>NC_073260.2:63717500-64342500 GCF_029289425.2 Pan paniscus | reverse complement strand
GAATGGAATCAACACGAATGGAATGGAATGGAATGGAACGGAATCAACCTGAGTGGAATGGAACGGAATGGAATGGAATGGAATGGAATGGAAAGGAATAGAATCAACCTTAATGGAATGGAATGGAATGGAATCAGCCCGAATGGAATGGAATGGAATGGAATGGAATGGAATGGAATGGAATGGAATAAACACGAATGGAATGGAATGGAATGGAAGGGAATCAATACCAATGGAATGGAATGGAATGGAATGGAACGGAATCAACCAGAATGGAATGGAATGGAATGGAAAGGAATAGAATCAACCTGAATGGAATGGAATGGAATGGAATGGAATCAGCCCAAATGGAATGGAATGCAATGGGATGGAATGGAATGGAATGGAATCTACCCAAATGGAATGGAATGGAATGGAATGGAATCAACATGAATGGAATGGAATCAACATAAATGGAATGGAATGGAATGGAATGGAATGGAATAGAATCAAACGGAATGGAGTGGAATGGAATGGAATGGAATGGAATGGAATGGAATGGAATGGAATCAACCAGAATGGAATGGAATGGAATGGAATCAACCCGAATGGAATGGAATGGAATGGAATGGAACGGAACGGAATAGAATCGAATCACCCCAATGGAATGGAATGGAATGGAATGAAATTGAATGGAATGGAATCAACCCGAATGGAATGGAATGGAATGGAATGGAATTGAATGGAATGGAATGGAATCAACCCGAATGGAATTGATTGGAATGGAATGGAGTGGAGTGGAGTGGAGTGGACGGGATTGGAGTGGAATGGAATGGAATGGAATGGAATAGAATGGAATGGAATGAAATGCAATAGAGTGCAATGGAATGGGATGGAATCAACACAAATGGAATGGAAAGGAATGGAATGAATTGTCATCAACCCGAATGGAATGGAATGGAATGAAATGGAAAGGAATGGAATGGAATGGAATGGAATCAAACCGAATAAAATGGAATGGAATGGAATGGGAGGGATTGCAATCCAACGGAATGGAATGGAATGGAATGGAATGGAATGGAATCCACTGGAATAGAATGGAATGGAATGGAATGGAATGGAATGGAATGGAATGGAATGGAATCAACCGGAATGGAATGTAATGGAATGGAATCAACCCGAATAGAATGGAATGCAATGGAATGGAATAGGATTGAATCACAACAATGGAATGGAATGGAATGGAATGCAATCAACACGGATGGAATGGAATGGAATGGAATGGAATGGAACGGAATCAACCCGAATGGAATGGAATGGAATGGAATGGAATGGAATCACCCAGAATGGTATGGACTGGAATGCAATGGAATGGACAGGAATCAACCCGAATAGAATGGAATGGAATGGAATGGAATGGAATGGAATGGAATGGAATCAACTCGAATTGAATGGAATGGAATTGAATGGAATTGAATGGAATGTAATGGAATGAAATGGAATGGAACCAACCTGAATGGAATGGAATGGAATGGAATGGAATGGAATGGAATGGAATGGAATGGAATGGAATCAACACGAATGGAATGGAATGGAATGGAATGGAATGGAATCACCCAGAATGGTATATACTGGAATTCAATGGAATGGAGTGGAATCAACCCGAATAGAATGGAATGGAATGGAATGGAATGGAATGGAATGGAAAGGAATGGAATGGAATGGAATCAACTCGAATGGAATGGAATGGAATGGAATGGAATGGAATGGAATGGAATGGAATGGAATCAACACGAATGGAATGGAACGGAATGGAATGGAACGGAATCAACCTGAGTGGAATGGAACGGAATGGAATGGAATGGAATGGAATGGAAAGGAATAGAATCAACCTCAATGGAATGGAATGGAATGGAATCAGCCCGAATGGAATGGAATGGAATGGAATGGAATAAACCCGAATGGAATGGAATGGAATGGAAGGGAATCAATACCATTGGAATGGAATGGAATGGAATGGAACGGAATCAACCGGAATGGAATGGAATGGAATGGAAAGGAATAGAATCAACCTGAATGGAATGGAATGGAATGGAATGGAATCAGCCCAAATGGAATGGAATGCAATGGGATGGAATGGAATGGAATGGAATCTACCCAAATGGAATGGAATGGAATTGAATGGAATAAACCCGATTGCAATGGAATGAAATCAACATGAATGGAATGGAATCAACTTGAATGGAATGGAATGGAATGGAATGGAATGGAATGGAATAGAATCAAACGGAATGGAGTGGAATGGAATGGAATGGAATGGAATGGAATCACCCAGAATGGTATATACTGGAATTCAATGGAATGGAGTGGAATCAACCCGAATAGAATGGAATGGAATGGAATGGAATGGAATGGAATGGAATGGAATGGAAAGGAATGGAATGGAATGGAATCAACACGAATGGAATGGAATGGAAAGGAATGGAACGGAATGGAATCAACCCGAATGGAATGGAATGGAATGGAGTGGAATGGAATGGAATGGAATCAACACGAATGGAATGGAATGGAATGGAACGGAAACAAACTGAGTGGAATGGAACGGAATGGAATGGAATGGAATGGAATGGAAAGGAATAGAATCAACCTTAATGGAATGGAATGGAATGGAATCAGCCCGAATGGAATGGAATGGAATGGAATGGAATGGAATGGAATAAACACGAATGGAATGGAATGGAATGGAAGGGAATCAATACCAATGGAATGGAATGGAACGGAATCAACCAGAATGGAATGGAATGGAATGGAAAGGAATAGAATCAACCTGAATGGAATGGAATGGAATGGAATGGAATCAGCCCAAATGGAATGGAATGCAATGGGATGGAATGGAATGGAATGGAATCTACCCAAATGGAATGGAATGGAATGGAATGGAATAAACCCGATTGCAATGGAATGAAATCAACATGAATGGAATGGAATCAACATGAATGGAATGGAATGGAATGGAATGGAATGGAATGGAATGGAATGGAATAGAATCAAACGGAATGGAGTGGAATGGAATGGAATGGAATGGAATGGAATCAACCAGAATGGAATGGAATGGAATGGAATCAACCCGAATGGAATGGAATGGAATGGAATGGAATGGAATGGAACGGAACGGAATAGAATCGAATCACCCCAATGGAATGGCATGGAATTGAATGGAATGGAATGGAATGGAATCAACCCGAATGGAATTGATTGGATTGGAATGGAGTGGAGTGGAGTGGAGTGGACGGGATTGGAGTGGAATGGAATGGAATGGAATGGAATAGAATGGAATGGAATGGAATGCAATAGAGTGCAATGGAATGGGATGGAATCAACCCAAATGGAATGGAAAGGAATGGAATGAAATGCCATCAACCCGAATGGAATGGAATGGAATGAAATGGAAAGGAATGGAATGGAATGGAATGGAATGGAATCAAACCGAATAAAATGGAATGGAATGGAATGGGAGGGAATGGAATCCAACGGAATGGAATGGAATGGAATGGAATGGAATCAACCGGAATGGAATGTAATGGAATGGAATCAACCCGAATAGAATGGAATGGAATGGAATGGAATGGAATAGAATGGAATCACCCCAATGGAATGGAATGGAATGGAATGGAATCAACACGAATGGAATGGAATGGAATGGAATGGAATGGAATGGAATGGAATGGAATGGAATGGAATGGAATGGAATCAACTCGAATGGAATGGAATGGAATCGAATGGAATGGAATGGAATGGAATGGAATGAAATGGAATGGAAGCAACCTGAATAGTATGGAATGGAATGGAATGGAATGGAATGGAATCCACTCGAATGGAATGGAATGGAATCGAATGGAATGGAATGGAATGGAATGGAATGAAATGGAATGGAACCAACCTGAATGGTATGGAATGGAATGGAATGAAATGGAATGGAATCCACCCGAATGGAATGGAATGGAAAGGAATCAACTCGAATTGAATGGATTGGAATCTAATGGAATGGAATGGAATGGAATGGAATGGAATCGAATGAAATGGAATCATCACGAACGGAATGGAATGGAATCCACCCGAATGGAATGGAATGGAATCGAATGGAATGGAAAGGAATCTACCCGAATGGAATGGTTTGGAATCTAATGGAATGGAATGGAATGGAATGGAATCTACCGGAATGGAATGGAATGGAATGGAATGGAATGGAATCAACCCTAATAAAAAGGAATGGAAAGGAATGGAATGGAATGAAATCGAATGGAATGGAATCACCCCAATGGAATGGAATGGAATGGGATGGAATGGAATGGAATCAACCCGAATGGAATGGAATGGAATGGAATGGAATGGAATCACCCAGAATGGTATGGACTGGAATGCAATGGAATGGAGAGGAATCAACCAGAATAGAGTGGAATGGAATGGAATGGAATGGAATGGAATGGAATGGAATGGAATGGAATGGAATCAACTCGAATGGAATGGAATGGAATTGAATGGAATTGAATGGAATGGAATGGAATGAAATGGAATGGAACCAAGCTGAATGGAATGGAATGGAATGGAATGGAATGGAATGGAATGGAACGGAATGGAATCAACACGAATGGAATGGAATGGAATGGAATGGAATGGAATGGAATCACCCAGAATGGTCTATACTGGAATTCAATGGAATGGAGTGGAATCAACCCGAATAGAGTGGAATGGAATGGAATGGAATGGAATGGAATGGAATGGAAAGGAATGGAATGGAATGGTATCAACCCGAATGGAATGGAATGGAATGGAATGGAATGGAATGGAATGGAATCAACACGAATGGAATGGAATGGAATGGAATGGAATGGAATGGAACGGAATCAACCTGAGTGGAATGGAACGGAATGGAATGGAATGGAATGTAATGGAAAGGAATAGAATCAACCTTAATGCAATGGAATGGAATGGAATCAGCCCGAATGGAATGGAATGGAATGGAATGGAATGGAATGGAATAGAATAAACCAGAATGGAATGGAATGGAATGGAAGGGAATCAATACCAATGGAATGGAATGGAATGGAATGGAACGGAATCAACCAGAATGGAATGGAATGGAATGGAAAGGAATAGAATCAACCTGAATGGAATGGAATGGAATGGAATGGAATCAGCCCAAATGGAATGGAATGCAATGGGATGGAATGGAATGGAATGGAATCTACCCAAATGGAATGGAATGGAATGGAATGGAATCAACCCGATTGCAATGGAATGAAATCAACATGAATGGAATGGAATCAACATAAATGGAATGGAATGGAATGGAATGGAATGGAATGGAATAGAATCAAACGGAATGGAGTGGAATGGAATGGAATGGAATGGAATGGAATGGAATGGAATGGAATGGAATCAACCAGAATGGAATGGAATGGAATGGAATCAACCCGAATGGAATGGAATGGAATGGAACGGAACGGAATAGAATCGAATCACCCCAATGGAATGGAATGGAATTGAATTGAATGGAATGGAATGGAATCAACCCGAATGGAATTGATTGGATTGGAATGGAGTGGAGAGGAGTGGAGTGGACGGGATTGGAGTGGAATGGAATGGAATGGAATGGAATGGAATGGAAAGGAATGGAATGGAATGGAATCAACCCGAATGGAATGGAATGGAATGGAATGGAATGGAATGGAATCAACACGAAGGGAATGGAACGGAATGGAATGGAACGGAATCAACCTGAGTGGAATGGAACGGAATGGAATGGAATGGAATGGAATGGAATGGAATGGAAAGGAAAAGAATCAACCTCAATGGAATGGAATGGAATGGAATCAGCCCGAATGGAATGGAATGGAATGGAATAAACCCGAATGGAATGGAATGGAATGGAAGGGAATCAATGCCAATGGAATGGAATGGAATGGAATGGAACGGAATCAACCAGAATGGAATGGAATGGAATGGAATGGAATAGAATCAACCTGAATGGAATGGAATGGAATGGAATGGAATCAGCCCAAATGGAATGGAATGCAATGGGATGGAATGGAATGGAATGGAATGGACTGGAATAGAATCAACCTGAATGGAATGGAATGGCATGGAATGGAATCAGCCCAAATGGAATGGAATGCAATGGGATGGAATGGAATGGAATGGAATCTACCCAAATGGAATGGAATGGAATGGAATCAACACAATTGCAATGGAATGAAGTCAACATGAACGGAATGGAATCAACATGAATGGAATGGAATGGAATGGAATGGAATGGAATGGAGTGGAATAGAATCAAACGGAATGGAGTGGAATGGAATGGAATGGAATGGAATGGAATGGAATGAAATCAACCAGAATGGAATGGAATGGAATGGAATCAACCCGAATGGAATGGAATGGAATGGAATGGAATGGTATGGAACGGAACGGAATAGAATCGAATCACCCCAATGGAATGGCATGGAATTGAATGGAATGGAATGGAATGGAATCAACCCGAATGGAATTGATTGGATTGGAATGGAGTGGAGTGGTGTGGAGTGGACGGGATTGGAGTGGAATGGAATGGAATGGAATGGAATAGATTGGAATGGAATGGAATGCAATAGAGTGCAATGGAATGGGATGGAATGAACCCAAATGGAATGGAAAGGAATGGAATGAAATGCCATCAACCCGAATGGAATGGAATGGAATGAAATGGAAAGGAATGGAATGGAATGGAATGGAATGGAATGGAATGGAATCAAACCGAATAAAATGGAATGGAATGGAATGGGAGGGAATGGAATCCACCGGAATGGAATGGAATGGAATGGAATGGAATCAACCGGAATGGAATGTAATGGAATGGAATCAACCCGAATAGAATGAAATGGAATGGAAAGGAATAGAATGGAATCACCCCAATGGAATGGAATGGAATGGAAAGGAATCAACACGAATGGAATGGAATGGAATGGAATGGAACGGAATCAACCCGAATGGAATGGAATGGAATGGAATCACCCAGAATGGTATGGACTGGAATGCAATGGAATGGAGTGGAATCAACCTGAATACAATGGAATGGAATGGAATGGAATGGAATGGAATGGAATGGAATGGAATGGAATGGAATTGAATGGAATCCACTCGAATGGAATGGAATGGAATGGAATGGAATGGAATGGAATGAAATGGAATGTAACCAACCTGAATGGCATGGTATGGAATTGAATGAAATGGAATGGAATCCACCCGAATGGAATGGAATGGAAAGGAATCAACTCGAATTGAATGGATTGGAATCTAATGGAATGGAATGGAATGGAATGGAATCGAATGAAATGGAATCATCACGAACGGAATGGAATGGA
This sequence comes from Pan paniscus, assembly GCF_029289425.2. Taxonomy (NCBI): domain Eukaryota; kingdom Metazoa; phylum Chordata; class Mammalia; order Primates; family Hominidae; genus Pan; species Pan paniscus. The sequence continues at coordinate 64,335,121 of NC_073260.2, read as the reverse complement.
ATGGAATGGAATCCACCCGAATGGAATGGAATGGAATCGAATGGAATGGAAAGGAATCTACCCGAATGGAATGGATTGGAATCTAATGGAATGGAATGGAATGGAATGGAATCTACCGGAATGGAATGGAATGGAATGGAATGGAATGGAATCAACCCGAATAAAATGGAATGGAAAGGAATGGAATGGAATGAAATCGAATGGAATGGAATCACCCCAATGGAATGGAATGGAATGGAATGGAATGGAATGGAATCAACCCGAATGGAATGGAATGGAATGGAATGGAATGGAATGGAATGGAATCACCCAGAATGGTACGGACTGAAATGCAATGGAATGGAGAGGAATCAACCCGAATAGAGTGGAATGGAATGGAATGGAATGGAATGGAATGGAATGGAATGGAATCAACTCGAATGGAATGGAATGGAATTGAATGGAATTGAATGGAATGGAATGGAATGGAATGGAATGGAATCAACACGAATGGAATGGAATGGAATGGAATGGAATGGAATGGAATCACCCAGAATGGTATATACTGGAATTCAATGGAATGGAGTGGAATCAACCCGAATAGAATGGAATGGAATGGAATGGAATGGAATGGAATGGAATGGAATGGAAAGGAATGGAATGGAATGGAATCAACCCGAATGGAATGGAATGGAAAGGAATCGAATGGAATGGAATCAACCCGAATGGAATGGAATGGAATGGAATGGAATGGAATGGAATGGAATGGAATGGAATGGAATGGAATGGAATGGAATGGAATCAACACGAATGGAATGGAATGGAATGGAACGGAATCAACCTGAGTGGAATGGAACGGAATGGAATGGAATGGAATGGAATGGAAAGGAATAGAATCAACCTTAATGGAATGGAATGGAATGGAATCAGCCCGAATGGAATGGAATGGAATGGAATGGAATGGAATGGAATGGAATGGAATAAACACGAATGGAATGGAATGGAATGGAAGGGAATCAATACCAATGGAATGGAATGGAATGGAATGGAACGGAATCAACCAGAATGGAATGGAATGGAATGGAAAGGAATAGAATCAACCTGAATGGAATGGAATGGAATGGAATGGAATCAGCCCAAATGGAATGGAATGCAATGGGATGGAATGGAATGGAATGGAATCTACCCAAATGGAATGGAATGGAATGGAATGGAATCAACATGAATGGAATGGAATCAACATAAATGGAATGGAATGGAATGGAATGGAATGGAATAGAATCAAACGGAATGGAGTGGAATGGAATGGAATGGAATGGAATGGAATGGAATGGAATGGAATCAACCAGAATGGAATGGAATGGAATGGAATCAACCCGAATGGAATGGAATGGAATGGAATGGAACGGAACGGAATAGAATCGAATCACCCCAATGGAATGGAATGGAATGGAATGAAATTGAATGGAATGGAATCAACCCGAATGGAATGGAATGGAATGGAATGGAATTGAATGGAATGGAATGGAATCAACCCGAATGGAATTGATTGGAATGGAATGGAGTGGAGTGGAGTGGAGTGGACGGGATTGGAGTGGAATGGAATGGAATGGAATGGAATAGAATGGAATGGAATGAAATGCAATAGAGTGCAATGGAATGGGATGGAATCAACACAAATGGAATGGAAAGGAATGGAATGAATTGTCATCAACCCGAATGGAATGGAATGGAATGAAATGGAAAGGAATGGAATGGAATGGAATGGAATCAAACCGAATAAAATGGAATGGAATGGAATGGGAGGGATTGCAATCCAACGGAATGGAATGGAATGGAATGGAATGGAATGGAATCCACTGGAATAGAATGGAATGGAATGGAATGGAATGGAATGGAATGGAATGGAATGGAATGGAATCAACCGGAATGGAATGTAATGGAATGGAATCAACCCGAATAGAATGGAATGCAATGGAATGGAATAGGATTGAATCACAACAATGGAATGGAATGGAATGGAATGCAATCAACACGGATGGAATGGAATGGAATGGAATGGAATGGAACGGAATCAACCCGAATGGAATGGAATGGAATGGAATGGAATGGAATCACCCAGAATGGTATGGACTGGAATGCAATGGAATGGAGAGGAATCAACCCGAATAGAATGGAATGGAATGGAATGGAATGGAATGGAATGGAATGGAATCAACTCGAATTGAATGGAATGGAATTGAATGGAATTGAATGGAATGTAATGGAATGAAATGGAATGGAACCAACCTGAATGGAATGGAATGGAATGGAATGGAATGGAATGGAATGGAATGGAATGGAATGGAATCAACACGAATGGAATGGAATGGAATGGAATGGAATGGAATCACCCAGAATGGTATATACTGGAATTCAATGGAATGGAGTGGAATCAACCCGAATAGAATGGAATGGAATGGAATGGAATGGAATGGAATGGAAAGGAATGGAATGGAATGGAATCAACTCGAATGGAATGGAATGGAATGGAATGGAATGGAATGGAATGGAATGGAATGGAATCAACACGAATGGAATGGAACGGAATGGAATGGAACGGAATCAACCTGAGTGGAATGGAACGGAATGGAATGGAATGGAATGGAATGGAAAGGAATAGAATCAACCTCAATGGAATGGAATGGAATGGAATCAGCCCGAATGGAATGGAATGGAATGGAATGGAATAAACCCGAATGGAATGGAATGGAATGGAAGGGAATCAATACCATTGGAATGGAATGGAATGGAATGGAACGGAATCAACCGGAATGGAATGGAATGGAATGGAAAGGAATAGAATCAACCTGAATGGAATGGAATGGAATGGAATGGAATCAGCCCAAATGGAATGGAATGCAATGGGATGGAATGGAATGGAATGGAATCTACCCAAATGGAATGGAATGGAATTGAATGGAATAAACCCGATTGCAATGGAATGAAATCAACATGAATGGAATGGAATCAACTTGAATGGAATGGAATGGAATGGAATGGAATGGAATGGAATAGAATCAAACGGAATGAAGTGGAATGGAATGGAATGGAATGGAATGGAATCACCCAGAATGGTATATACTGGAATTCAATGGAATGGAGTGGAATCAACCCGAATAGAATGGAATGGAATGGAATGGAATGGAATGGAATGGAATGGAAAGGAATGGAATGGAATGGAATCAACACGAATGGAATGGAATGGAAAGGAATGGAACGGAATGGAATCAACCCGAATGGAATGGAATGGAATGGAGTGGAATGGAATGGAATGGAATCAACACGAATGGAATGGAATGGAATGGAACGGAAACAAACTGAGTGGAATGGAACGGAATGGAATGGAATGGAATGGAATGGAAAGGAATAGAATCAACCTTAATGGAATGGAATGGAATGGAATCAGCCCGAATGGAATGGAATGGAATGGAATGGAATGGAATGGAATAAACACGAATGGAATGGAATGGAATGGAAGGGAATCAATACCAATGGAATGGAATGGAACGGAATCAACCAGAATGGAATGGAATGGAATGGAAAGGAATAGAATCAACCTGAATGGAATGGAATGGAATGGAATGGAATCAGCCCAAATGGAATGGAATGCAATGGGATGGAATGGAATGGAATGGAATCTACCCAAATGGAATGGAATGGAATGGAATGGAATAAACCCGATTGCAATGGAATGAAATCAACATGAATGGAATGGAATCAACATGAATGGAATGGAATGGAATGGAATGGAATGGAATGGAATGGAATGGAATAGAATCAAACGGAATGGAGTGGAATGGAATGGAATGGAATGGAATGGAATCAACCAGAATGGAATGGAATGGAATGGAATCAACCCGAATGGAATGGAATGGAATGGAATGGAATGGAATGGAACGGAACGGAATAGAATCGAATCACCCCAATGGAATGGCATGGAATTGAATGGAATGGAATGGAATGGAATCAACCCGAATGGAATTGATTGGATTGGAATGGAGTGGAGTGGAGTGGAGTGGACGGGATTGGAGTGGAATGGAATGGAATGGAATGGAATAGAATGGAATGGAATGGAATGCAATAGAGTGCAATGGAATGGGATGGAATCAACCCAAATGGAATGGAAAGGAATGGAATGAAATGCCATCAACCCGAATGGAATGGAATGGAATGAAATGGAAAGGAATGGAATGGAATGGAATGGAATGGAATCAAACCGAATAAAATGGAATGGAATGGAATGGGAGGGAATGGAATCCAACGGAATGGAATGGAATGGAATGGAATGGAATCAACCGGAATGGAATGTAATGGAATGGAATCAACCCGAATAGAATGGAATGGAATGGAATGGAATGGAATAGAATGGAATCACCCCAATGGAATGGAATGGAATGGAATGGAATCAACACGAATGGAATGGAATGGAATGGAATGGAATGGAATGGAATGGAATGGAATGGAATGGAATCAACTCGAATGGAATGGAATGGAATCGAATGGAATGGAATGGAATGGAATGGAATGAAATGGAATGGAAGCAACCTGAATAGTATGGAATGGAATGGAATGGAATGGAATGGAATCCACTCGAATGGAATGGAATGGAATCGAATGGAATGGAATGGAATGGAATGGAATGAAATGGAATGGAACCAACCTGAATGGTATGGAATGGAATGGAATGAAATGGAATGGAATCCACCCGAATGGAATGGAATGGAAAGGAATCAACTCGAATTGAATGGATTGGAATCTAATGGAATGGAATGGAATGGAATGGAATGGAATCGAATGAAATGGAATCATCACGAACGGAATGGAATGGAATCCACCCGAATGGAATGGAATGGAATCGAATGGAATGGAAAGGAATCTACCCGAATGGAATGGTTTGGAATCTAATGGAATGGAATGGAATGGAATGGAATCTACCGGAATGGAATGGAATGGAATGGAATGGAATGGAATCAACCCTAATAAAAAGGAATGGAAAGGAATGGAATGGAATGAAATCGAATGGAATGGAATCACCCCAATGGAATGGAATGGAATGGGATGGAATGGAATGGAATCAACCCGAATGGAATGGAATGGAATGGAATGGAATGGAATGGAATCACCCAGAATGGTATGGACTGGAATGCAATGGAATGGAGAGGAATCAACCAGAATAGAGTGGAATGGAATGGAATGGAATGGAATGGAATGGAATGGAATGGAATCAACTCGAATGGAATGGAATGGAATTGAATGGAATTGAATGGAATGGAATGGAATGAAATGGAGTGGAACCAAGCTGAATGGAATGGAATGGAATGGAATGGAATGGAATGGAATGGAACGGAATGGAATCAACACGAATGGAATGGAATGGAATGGAATGGAATGGAATGGAATCACCCAGAATGGTCTATACTGGAATTCAATGGAATGGAGTGGAATCAACCCGAATAGAGTGGAATGGAATGGAATGGAATGGAATGGAATGGAATGGAAAGGAATGGAATGGAATGGTATCAACCCGAATGGAATGGAATGGAATGGAATGGAATGGAATGGAATGGAATGGAATCAACACGAATGGAATGGAATGGAATGGAATGGAATGGAATGGAACGGAATCAACCTGAGTGGAATGGAACGGAATGGAATGGAATGGAATGTAATGGAAAGGAATAGAATCAACCTTAATGCAATGGAATGGAATGGAATCAGCCCGAATGGAATGGAATGGAATGGAATGGAATGGAATGGAATAGAATAAACCAGAATGGAATGGAATGGAATGGAAGGGAATCAATACCAATGGAATGGAATGGAATGGAATGGAACGGAATCAACCAGAATGGAATGGAATGGAATGGAAAGGAATAGAATCAACCTGAATGGAATGGAATGGAATGGAATGGAATCAGCCCAAATGGAATGGAATGCAATGGGATGGAATGGAATGGAATGGAATCTACCCAAATGGAATGGAATGGAATGGAATGGAATCAACCCGATTGCAATGGAATGAAATCAACATGAATGGAATGGAATCAACATAAATGGAATGGAATGGAATGGAATGGAATGGAATGGAATAGAATCAAACGGAATGGAGTGGAATGGAATGGAATGGAATGGAATGGAATGGAATGGAATGGAATCAACCAGAATGGAATGGAATGGAATGGAATCAACCCGAATGGAATGGAATGGAATGGAACGGAACGGAATAGAATCGAATCACCCCAATGGAATGGAATGGAATTGAATTGAATGGAATGGAATGGAATCAACCCGAATGGAATTGATTGGATTGGAATGGAGTGGAGAGGAGTGGAGTGGACGGGATTGGAGTGGAATGGAATGGAATGGAATGGAATGGAATGGAAAGGAATGGAATGGAATGGAATCAACCCGAATGGAATGGAATGGAATGGAATGGAATGGAATGGAATCAACACGAAGGGAATGGAACGGAATGGAATGGAACGGAATCAACCTGAGTGGAATGGAACGGAATGGAATGGAATGGAATGGAATGGAATGGAATGGAAAGGAAAAGAATCAACCTCAATGGAATGGAATGGAATGGAATCAGCCCGAATGGAATGGAATGGAATGGAATGGAATGGAATGGAATGGAATAAACCCGAATGGAATGGAATGGAATGGAAGGGAATCAATGCCAATGGAATGGAATGGAATGGAATGGAACGGAATCAACCAGAATGGAATGGAATGGAATGGAATGGAATAGAATCAACCTGAATGGAATGGAATGGAATGGAATGGAATCAGCCCAAATGGAATGGAATGCAATGGGATGGAATGGAATGGACTGGAATAGAATCAACCTGAATGGAATGGAATGGAATGGAATGGAATCAGCCCAAATGGAATGGAATGCAATGGGATGGAATGGAATGGAATGGAATCTACCCAAATGGAATGGAATGGAATGGAATCAACACAATTGCAATGGAATGAAGTCAACATGAACGGAATGGAATCAACATGAATGGAATGGAATGGAATGGAATGGAATGGAATGGAGTGGAATAGAATCAAACGGAATGGAGTGGAATGGAATGGAATGGAATGGAATGGAATGAAATCAACCAGAATGGAATGGAATGGAATGGAATCAACCCGAATGGAATGGAATGGAATGGAATGGAATGGTATGGAACGGAACGGAATAGAATCGAATCACCCCAATGGAATGGCATGGAATTGAATGGAATGGAATGGAATGGAATCAACCCGAATGGAATTGATTGGATTGGAATGGAGTGGAGTGGTGTGGAGTGGACGGGATTGGAGTGGAATGGAATGGAATGGAATGGAATAGATTGGAATGGAATGGAATGCAATAGAGTGCAATGGAATGGGATGGAATCAACCCAAATGGAATGGAAAGGAATGGAATGAAATGCCATCAACCCGAATGGAATGGAATGGAATGAAATGGAAAGGAATGGAATGGAATGGAATGGAATGGAATGGAATGGAATCAAACCGAATAAAATGGAATGGAATGGAATGGGAGGGAATGGAATCCACCGGAATGGAATGGAATGGAATGGAATGGAATCAACCGGAATGGAATGTAATGGAATGGAATCAACCCGAATAGAATGAAATGGAATGGAAAGGAATAGAATGGAATCACCCCAATGGAATGGAAAGGAATGGAAAGGAATCAACACGAATGGAATGGAATGGAATGGAATGGAACGGAATCAACCCGAATGGAATGGAATGGAATGGAATCACCCAGAATGGTATGGACTGGAATGCAATGGAATGGAGTGGAATCAACCTGAATACAATGGAATGGAATGGAATGGAATGGAATGGAATGGAATGGAATTGAATGGAATCCACTCGAATGGAATGGAATGGAATGGAATGGAATGGAATGGAATGAAATGGAATGTAACCAACCTGAATGGCATGGTATGGAATTGAATGAAATGGAATGGAATCCACCCGAATGGAATGGAATGGAAAGGAATCAACTCGAATTGAATGGATTGGAATCTAATGGAATGGAATGGAATGGAATGGAATCGAATGAAATGGAATCATCACGAACGGAATGGAATGGAATGGAATGGAATCCACCCGAATGGAATGGAATGGAATCGAATGGAATGGAAAGGAATCTACCCGAATGGAATGGATTGGAATCTAATGGAATGGAATGGAATGGAATGGAATCTACCGGAATGGAATGGAATGGAATGGAATGGAATGAAATCGAATGGAATGGAATCACCCCAATGGAATGGAATGGAATGGAATGGAATGGAATGGAATCAACCCGAATGGAATGGAATGGAATGGAATGGAATGGAATGGAATGGAATCACCCAGAATGGTACGGACTGAAATGCAATGGAATGGAGAGGAATCAACCCGAATAGAGTGGAATGGAATGGAATGGAATGGAATGGAATGGAATGGAATGGAATCAACTCGAATGGAATGGAATGGAATTGAATGGAATTGAATGGAATGGAATGGAATGAAATGGAATGGAACCAAGCTGAATGGAATGGAATGGAGTGGAATGGAATGGAATGGAATGGAATGGAATCAACACGAATGGAATGGAATGGAATGGAATGGAATGGAATGGAATCACCCAGAATGGTATATACTGGAATTCAATGGAATGGAGTGGAATCAACCCGAATAGAATGGAATGGAATGGAATGGAATGGAATGGAATGGAATGGAATGGAATGGAAAGGAATGGAATGGAATGGAATCAACCCGAATGGAATGGAATGGAAAGGAATCGAATGGAATGGAATCAACCCGAATGGAATGGAATGGAATGGAATGGAATGGAATGGAATGGAATCAACACGAATGGAATGGATTGGAATGGAACGGAATCAACCTGAGTGGAATGGAACGGAATGGAATGGAATGGAATGGAATGGAAAGGAATAGAATCAACCTTAATGGAATGGAATGGAATGGAATCAGCCCGAATGGAATGGAATGGAATGGAATGGAATGGAATGGAATGGAATGGAATAAACACGAATGGAATGGAATGGAATGGAAGGGAATCAATACCAATGGAATGGAATGGAATGGAATGGAACGGAATCAACCAGAATGGAATGGAATGGAATGGAAAGGAATAGAATCAACCTGAATGGAATGGAATGGAATGGAATGGAATCAGCCCAAATGGAATGGAATGCAATGGGATGGAATGGAATGGAATGGAATCTACCCAAATGGAATGGAATGGAATGGAATGGAATAGAATCAAACGGAATGGAGTGGAATGGAATGGAATGGAATGGAATGGAATCACCCAGAATGGTATATACTGGAATTCAATGGAATGGAGTGGAATCAACCCGAATAGAATGGAATGGAATGGAATGGAATGGAATGGAATGGAATGGAAAGGAATGGAATGGAATGGAATCAACACGAATGGAATGGAATGGAAAGGAATGGAACGGAATGGAATCAACCCGAATGGAATGGAATGGAATGGAGTGGAATGGAATGGAATGGAATCAACACGAATGGAATGGAATGGAATGGAACGGAAACAAACTGAGTGGAATGGAACGGAATGGAATGGAATGGAATGGAATGGAAAGGAATAGAATCAACCTTAATGGAATGGAATGGAATGGAATCAGCCCGAATGGAATGGAATGGAATGGAATGGAATGGAATGGAATAAACACGAATGGAATGGAATGGAATGGAAGGGAATCAATACCAATGGAATGGAATGGAACGGAATCAACCAGAATGGAATGGAATGGAATGGAAAGGAATAGAATCAACCTGAATGGAATGGAATGGAATGGAATGGAATCAGCCCAAATGGAATGGAATGCAATGGGATGGAATGGAATGGAATGGAATCTACCCAAATGGAATGGAATGGAATGGAATGGAATAAACCCGATTGCAATGGAATGAAATCAACATGAATGGAATGGAATCAACATGAATGGAATGGAATGGAATGGAATGGAATGGAATGGAATGGAATGGAATAGAATCAAACGGAATGGAGTGGAATGGAATGGAATGGAATGGAATGGAATCAACCAGAATGGAATGGAATGGAATGGAATCAACCCGAATGGAATGGAATGGAATGGAATGGAATGGAATGGAACGGAACGGAATAGAATCGAATCACCCCAATGGAATGGCATGGAATTGAATGGAATGGAATGGAATGGAATCAACCCGAATGGAATTGATTGGATTGGAATGGAGTGGAGTGGAGTGGAGTGGACGGGATTGGAGTGGAATGGAATGGAATGGAATGGAATAGAATGGAATGGAATGGAATGCAATAGAGTGCAATGGAATGGGATGGAATCAACCCAAATGGAATGGAAAGGAATGGAATGAAATGCCATCAACCCGAATGGAATGGAATGGAATGAAATGGAAAGGAATGGAATGGAATGGAATGGAATGGAATCAAACCGAATAAAATGGAATGGAATGGAATGGGAGGGAATGGAATCCAACGGAATGGAATGGAATGGAATGGAATGGAATCAACCGGAATGGAATGTAATGGAATGGAATCAACCCGAATAGAATGGAATGGAATGGAATGGAATGGAATAGAATGGAATCACCCCAATGGAATGGAATGGAATGGAATGGAATCAACACGAATGGAATGGAATGGAATGGAATGGAATGGAATGGAATGGAATGGAATGGAATGGAATGGAATGGAATCAACTCGAATGGAATGGAATGGAATCGAATGGAATGGAATGGAATGGAATGGAATGAAATGGAATGGAAGCAACCTGAATAGTATGGAATGGAATGGAATGGAATGGAATGGAATCCACTCGAATGGAATGGAATGGAATCGAATGGAATGGAATGGAATGGAATGGAATGAAATGGAATGGAACCAACCTGAATGGTATGGAATGGAATGGAATGAAATGGAATGGAATCCACCCGAATGGAATGGAATGGAAAGGAATCAACTCGAATTGAATGGATTGGAATCTAATGGAATGGAATGGAATGGAATGGAATGGAATGGAATCGAATGAAATGGAATCATCACGAACGGAATGGAATGGAATCCACCCGAATGGAATGGAATGGAATCGAATGGAATGGAAAGGAATCTACCCGAATGGAATGGTTTGGAATCTAATGGAATGGAATGGAATGGAATGGAATCTACCGGAATGGAATGGAATGGAATGGAATGGAATGGAATCAACCCTAATAAAAAGGAATGGAAAGGAATGGAATGGAATGAAATCGAATGGAATGGAATCACCCCAATGGAATGGAATGGAATGGGATGGAATGGAATGGAATCAACCCGAATGGAATGGAATGGAATGGAATGGAATGGAATGGAATCACCCAGAATGGTATGGACTGGAATGCAATGGAATGGAGAGGAATCAACCAGAATAGAGTGGAATGGAATGGAATGGAATGGAATGGAATGGAATGGAATGGAATCAACTCGAATGGAATGGAATGGAATTGAATGGAATTGAATGGAATGGAATGGAATGAAATGGAGTGGAACCAAGCTGAATGGAATGGAATGGAATGGAATGGAATGGAATGGAATGGAACGGAATGGAATCAACACGAATGGAATGGAATGGAATGGAATGGAATGGAATGGAATCACCCAGAATGGTCTATACTGGAATTCAATGGAATGGAGTGGAATCAACCCGAATAGAGTGGAATGGAATGGAATGGAATGGAATGGAATGGAATGGAAAGGAATGGAATGGAATGGTATCAACCCGAATGGAATGGAATGGAATGGAATGGAATGGAATGGAATGGAATGGAATCAACACGAATGGAATGGAATGGAATGGAATGGAATGGAATGGAACGGAATCAACCTGAGTGGAATGGAACGGAATGGAATGGAATGGAATGTAATGGAAAGGAATAGAATCAACCTTAATGCAATGGAATGGAATGGAATCAGCCCGAATGGAATGGAATGGAATGGAATGGAATGGAATGGAATAGAATAAACCAGAATGGAATGGAATGGAATGGAAGGGAATCAATACCAATGGAATGGAATGGAATGGAATGGAACGGAATCAACCAGAATGGAATGGAATGGAATGGAAAGGAATAGAATCAACCTGAATGGAATGGAATGGAATGGAATGGAATCAGCCCAAATGGAATGGAATGCAATGGGATGGAATGGAATGGAATGGAATCTACCCAAATGGAATGGAATGGAATGGAATGGAATCAACCCGATTGCAATGGAATGAAATCAACATGAATGGAATGGAATCAACATAAATGGAATGGAATGGAATGGAATGGAATGGAATGGAATAGAATCAAACGGAATGGAGTGGAATGGAATGGAATGGAATGGAATGGAATGGAATGGAATGGAATCAACCAGAATGGAATGGAATGGAATGGAATCAACCCGAATGGAATGGAATGGAATGGAACGGAACGGAATAGAATCGAATCACCCCAATGGAATGGAATGGAATTGAATTGAATGGAATGGAATGGAATCAACCCGAATGGAATTGATTGGATTGGAATGGAGTGGAGAGGAGTGGAGTGGACGGGATTGGAGTGGAATGGAATGGAATGGAATGGAATGGAATGGAAAGGAATGGAATGGAATGGAATCAACCCGAATGGAATGGAATGGAATGGAATGGAATGGAATGGAATCAACACGAAGGGAATGGAACGGAATGGAATGGAACGGAATCAACCTGAGTGGAATGGAACGGAATGGAATGGAATGGAATGGAATGGAATGGAATGGAAAGGAAAAGAATCAACCTCAATGGAATGGAATGGAATGGAATCAGCCCGAATGGAATGGAATGGAATGGAATGGAATGGAATGGAATGGAATAAACCCGAATGGAATGGAATGGAATGGAAGGGAATCAATGCCAATGGAATGGAATGGAATGGAATGGAACGGAATCAACCAGAATGGAATGGAATGGAATGGAATGGAATAGAATCAACCTGAATGGAATGGAATGGAATGGAATGGAATCAGCCCAAATGGAATGGAATGCAATGGGATGGAATGGAATGGAATGGAATGGACTGGAATAGAATCAACCTGAATGGAATGGAATGGAATGGAATGGAATCAGCCCAAATGGAATGGAATGCAATGGGATGGAATGGAATGGAATGGAATCTACCCAAATGGAATGGAATGGAATGGAATCAACACAATTGCAATGGAATGAAGTCAACATGAACGGAATGGAATCAACATGAATGGAATGGAATGGAATGGAATGGAATGGAATGGAGTGGAATAGAATCAAACGGAATGGAGTGGAATGGAATGGAATGGAATGGAATGGAATGAAATCAACCAGAATGGAATGGAATGGAATGGAATCAACCCGAATGGAATGGAATGGAATGGAATGGAATGGTATGGAACGGAACGGAATAGAATCGAATCACCCCAATGGAATGGCATGGAATTGAATGGAATGGAATGGAATGGAATCAACCCGAATGGAATTGATTGGATTGGAATGGAGTGGAGTGGTGTGGAGTGGACGGGATTGGAGTGGAATGGAATGGAATGGAATGGAATAGATTGGAATGGAATGGAATGCAATAGAGTGCAATGGAATGGGATGGAATCAACCCAAATGGAATGGAAAGGAATGGAATGAAATGCCATCAACCCGAATGGAATGGAATGGAATGAAATGGAAAGGAATGGAATGGAATGGAATGGAATGGAATGGAATGGAATCAAACCGAATAAAATGGAATGGAATGGAATGGGAGGGAATGGAATCCACCGGAATGGAATGGAATGGAATGGAATGGAATCAACCGGAATGGAATGTAATGGAATGGAATCAACCCGAATAGAATGAAATGGAATGGAAAGGAATAGAATGGAATCACCCCAATGGAATGGAAAGGAATGGAAAGGAATCAACACGAATGGAATGGAATGGAATGGAATGGAACGGAATCAACCCGAATGGAATGGAATGGAATGGAATCACCCAGAATGGTATGGACTGGAATGCAATGGAATGGAGTGGAATCAACCTGAATACAATGGAATGGAATGGAATGGAATGGAATGGAATGGAATGGAATTGAATGGAATCCACTCGAATGGAATGGAATGGAATGGAATGGAATGGAATGGAATGAAATGGAATGTAACCAACCTGAATGGCATGGTATGGAATTGAATGAAATGGAATGGAATCCACCCGAATGGAATGGAATGGAAAGGAATCAACTCGAATTGAATGGATTGGAATCTAATGGAATGGAATGGAATGGAATGGAATCGAATGAAATGGAATCATCACGAACGGAATGGAATGGAATGGAATGGAATCCACCCGAATGGAATGGAATGGAATCGAATGGAATGGAAAGGAATCTACCCGAATGGAATGGATTGGAATCTAATGGAATGGAATGGAATGGAATGGAATCTACCGGAATGGAATGGAATGGAATGGAATGGAATGAAATCGAATGGAATGGAATCACCCCAATGGAATGGAATGGAATGGAATGGAATGGAATGGAATCAACCCGAATGGAATGGAATGGAATGGAATGGAATGGAATGGAATGGAATCACCCAGAATGGTACGGACTGAAATGCAATGGAATGGAGAGGAATCAACCCGAATAGAGTGGAATGGAATGGAATGGAATGGAATGGAATGGAATGGAATGGAATCAACTCGAATGGAATGGAATGGAATTGAATGGAATTGAATGGAATGGAATGGAATGAAATGGAATGGAACCAAGCTGAATGGAATGGAATGGAGTGGAATGGAATGGAATGGAATGGAATGGAATCAACACGAATGGAATGGAATGGAATGGAATGGAATGGAATGGAATCACCCAGAATGGTATATACTGGAATTCAATGGAATGGAGTGGAATCAACCCGAATAGAATGGAATGGAATGGAATGGAATGGAATGGAATGGAATGGAATGGAATGGAAAGGAATGGAATGGAATGGAATCAACCCGAATGGAATGGAATGGAAAGGAATCGAATGGAATGGAATCAACCCGAATGGAATGGAATGGAATGGAATGGAATGGAATGGAATGGAATCAACACGAATGGAATGGATTGGAATGGAACGGAATCAACCTGAGTGGAATGGAACGGAATGGAATGGAATGGAATGGAATGGAAAGGAATAGAATCAACCTTAATGGAATGGAATGGAATGGAATCAGCCCGAATGGAATGGAATGGAATGGAATGGAATGGAATGGAATGGAATGGAATAAACACGAATGGAATGGAATGGAATGGAAGGGAATCAATACCAATGGAATGGAATGGAATGGAATGGAACGGAATCAACCAGAATGGAATGGAATGGAATGGAAAGGAATAGAATCAACCTGAATGGAATGGAATGGAATGGAATGGAATCAGCCCAAATGGAATGGAATGCAATGGGATGGAATGGAATGGAATGGAATCTACCCAAATGGAATGGAATGGAATGGAATGGAATCAACATGAATGGAATGGAATCAACATAAATGGAATGGAATGGAATGGAATGGAATGGAATAGAATCAAACGGAATGGAGTGGAATGGAATGGAATGGAATGGAATGGAATGGAATGGAATGGAATCAACCAGAATGGAATGGAATGGAATGGAATCAACCCGAATGGAATGGAATGGAATGGAATGGAACGGAACGGAATAGAATCGAATCACCCCAATGGAATGGAATGGAATGGAATGAAATTGAATGGAATGGAATCAACCCGAATGGAATGGAATGGAATGGAATGGAATTGAATGGAATGGAATGGAATCAACCCGAATGGAATTGATTGGAATGGAATGGAGTGGAGTGGAGTGGAGTGGACGGGATTGGAGTGGAATGGAATGGAATGGAATGGAATAGAATGGAATGGAATGAAATGCAATAGAGTGCAATGGAATGGGATGGAATCAACACAAATGGAATGGAAAGGAATGGAATGAAATGTCATCAACCCGAATGGAATGGAATGGAATGAAATGGAAAGGAATGGAATGGAATGGAATGGAATCAAACCGAATAAAATGGAATGGAATGGAATGGGAGGGAATGCAATCCAACGGAATGGAATGGAATGGAATGGAATGGAATGGAATCCACTGGAATAGAATGGAATGGAATGGAATGGAATGGAATGGAATGGAATGGAATGGAATCAACCGGAATGGAATGTAATGGAATGGAATCAACCCGAATAGAATGGAATGCAATGGAATGGAATAGGATTGAATCACAACAATGGAATGGAATGGAATGGAATGCAATCAACACGGATGGAATGGAATGGAATGGAATGGAATGGAACGGAATCAACCCGAATGGAATGGAATGGAATGGAATGGAATGGAATCACCCAGAATGGTATGGACTGGAATGCAATGGAATGGAGAGGAATCAACCCGAATAGAATGGAATGGAATGGAATGGAATGGAATGGAATGGAATCAACTCGAATTGAATGGAATGGAATTGAATGGAATTGAATGGAATGTAATGGAATGAAATGGAATGGAACCAACCTGAATGGAATGGAATGGAATGGAATGGAATGGAATGGAATGGAACGGAATGGAATCAACACGAATGGAATGGAATGGAATGGAATGGAATGGAATGGAATCACCCAGAATGGTATATACTGGAATTCAATGGAATGGAGTGGAATCAACCCGAATAGAATGGAATGGAATGGAATGGAATGGAATGGAATGGAAAGGAATGGAATGGAATGGAATCAACTCGAATGGAATGGAATGGAATGGAATGGAATGGAATGGAATGGAATGGAATGGAATCAACACGAATGGAATGGAACGGAATGGAATGGAACGGAATCAACCTGAGTGGAATGGAACGGAATGGAATGGAATGGAATGGAATGGAAAGGAATAGAATCAACCTCAATGGAATGGAATGGAATGGAATCAGCCCGAATGGAATGGAATGGAATGGAATGGAATAAACCCGAATGGAATGGAATGGAATGGAAGGGAATCAATACCATTGGAATGGAATGGAATGGAATGGAACGGAATCAACCGGAATGGAATGGAATGGAATGGAAAGGAATAGAATCAACCTGAATGGAATGGAATGGAATGGAATGGAATCAGCCCAAATGGAATGGAATGCAATGGGATGGAATGGAATGGAATGGAATCTACCCAAATGGAATGGAATGGAATTGAATGGAATAAACCCGATTGCAATGGAATGAAATCAACATGAATGGAATGGAATCAACATGAATGGAATGGAATGGAATGGAATGGAATGGAATGGAATGGAATAGAATCAAACGGAATGGAGTGGAATGGAATGGAATGGAATGGAATGGAATCACCCAGAATGGTATATACTGGAATTCAATGGAATGGAGTGGAATCAACCCGAATAGAATGGAATGGAATGGAATGGAATGGAATGGAATGGAAAGGAATGGAATGGAATGGAATCAACACGAATGGAATGGAATGGAAAGGAATGGAATGGAATGGAATCAACCCGAATGGAATGGAATGGAATGGAGTGGAATGGAATGGAATGGAATCAACACGAATGGAATGGAATGGAATGGAACGGAATCAAACTGAGTGGAATGGAACGGAATGGAATGGAATGGAATGGAATGGAAAGGAATAGAATCAACCTTAATGGAATGGAATGGAATGGAATCAGCCCGAATGGAATGGAATGGAATGGAATGGAATGGAATGGAATGGAATGGAATAAACACGAATGGAATGGAATGGAATGGAAGGGAATCAATACCAATGGAATGGAATGGAACGGAATCAACCAGAATGGAATGGAATGGAATGGAAAGGAATAGAATCAACCTGAATGGAATGGAATGGAATGGAATGGAATCAGCCCAAATGGAATGGAATGCAATGGGATGGAATGGAATGGAATGGAATCTACCCAAATGGAATGGAATGGAATGGAATGGAATCAACCCGATAGCAATGGAATGAAATCAACATGAATGGAATGGAATCAACATAAATGGAATGGAATGGAATGGAATGGAATGGAATGGAATGGAATGGAATAGAATCAAACGGAATGGAGTGGAATGGAATGGAATGGAATGGAATGGAATGGAATGGAATGGAATCAACCAGAATGGAATGGAATGGAATGGAATCAACCTGAATGGAATGGAATGGAATGGAACGGAACGGAATAGAATCGAATCACCCCAATGGAATGGAATGGAATGGAATGAAATTGAATGGAATGGAATCAACCCGAATGGAATGGAATGGAATGGAATGGAATTGAATGGAATGGAATGGAATCAACCCGAATGGAATTGATTGGAATGGAATGGAGTGGAGTGGAGTGGAGTGGACGGGATTGGAGTGGAATGGAATGGAATGGAATGGAATAGAATGGAATGGAATGAAATGCAATAGACTGCAAAGGAATGGGATGGAATCAACCCAAATGGAATGGAAAGGAATGGAATGAAATGCCATCAACCCGAATGGAATGGAATGGAATGAAATGGAAAGGAATGGAATGGAATGGAATGGAATGGAATCAAACCGAATAAAATGGAATGGAATGGAATGGGAGGGAATGCAATCCAACGGAATGGAATGGAATGGAATGGAATGGAATGCAATCCACTGGAATAGAATGGAATTGAATGGAATGGAATGGAATGGAATCAACCGGAATGGAATGTAATGGAATGGAATCAACCCGAATAGAATGGAATGCAATGGAATGGAATAGGATAGAATCACACCAATGGAATGGAATGGAATGGAATGGAATCAACACGGATGGAATGGAATGGAATGGAATGGAATGGAATGGAATGGAATCAACCCGAATGGAATGGAATGGAATGGAATGGAATGGAATCACCCAGAATGGTATGGACTGGAATGCAATGGAATGGAGAGGAATCAACCCGAATAGAATGGAATGGAATGGAATGGAATGGAATGGAATGGAATCAACTCGAATTGAATGGAATGGAATTGAATGGAATTGAATGGAATGGAATGGAATGAAATGGAATGGAACCAACCTGAATGGAATGGAATGGAATGGAATGGAATGGAATGGAATGGAACGGAATGGAATCAACACGAATGGAATGGAATGGAATGGAATGGAATGGAATCACCCAGAATGGTATATACTGGAATTCAATGGAATGGAGTGGAATCAACCCGAATAGAATGGAATGGAATGGAATGGAATGGAATGGAATGGAAAGGAATGGAATGGAATGGAATCAACCCGAATGGAATGGAATGGAATGGAATGGAATGGAATGGAATGGAATCAACACGAATGGAATGGAACGGAATGGAATGGAACGGAATCAACCTTAGTGGAATGGAACGGAATGGAATGGAATGGAATGGAATGGAAAGGAATAGAATCAACCTCAATGGAATGGAATGGAATGGAATCAGCCCGAATGGAATGGAATGGAATGGAATGGAATGGAATGGAATGGAATAAACCCGAATGGAATGGAATGGAAGGGAAGGGAATCAATACCATTGGAATGGAATGGAATGGAATGGAACGGAATCAACCAGAATGGAATGGAATGGAATGGAAAGGAATAGAATCAACCTGAATGGAATGGAATGGAATGGAATGGAATCAGCCCAAATGGAATGGAATGCAATGGGGTGGAATGGAATGGAATGGAATCTACCCAAATGGAATGGAATGGAATGGAATAAACCCGATTGCAATGGAACGAAATCAACATGAATGGAATGGAATCAACATGAATGGAATGGAATGGAATGGAATGGAATATAATGGAATGGAATGGAATAGAATCAAACGGAATGGAGTGGAATGGAATGGAATGGAATGGAATGGAATGGAATGGAATGGAATCAACCAGAATGGAATGGAATGGAATGGAATCAACCCGAATGGAATGGAATGGAATGGAATGGAATGGAACGGAATGGAACCAAGCTGAATGGAATGGAATGGAATGGAATGGAATGGAATGGAATGGAATGGAACGGAATGGAATCAACACGAATGGAATGGAATGGAATGGAATGGAATGGAATGGAATGGAATTGAATCACCCAGAATGCTATATGCTGGAATTCAATGGAATGGAGTGGAATCAACCCGAATAGAATGGAATGGAATGGAATGGAATGGAATGGAATGGAATCGAATCGAATGGAAAGGAATGGAATGGAATGGAATCAACCCGAATGGAATGGAATGGAATGGAAGGGAATCAATACCAATGGAATGGAATGGAATGGAATGGAACGGAATCAACCAGAATGGAATGGAATGGAATAGAATCAACCTGAACGGAATGGAATGGAATGGAATGGAATCAGCCCAAATGGAATGGAATGCAATGGGATGGAATGGAATGGAATGGAATCTACCCAAATGGAATGGAATGGAATGGAATGGAATCAACCCGATTGCAATGGAATGAAATCAACATGAACGGAATGGAATCAACATGAATGGAATGGAATGGAATGGAATGGAATGGAATGGAATGGAATGGAATAGAATCAAACGGAATGGAGTGGAATGGAATGGAATGGAATGGAATGGAATGGAATCAACCAGAATGGAATGGAATGGAATGGAATCAACCCGAATGGAATGGAATGGAATGGAATGGTATGGAACGGAACGGAATAGAATCGAATCACCCCAATGGAATGGCATGGAATTGAATGGAATGGAATGGAATGGAATCAACCCGAATGGAATTGATTGGATTGGAATGGAGTGGAGTGGAGTGGAGTGGACGGGATTGGAGTGGAATGGAATGGAATGGAATGGAATAGAATGGAATGGAATGGAATGCAATAGAGTGCAAATGGAATGGGATGGAATCAACCCAAATGGAATGGAAAGGAATGGAATGAAATGCCATCAACCCGAATGGAATGGAATGGAATGAAATGGAAAGGAATGGAATGGAATCGAATGGAATGGAATCAAACCGAATAAAATGGAATGGAATGGAATGGGAGGGAATGGAATCCACCGGAATGGAATTGAATGGAATGGAATGGAATCAACCGGAATGTAATGTAATGGAATGGAATCAACCCGAATAGAATGGAATGGAATGGAATGGAATAGAATGGAATCACCCCAATGGAATGGAATGGAATGGAATGGAATCAACACGAATGGAATGGAATGGAATGGAATGGAATGGAATGGAATGGAATGGAACGGAATCAACCCGAATGGAATGGAATGGAATGGAATCACCCAGAATGGTATGGACTGGAATGCAAAGGAATGGAGTGGAATCAACCTGAATACAATGGAATGGAATGGAATGGAATGGAATGGAATGGAATGGAATCAACTCGAATGGAATGGAATGGAATCGAATGGAATGGAATGGAATGGAATGGAATGAAATGGAATGGAACCAACCTGAATGGTATGGAATGGAATGGAATGGAATGGAATGGAATCCACTAGAATGTAATGGAATGGAATCGAATGGAATGGAATGGAATGGAATGGAATGAAATGGAATGGAACCAACCTGAATGGTATGGAATGGAATGGAATGAAATGGAATGGAATCCACCCGAATGGAATGGAATGGAAAGGAATCAACTCGAATTGAATGGATTGGAATCTAATGGAATGGAATGGAATGGAATGGAATCGAATGAAATGGAATCATCACGAACAGAATGGAATGGAATGGAATGGAATCCACCCGAATGGAATGGAATGGAATCGAATGGAATGGAAAGGAATCTACCCGAATGGAATGGATTGGAATCTAATGGAATGGAATGGAATGGAATGGAATCTACCGGAATGGAATGGAATGGAATGGAATCAACCCGAATAAAATGGAATGGAAAGGAATGGAATGGAATGAAATCGAATGGAATGGAATCACCCCAATGGAATGGAATGGAATGGAATGGAATGGAATGGAATCAACCCGAATGGAATGGAATGGAATGGAATGGAATGGAATCACCCAGAATGGTATGGACTGGAATGCAATGGAATGGAGAGGAATCAAGCCGAAGAGAGTGGAATGGAATGTAATGGAATGGAATGGAATGGAATGGAATGGAATCAACTCGAATGGAATGGAATGGAATTGAATGGAATTGAATGGAATGGAATGGAATGAAATGGAATGGAACCAAGCTGAATGGAATGGAATGGAATGGAATGGAATGGAATGGAATGGAATCAACCCGAATGGAATTGATTGGATTGGAATGGAGTGGAGTGGAGTGGAGTGGACGGGATTGGAGTGGAATGGAATGGAATGGAATGGAATAGAATGGAATGGAATGGAATGCAATAGAGTGCAAATGGAATGGGATGGAATCAACCCAAATGGAATGGAAAGGAATGGAATGAAATGCCATCAACCCGAATGGAATGGAATGGAATGAAATGGAAAGGAATGGAATGGAATCGAATGGAATGGAATCAAACCGAATAAAATGGAATGGAATGGAATGGGAGGGAATGGAATCCACCGGAATGGAATTGAATGGAATGGAATGGAATCAACCGGAATGGAATGTAATGGAATGGAATCAACCCGAATAGAATGGAATGGAATGGAATGGAATAGAATGGAATCACCCCAATGGAATGGAATGGAATGGAATGGAATCAACACGAATGGAATGGAATGGAATGGAATGGAATGGAACGGAATCAACCCGAATGGAATGGAATGGAATGGAATCACCCAGAATGGTATGGACTGGAATGCAATGGAATGGAGTGGAATCAACCTGAATACAATGGAATGGAATGGAATGGAATGGAATGGAATGGAATGGAATGGAATGGAATGGAATGGAATCAACTCGAATGGAATGGAATGGAATCGAATGGAATGGAATGGAATGGAATGGAATGAAATGGAATGGAACCAACCTGAATGGTATGGAATGGAATGGAATGGAATGGAATGGAATCCACTAGAATGTAATGGAATGGAATCGAATGGAATGGAATGGAATGGAATGGAATGAAATGGAATGGAACAAACCTGAATGGTATGGAATGGAATGGAATGAAATGGAATGGAATCCACCCGAATGGAATGGAATGGAAAGGAATCAACTCGAATTGAATGGATTGGAATCTAATGGAATGGAATGGAATGGAATGGAATCGAATGAATTGGAATCATCACGAACAGAATGGAATGGAATGGAATGGAATCCACCCGAATGGAATGGAATGGAATCGAATGGAATGGAAAGGAATCTACCCGAATGGAATGGATTGGAATCTAATGGAATGGAATGGAATGGAATGGAATCTACCGGAATGGAATGGAATGGAATGGAATCAACCCGAATAAAATGGAATGGAAAGGAATGGAACGGAATGAAATCGAATGGAATGGAATCACCCCAATGGAATGGAATGGAATGGAATGGAATGGAATGGAATCAACCCGAATGGAATGGAATGGAATGGAATGGAATGGAATGGAATCACCCAGAATGGTATGGACTGGAATGCAATGGAATGGAGAGGAATCAACCCGAAGAGAGTGGAATGGAATGGAATGGAATGGAATGGAATGGAATGGAATGGAATCAACTCGAATGGAATGGAATGGAATTGAATGGAATTGAATGGAATGGAATGGAATGAAATGGAATGGAACCAAGCTGAATGGAATGGAATGGAATGGAATGGAATGGAATGGAACGGAATGGAATCAACACGAATGGAATGGAATGGAATGGAATGGAATGGAATGGAATGGAATCACCCAGAATGCTATATGCTGGAATTCAATGGAATGGAGTGGAATCAACCCGAATAGAATGGAATGGAATGGAATGGAATGGAATGGAATGGAATCGAATCGAATGGAAAGGAATGGAATGGAATGGAATCAACCCGAATGGAATGGAATGGAATGGAAGGGAATCAATACCAATGGAATGGAATGGAATGGAATGGAACGGAATCAACCAGAATGGAATGGAATGGAATAGAATCAACCTGAACGGAATGGAATGGAATGGAATGGAATCAGCCCAAATGGAATGGAATGCAATGGGATGGAATGGAATGGAATGGAATCTACCCAAATGGAATGGAATGGAATGGAATGGAATCAACCCGATTGCAATGGAATGAAATCAACATGAACGGAATGGAATCAACATGAATGGAATGGAATGGAATGGAATGGAATGGAATGGAATGGAATGGAATAGAATCAAACGGAATGGAGTGGAATGGAATGGAATGGAATGGAATGGAATGGAATCAACCAGAATGGAAAGGAATGGAATGGAATCAACCCGAATGGAATGGAATGGAATGGAATGGTATGGAACGGAACGGAATAGAATCGAATCACCCCAATGGAATGGCATGGAATTGAATGGAATGGAATGGAATGGAATCAACCCGAATGGAATTGATTGGATTGGAATGGAGTGGAGTGGAGTGGAGTGGACGGGATTGGAGTGGAATGGAATGGAATGGAATGGAATAGAATGGAATGGAATGGAATGCAATAGAGTGCAAATGGAATGGGATGGAATCAACCCAAATGGAATGGAAAGGAATGGAATGAAATGCCATCAACCCGAATGGAATGGAATGGAATGAAATGGAAAGGAATGGAATGGAATCGAATGGAATGGAATCAAACCGAATAAAATGGAATGGAATGGAATGGGAGGGAATGGAATCCACCGGAATGGAATTGAATGGAATGGAATGGAATCAACCGGAATGGAATGTAATGGAATGGAATCAACCCGAATAGAATGGAATGGAATGGAATGGAATAGAATGGAATCACCCCAATGGAATGGAATGGAATGGAATGGAATCAACACGAATGGAATGGAATGGAATGGAATGGAATGGAACGGAATCAACCCGAATGGAATGGAATGGAATGGAATCACCCAGAATGGTATGGACTGGAATGCAAAGGAATGGAGTGGAATCAACCTGAATACAATGGAATGGAATGGAATGGAATGGAATGGAATGGAATGGAATGGAATGGAATGGAATCAACTCGAATGGAATGGAATGGAATCGAATGGAATGGAATGGAATGGAATGGAATGAAATGGAATGGAACCAACCTGAATGGTATGGAATGGAATGGAATGGAATGGAATGGAATCCACTAGAATGTAATGGAATGGTATCGAATGGAATGGAATGGAATGGAATGGAATGAAATGGAATGGAACCAACCTGAATGGTATGGAATGGAATGGAATGAAATGGAATGGAATCCACCCGAATGGAATGGAATGGAAAGGAATCAACTCGAATTGAATGGATTGGAATCTAATGGAATGGAATGGAATGGAATGGAATCGAATGAAATGGAATCATCACGAACAGAATGGAATGGAATGGAATGGAATCCACCCGAATGGAATGGAATGGAATCGAATGGAATGGAAAGGAATCTACCCGAATGGAATGGATTGGAATCTAATGGAATGGAATGGAATGGAATGGAATCTACCGGAATGGAATGGAATGGAATGGAATCAACCCGAATAAAATGGAATGGAAAGGAATGGAATGGAATGAAATCGAATGGAATGGAATCACCCCAAAGGAATGGAATGGAATGGAATGGAATGGAATGGAATCAACCCGAATGGAATGGAATGGAATGGAATGGAATGGAATCACCCAGAATGGTATGGACTGGAATGCAATGGAATGGAGAGGAATCAAGCCGAAGAGAGTGGAATGGAATGGAATGGAATGGAATGGAATGGAATGGAATGGAATCAACTCGAATGGAATGGAATGGAATTGAATGGAATTGAATGGAATGGAATGGAATGAAATGGAATGGAACCAAGCTGAATGGAATGGAATGGAATGGAATGGAATGGAATGGAATGGAACGGAATGGAATCAACACGAATGGAATGGAATGGAATGGAATGGAATGGAATGGAATGGAATGGAATGGAATCACCCAGAATGCTATATGCTGGAATTCAATGGAATGGAGTGGAATCAACCCGAATAGAATGGAATGGAATGGAATGGAATGGAATGGAATGGAATGGAATGGAATGGAATCGAATGGAAAGGAATGGAATGGAATGGAATCAACCCGAATGGAATGGAATGGAATGGAATGGAATGGAATGGAATCAACACGAATGGAATGGAATGGAATGGAATGGAATGGAACGGAATCAACCTGAGTGGAATGGAACGGAATGGAATGGAATGGAATGGAATGGAAAGGAATAGAATCAACCTTAATGGAATGGAATGGAATGGAATCAGCCCGAATGGAATCGAATGGAATGGAATGGAATGGAATGGAATGGAATGGAATAAACCCGAATGGAATGGAATGGAATGGAAGGGAATCAATACCAATGGAATGGAATGGAATGGAATGGAACGGAATCAACCAGAATGGAATGGAATGGAATGGAAAGGAATAGAATCAACCTGAATGGAATGGAATGGAATCAGCCCGAATGGAATGGAATGCAATGGGATGGAATGGAATGGAATGGAATCTACCCAAATGGAATGGAAAGGAATGGAATGGAATCAACCCGAATGGAATGGAATGGAATGGAATGGAATGGAATCACCCAGAATGGTATGGACTGGAATGCCATGGAATGGAGTGGAATCAACCTGAATACAATGGAATGGAATGGAATGGAATGGAATCAAATCGAATGGAATGGAATGGAATCGAATGGAATGGAATGGAATGGAATGGAATGAAATGGAATGGAACCTACCTGACTGGAATGGAATGGAATGGAATGGAACGGAATGGAATCAACACGAATGGAATGGAATGGAATGGAATCACCCAGAATGGTATGGAATGGAATTCAATGGAATGGAGTGGAATCAACCCGAATAGAATGGAATGGAATGGAATGGAATGGAAAGGAATGGAATGGAATGGAATCAAACCGAATGGAATGGAATGGAAAGAATCAACACGAAGGGAATGGAATGGAATGGAATGGAATGGAATGGAACGGAATCAACCTGAGTGGAATGGAACGGAATGCAATGGAATGGTATGTAATGGAAAGGAACAGAATCAACCTCAATGGAATGGAATGGAATGGAATCAGCCCGAATGGAATGGAATGGAATGGGATGGAATGGAATGGAATTGAATCAACCCAAATGGAATGGAATGGAATGGAATGGAATCAACCCGAATGGAATGGAATGGAATGGAATGGAATGGAATGGAATGAAATCAACCTGAATGGTATGGAATGGAATGGAATGGAATGGAATGGAATGGAATCCACCCGAATGGAATGGAATGGAAAGGAATCAACTCGAATTGAATGGATTGGAATCTAATGGAATGGAATGGAATGGAATGGAATGGAATCGAATGAAATGCAATCAAAACGAATGGAATGGAATGGAATTTAATGGAATCCACCCGAATGGAATGGAATGGAATCGAATGGAATGGAAAGGAATCAACCCGAATGGAATGGATTGGAATCTAATGGAATGGAATGGAATGGAATGGAATCTACCGGAATGGAATGGATTGGAATCAACCCGAATAAAATGGAATGGAAAGGAATGGAATGGAATGAAATCGAATGGAATGGAATCACCCCAATGGAATGGAATGGAATGGAATGGAATCAACCGGAATGGAATGGAATGGAAAGTAATGGAATGGAATGGAAAGGAATCAACCCGAATGGAATGGAATGAAGTGGAATGGAATGGAATGGAATGGAATGAAATGGAATGGAATGGAAACAACCCGAATGGAATGGAATGCAATGGAATGGAATGGAATCAACCCGAATGGAATTGATTGGAATGGAATGGAGTGGAGTGGAGTGGAGTGGAGTGGAGTGGATTGGAGTGGAATGGAATGAAATGGAATGGAATAGAATGGAATGGAATGGAATGGAATAGAGTGCAATGGAATGGGATGGAATCAACCCAAATGGAATGGAAAGGAATGGAATGAAATGCCATCAACCCGAATGGAATGGAATGGAATGAAATGGAAAGGAATGGAATGGAATGGAATGGAATGAATTGGAAAGGAATGGAATGGAATGGAATGGAATGGAATCAAACCGAATAAAATGGAATGGAATGGATTGGGATGGAATGGAATCCACCGGAATGGAATGGAATGGAATGGAATGGAATGGAATCAAACCGAATAAAATGGAATGGAATGGACTGGGATGGAATGGAATCCACCGGAATGGAATGGAATGGAAAGGAATCCACCGGAATGGAATGGAGTGGTATGGAATGGAAAGGAATGGTATGGAATGGAATGGAATCAAACGGAATGGAATGGAATGGAATGTAATCAACCCGAATAGAATGGAATGGAATGTAATGGAATAGAATGGAATCACCCCAATGGAATGGAATGGAATGGAATGGAATCAACACGAATGGAATGGAATGGAATGGAATGGAATCGAATGGAATAGAATGGAATCAACCCGAATGGAATGGAATGGAATGGAATGGAATCACCCAGAATGGTATGGACTGGAATTCAATGGAATGGAGTGGAATCAACCGGAATAGAATGGAATGGAATGGAATGCAATGGAATGGAAAGGAATGGAAT
This sequence comes from Pan paniscus, assembly GCF_029289425.2. Lineage (NCBI taxonomy): Eukaryota > Metazoa > Chordata > Mammalia > Primates > Hominidae > Pan > Pan paniscus. The sequence continues at coordinate 64,306,348 of NC_073260.2, read as the reverse complement.
GGAATGGAATCAACCCGAATGGAATGGATTGGACTGGAATGGAATCAACACGAATGGAATGGAAAGGAATGGAATGGAATGGAACGGAATCAACCTGAGTGGAATGGAACGGAATGGAATGGAATGGAATGGAATGAAAAGAAATAGAATCAACCTCAATGGAATGGAATGGAATGGAAACAGCCCGAATGGAATGGAAGGGAATGGGATGGAATGGAATGGTATAGAATCAATCCAAATGGAATGGAAAGGAATGGAATGGAATCAACCCGAATGAAATGGAATGGAATGGAATGGAATGGAATGGAATGGAATGAAATCAACCTGAATGGTATGGAATGGAATGGAATGGAATGGACCCAACGTGAATGGAATGGTATGGAATGTAATGGAATGGAATCAACCGGAATGGAATGGAATGTAATGGAATGGAATGGAATGGATACAACTCGAATGGAATGGAACGGAATGGAATGGAATGGAATGGAACAAACCTGAATGGATTGGTATGGTATGGAATGGAATGGAATGGAATGGAAAGCAATGGAATGGAATCAACACGAATGGAATGGAATGGAATGGAATGGAATGGAATGGGATGGAATGGAATGGAATAAACCCGAATGGAATGGAAGGGAATGGAATGGAATGGAAGGGAATCAATACGAATGGAATGGAATGGAATGGAATGGAATCAACCGGAATGGAATGTAATGGAATGGAATCAACCCGGATAGAATGGAATGCAATGGAATGGAATAGAATGGAATCACACCAATGGAATGGAATGGAATGGAATGGAATCAACACGGATGGAATGGAATGGAATGGAATGGAATCAACCCGAATGGAATGGAATGGAATGGAATGGAATGGAATTGAATCACCCAGAATTGTATGGACTGGAATTCAATGGAATGGAGAGGAATCAACCTGAATATAATGGAATGGAATGGAATGGAATGGAATGGAATGGAATGGAATGGAATGGAATGGAATGGAATCAACTCGAATGGAATGGAATGGAATGGAATGGAATGGAATGGAATCAACCCGAATGGAATGGAATGGAATGGAATGGAATGGAATCACCCAGAATGGTATGGACTGGAATGCAATGGAATGGAGAGGAATCAACCCGAATATAACGGAATGGAATGGAATGGAATGGAATGGAATGGAATCAACTCGAATGGAATGGAATGGAATCGAATGGAATGGAATGGGATGGAATGAAAAGGAATGGAACCAACATGAATGGAATGGAATGGAATGGAATGGAATGGAATGGAATGGAACGGAATTTATTCAACACGAATGGAATGGAATGGAATGGAATGGAATCACCCTGAATGATATGTACTGGAATTCAATGGAATGGAGTGGAATCAACCCGAATAGAATGGAATGGAATGGAATGGAATGGAATGGAATGGAATGGAAAGGAATGGAATGGAATGGAATCAACCCGAATGGAATGGAATGGAATGGAATGGAATGGAAAGGAATGGAATCAACACGAATGGAATGGAATGGAATGGAATGGAATGGAATGGAATGGAATCAACCTGAATGGAATGGAATGGAATGGAAGGGGATGGAATCAACCGGAATGTATTGTAATGTAATGGAATGGAATGGAGAAAAAGGGAACGGAATGGAATGGAAGCGAATCAAATGGAATGTAATGGAATGGTATGGAATGGAATGGAATGGAATGGAATGGAATGGATCTGAATGGAATGGAATGGAATCAACCCGAATGGAAAGGAATGGAATGGAAAGGAATTGAATGGAATGGAAAGGAAAGTAATGGAAAGGATTGGAATGGAATCAACCCGAATGGAATGGAATGGAATGGAATGGAATGGAATTGAATCAACCCAAATGGAATGGAATGGAATGGAATGGCATCAACCCGAATGGAATGGAATGGAATGGAATGGAATGGAATGGAATGGAATGGAATGGAATGGAATGGAATGGAATGAAATCAACCTGAATTGTATGGAATGGAATGGAATGGAATCCACCCGAATGGAATGGAATGGAATGGAATGGAAAGAAATCAACCCGAATTCAATGGATTGGAATCTAATGGAATGGAATGGAATGGAATGGAATGGAATCGAATGAAATGGAATCAACACGAACGGAATGGAATGGAATGGAATGGAATCCACCCGAATGGAATGGAATGCAATCGAATGGAATGGAAAGGAATCAACCCGAATGGAATGGATTGGAATCTAATGGAATGGAATGGAATGGAATCTACCGGAATGGAATGGAATGGAATGGAATCAACCCGAATAAAACGGAATGGAAAGGAATGGAATGGAATGAAATCGAATGGAATGGAATCACCCCAATGGAATGGAATGGAATGGAATCAACCGGAATGGAATGGAATGGAAAGTAATGGAATGGAATGGAAAGGAATCAACCCGAATGGAATGGAATGAAGTGGAATGGAATGGAATCAACCCGAATGGAATTGATTGGAATGGAATGGAGTGGAGTGGAGTGGAGTGGAGGGGATTGGAGTGGAATGGAATGGAATGGAATGGAATAGAATGGAATGGAATGGAATGGAAGAGTGGAATGGAATGGGATGGAATCAACCCAAATGGAATGGAAAGGAATGGAATGAAATGCCATCAACCCTAATGGAATGGAATGGAATGAAATTGAATGGAATGGAATGGAATGGTATGGAATGAATTGGAAAGGAATGGAATGGAATGGAATGGAATGGAATCAAACCGAATAAAATGGAATGGAATGGATTGGGATGGAATGGAATCCACCGGAATGGAATGGAATGGAATGGAATGGAATGGAATCAAACCGAATAAAATGGAATGGAATGGATTGGGATGGAATGGAATCCACCGGAATGGAACGGAATGGAATGGAATGGAAAGGAATCCACCGCAATGGATTGGAATGGAATGGAATGGAATGGAATGGAATGGAATCAAACGGAATGGAATGGATTGGAATGCAATCAACCCGAATAGAAAGGAATGGAATGGAATGGAATAGAATGGAATCACACCAATGGAATGGAATGGAATGGAATTGAATCAACACGAATGGAATGGAATGGAATGGAATGGAATGGAATAGAATGGAATAGAATGGAATCAACTCGAAAGGAATGGAATGGAATGGAATGGAATCACCCAGAATGGTATGGACTGGAATTCAATGGAATGGAGTGGAATCAACCGGAATAGAATGGAATGGAATGGAATGGAATGGAATGGAAAGGAATGGAATGGAATGGAATCAACCCGAATGGAATGGAATGGGATGGAATGGAATCAACACGAATGGAATGGAAAGGAATGGAATGGAAAGAAATAGAATCAACCTCAATGGAATGGAATGGAATGGAATCAGCCCGAATGGAATGGAAGGGAATTGGATGGAATGGAATGGTATTGAATCAACCCTAATGGAATGGAATGGAATGGAATGGAATCAACCCGAATGAAATGGAATGGAATGGAATGGAATGGAATGAAATCAACCTGAATGGTATGGAATGGAATGGAATGGAATGGATCCAACGTGAATGGAATGGTATGGAATGGAATGGAATGGAATCAACCGGAATGGAATGGAATGGAATGGAATGGAATGGAATGGAAACAACTCGAATGGAATGGAAAGGAATGGAATGGAATGGAATGGAACAAACCTGAATGGAATGGTATGGTATGGAATGGAATGGAATGGAATGGAAAGCAATGGAATGGAATCAACACGAATGGAATGGAATGGAATGGAATGGAATGGAATGGAATAAACCCGAATGGAATGGAAGGGAATGGAATGGAATGGAAGGGAATCAATACGAATGGAATGGAATGGAATGGAATGGAACGGAATCAACCAGAATGGAATGGAATGGAATGGAATGGAAAGGAATAGAATCAACCTGAATGGAATGGAATGGAATCAGCCCAAATGGAATGGAATGCAATGGGATGGAAAGGAATGGAATGGAATCTACCCAAATGGAATGGAATGGAATGGAATGGAATCAACCCGATTGCAATGGAATGAAATCAACATGAATGGAATGGAATCAACATGAATGGAATGGAATGGAATGGAATGGAATGGAATGGAATGGAATGCCATGGAATGGAGTCAACCCGAATGGAATGGAATGGAATGAAAGGAATTGAATGGAAAGGAATGGAACTGAATCAACTGGAATGGAATGGAATGGAATGGAATGGAATGGAATGGAATGGAATCAACTCGAATGGAATGGAATGGAATGGAACCAACCTGAATGGAATGGAATGGAATGGAATGGAATGGAACCAACCTGAATGGAATGGAATGGAATGGAATGGAATGGAACGGAATGGAATAAACACGAATGGAATGGAAGGGAATGGAATGGAATGGAATGGAATGGAATCAACCTGAATGGAATGGAATGGAATGGAATGGAATCGAATGGAATGGAATCAAGCTGAGTGGAATGGAATCAACCGGAATATATTGTAATTTAATGGAATGGAATGGAGAAAAAGGGAACGGAATGGAATGGAAGCGAATCAAACCGAATGTAATGTAATGGAATGGAATGGAATGGAATGGAATGGAACTGAATGGAATGGAATGGAATCAACCCGAATGGAAAGGAATGGAATGGAAAGGAATTGAATGGAATGGAAAGGAAAGGAATGGAAAGGATTGGAATGGAATCAACCCGAATGGAATGGAAAGGAATGGAATGGAATGGAATGGAATGGAATCAACTGGAGTGGAATGGAATGGAATGGAATGGAATCAACCCGAATGGAATGGAATGGAATGGAATGGAATGGAATGGAATCAACGCGAATGGAACTAAATGCAGTGGAATGGAATGGAAAGGAATCAAACTGAATAGAATGGAATGGAATGGAATGGAACGGAATGGAATAGAATCAAACAGAATGGAGTGGAATGGATTGGAATGGAATGGAATGGAATGGAATCAACCCGAATGGAATGGAATGGAATGGAATGGAATGGAATGGAATGGAACGGAACGGAATACAATCGAATCACACCAATGGAATGGAATGGAATGGAATGAAATTGAATGGAATGGAATCAACCCGAATGGAATGGAATGAAATGGAATGGAATGGAATGGAATGGAATCAAACCGAATGGAATTGATTGGAATGGAATGGAGTGGAGTGGAGTTGAGTGGACGGGATTGGAGTGGAATGGAATGGAATGGAATAGAATGGAATGGAATGAAATGCAATAGAGTGCAATGGAATGGGATGGAATCAACCCAAATGGAATGGAAAGGAATGGAATGAAATGCCATCAACCCGAATAGAATGGAATGGAATGAAATGGAAAGGAATGGAATGGAATGGAATGGAATGGAATCAAACCGAATAAAATGGAATGGAATGGAATGGGAGGGAATGGAATCCACCGGAATGGAATGGAATGGAATGGAATGGAATGGAATGGAATCCACTGGAATAGAATGGAATGGAAAGGAATGGAATGGAATGGAATCAACCGGAATGGAATGTAACGGAATGGAATCAACCCGAATAGAATGGAATGGAATGGAATGGAATAGAATGGAATCACACCAATGGAATGGAATGGAATGGAACGGAATCAACACGGATGGAATGGAATGGAATGGAATGGAATGAAATGGAATGGAATGGAATCAACCCGAATGGAATGGAATGGAATGGAATCACCCAGAATGGTATGGACTGGAATGCAATGGAATGGAGAGGAATCAACCCGAATAGAATGGAATGGAATGGAATGGAATGGAATGGAATCAACTCTAATGGAATGGAATGGAATCGAATGGAATGGAATGGAATGGAATGGAATGAAATGGAATGGAACCAACCTGAATGGAATGGAATGGAATGGAATGGAATGGAATGGAATGGAATGGAATGGAACGGAACGGAATGGAATCAACACGACTGGAATGGAATGGAATGGAATGGAATGAAATGGAATCACCCAGAATGGTATGTACTGGAATTCAATGGAATGGAGTGGAATCAACCCGAATAGAATGGAATGGATTGGAATGGAATGGAAAGGAATGGAAAGGAATGGAATGGAATGGAATCAAACCGAATGGAATGGAATGGAACGGAATGGAATGGAATGGAATGGAATGGAATGGAATGGAATGAAACCGAATGGAATTGATTGGAATGGAATGGAGTGGAGTGGAGTGGAGTGGACGGGATTGGAGTGGAATGGAATGGAATAGAATGGAATGGAATGAAACGCAATAGAGTGCAATGGAATGGGATGGAATCAACCCAAATGGAATGGAAAGGAATGGAATGAAATGCCATCAACCCGAATAGAATGGAATGGAATGAAATGGAAAGGAATGGAATGGAATGGAATGGAATGGAATCAAACCGAATAAAATGGAATGGAATGGAATGGGAGGGAATGGAATCCACCGGAATGGAATGGAATGGAATGGATTGGAATGGAATCCACTGGAATAGAATGGAATGTAATGGAATGGAATGGAATCAACCGGAATGGAATGTAATGGAATGGAATCAACCCGGATAGAATGGAATGCAATGGAATGGAATAGAATGGAATCACACCAATGGAATGGAATGGAATGGAATGGAATCAACACGGATGGAATGGAATGGAATGGAATGGAATCAACCCGAATGGAATGGAATGGAATGGAATGGAATGGAATCACCCAGAATTGTATGGACTGGAATTCAATGGAATGGAGAGGAATCAACCTGAATATAATGGAATGGAATGGAATGGAATGGAATGGAATGGAATCAACTCGAATGGAATGGAATGGAATGGAATGGAATGGAATGGAATGGAATGGAATGGAATGGAATCAACCCGAATGGAATGGAATGGAATGGAATGGAATGGAATCACCCAGAATGGTATGGAATGGAATGCAATGGAATGGAGAGGAATCAACCCGAATATAACGGAATGGAATGGAATGGAATGGAATGGAATGGAAAAACTCGAATGGAATGGAATGGAATCGAATGGAATGGAATGGGATGGAATGAAATGGAATGGAACCAACCTGAATGGAATGGAATGGAATGGAGTGGAATGGAATGGAATGGAACGGAATTTATTCAACACGAATGGAATGGAATGGAATGGAATGGAATCACCCTGAATGATATGTACTGGAATTCAATGGAATGGAGTGGAATCAACCCGAATAGAATGGAATGGAATGGAATGGAATGGAATGGAATGGAATGGAAAGGAATGGAATGGAATGGAATCAACCCGAATGGAATGGAATGGAATGGAATGGAATGGAAAGGAATGGAATCAACACGAATGGAATGGAAGGGAATGGAATGGAATGGAATGGAATGGAATGGAATGGAATCAACCTGAATGGAATGGAATGGAATGGAATGGGATGGAATCAACCGGAATGTATTATAATGTAATGGAATGGAATGGAGAAAAAGGGAACGGAATGGAATGGAAGCGAATCAAATGGAATGTAATGGAATGGTATGGAATGGAATGGAATGGAATGGAATGGAATGGAACTGAATGGAATGGAATGGAATCAACCCGAATGGAAAGGAATGGAATGGAAAGGAATTGAATGGAATGGAAAGGAAAGTAATGGAAAGGATTGGAATGGAATCAACCCGAATGGAATGGAATGGAATGGAATGGAATTGAATCAACCCAAATGGAATGGAATGGAATGGAATGGCATCAACCCGAATGGAATGGAATGGAATGGAATGGAATGGAATGGAATGGAATGGAATGGAATGAAATCAACCTGAATTGTATGGAATGGAATGGAATGGAATCCACCCGAATGGAATGGAATGGAATGGAATGGAAAGGAATCAACCCGAATTGAATGGATTGGAATCTAATGGAATGGAATGGAATGGAATGGAATGGAATCGAATGAAATGGAATCAACACGAACGGAATGGAATGGAATGGAATGGAATCCACCCGAATGGAATGGAATGGAATCGAATGGAATGGAAAGGAATCAACCCGAATGGAATGGATTGGAATCTAATGGAATGGAATGGAATGGAATCTACCGGAATGGAATGGAATGGAATGGAATCAACCCGAATAAAACGGAATGGAAAGGAATGGAATGGAATGAAATCGAATGGAATGGAATCACCCCAATGGAATGGAATGGAATGGAATCAACCGGAATGGAATGGAATGGAAAGTAATGGAATGGAATGGAAAGGAATCAACCCGAATGGAATGGAATGAAGTGGAATGGAATGGAATCAACCCGAATGGAATTGATTGGAATGGAATGGAGTGGAGTGGAGTGGAGTGGAGGGGATTGGAGTGGAATGGAATGGAATGGAATGGAATAGAATGGAATGGAATGGAATGGAAGAGTGGAATGGAATGGGATGGAATCAACCCAAATGGAATGGAAAGGAATGGAATGAAATGCCATCAACCCTAATGGAATGGAATGGAATGAAATTGAATGGAATGGAATGGAATGGTATGGAATGAATTGGAAAGGAATGGAATGGAATGGAATGGAATGGAATCAAACCGAATAAAATGGAATGGAATGGATTGGGATGGAATGGAATCCACCGGAATGGAATGGAATGGAATGGAATGGAATCAAACCGAATAAAATGGAATGGAATGGATTGGGATGGAATGGAATCCACCGGAATGGAACGGAATGGAATGGAATGGAAAGGAATCCACCGCAATGGATTGGAATGGAATGGAATGGAATGGAATGGAATGGAATGGAATGGAATAAAACGGAATGGAATGGATTGGAATGCAATCAACCCGAATAGAAAGGAATGGAATGGAATGGAATAGAATGGAATCACACCAATGGAATGGAATGGAATGGAATTGAATCAACACGAATGGAATGGAATGGAATGGAATGGAATGGAATGGAATGGAATAGAATGGAATCAACTCGAAAGGAATGGAATGGAATGGAATGGAATCACCCAGAATGGTATGGACTGGAATTCAATGGAATGGAGTGGAATCAACCGGAATAGAATGGAATGGAATGGAATGGAATGGAATGGAAAGGAATGGAATGGAATGGAATCAACCCGAATGGAATGGAATGGGATGGAATGGAATCAACACGAATGGAATGGAAAGGAATGGAATGGAAAGAAATAGAATCAACCTCAATGGAATGGAATGGAATGGAATCAGCCCGAATGGAATGGAAGGGAATTGGATGGAATGGAATGGTATTGAATCAACCCTAATGGAATGGAATGGAATGGAATGGAATGGAATGGAATCAACCCGAATGAAATGGAATGGAATGGAATGGAATGGAATGAAATCAACCTGAATGGTATGGAATGGAATGAAATGGAATGCAATGGATCCAACGTGAATGGAATGGTATGGAATGTAATGGAATGGAATCAACCGGAATGGAATGGAATGTAATGGAATGGAATGGAATGGAAACAACTCGAATGGAATGGAACGGAATGGAATGGAATGGAATGGAACAAACCTGAATGGAATGGTATGGTATGGAATGGAATGGAATGGAATGGAAAGCAATGGAATGGAATCAACACGAATGGAATGGAATGGAATGGAATGGAATGGAATGGAATGGAATAAACCCGAATGGAATGGAAGGGAATGGAATGGAATGGAAGGGAATCAATACGAATGGAATGGAATGGAATGGAATGGAACGGAATCAACCAGAATGGAATGGAATGGAATGGAATGGAAAGGAATAGAATCAACCTGAATGGAATGGAATGGAATCAGCCCAAATGGAATGGAATGCAATGGGATGGAAAGGAATGGAATGGAATCTACCCAAATGGAATGGAATGGAATGGAATGGAATCAACCCGATTGCAATGGAATGAAATCAACATGAATGGAATGGAATCAACATGAATGGAATGGAATGGAATGGAATGGAATGGAATGGAATGCCATGGAATGGAGTCAACCCGAATGGAATGGAATGGAATGAAAGGAATTGAATGGAAAGGAATGGAACTGAATCAACTGGAATGGAATGGAATGGAATGGAATGGAATGGAATGGAATGGAATGGAATCAACTCGAATGGAATGGAATGGAATGCAACCAACCTGAATGGAATGGAATGGAATGGAATGGAATGGAACCAACCTGAATGGAATGGAATGGAATGGAATGGAATGGAACGGAATGGAATAAACACGAATGGAATGGAAGGGAATGGAATGGAATGGAATGGAATGGAATCAACCTGAATGGAATGGAATGGAATGGAATGGAATGGAATGGAATGGAATGGAATGGAATCAAGCTGAATGGAATGGAATCAACCGGAATATATTGTAATGTAATGGAATGGAATGGAGAAAAAGGGAACGGAATGGAATGGAAGCGAATCAAACCGAATGTAATGTAATGTAATGGAATGGAATGGAATGGAATGGAACTGAATGGAATGGAATGGAATCAACCCGAATGGAAAGGAATGGAATGGAAAGGAATTGAATGGAATGGAAAGGAAAGGAATGGAAAGGATTGGAATGGAATCAACCCGAATGGAATGGAAAGGAATGGAATGGAATGGAATGGAATGGAATCAACTGGAGTGGAATGGAATGGAATGGAATGGAATCAACCCGAATGGAATGGAATGGAATGGAATGGAATGGAATGGAATCAACGCGAATGGAACTAAATGCAGTGGAATGGAATGGAAAGGAATCAAACTGAATAGAATGGAATGGAATGGAATGGAACGGAATGGAATAGAATCAAACAGAATGGAGTGGAATGGATTGGAATGGAATGGAATGGAATGGAATCAACCAGAATGGAATGGAATGAAATGGAATCAACCCGAATGGAATGGAATGGAATGGAATGGAATGGAATGGAACGGAACGGAATACAATCGAATCACACCAATGGAATGGAATGGAATGGAATGAAATTGAATGGAATGGAATCAACCCGAATGGAATGGAATGAAATGGAATGGAATGGAATGTAATGGAATCAAACCGAATGGAATTGATTGGAATGGAATGGAGTGGAGTGGAGTTGAGTGGACGGGATTGGAGTGGAATGGAATGGAATGGAATAGAATGGAATGGAATGAAATGCAATAGAGTGCAATGGAATGGGATGGAATCAACCCAAATGGAATGGAAAGGAATGGAATGAAATGCCATCAACCCGAATAGAATGGAATGGAATGAAATGGAAAGGAATGGAATGGAATGGAATGGAATGGAATCAAACCGAATAAAATGGAATGGAATGGAATGGGAGGGAATGGAATCCACCGGTATGGAATGGAATGGAATGGAATGGAATGGAATGGAATCCACTGGAATAGAATGGAATGGAAAGGAATGGAATGGAATGGAATCAACCGGAATGGAATGTAACGGAATGGAATCAACCCGAATAGAATGGAATGGAATGGAATGGAATAGAATGGAATCACACCAATGGAATGGAATGGAATGGAACGGAATCAACACGGATGGAATGGAATGGAATGGAATGGAATGGAATGGAATGGAATGGAATCAACCCGAATGGAATGGAATGGAATGGAATCACCCAGAATGGTATGGACTGGAATGCAATGGAATGGAGAGGAATCAACCCGAATAGAATGGAATGGAATGGAATGGAATGGAATGGAATGGAATGGAATCAACTCTAATGGAATGGAATGGAATCGAATGGAATGGAATGGAATGGAATGGAATGAAATGGAATGGAACCAACCTGAATGGAATGGAATGGAATGGAATGGAATGGAATGGAATGGAATGGAACGGAACGGAATGGAATCAACACGACTGGAATGGAATGGAATGGAATGGAATGAAATGGAATCACCCAGAATGGTATGTACTGGAATTCAATGGAATGGAGTGGAATCAACCCGAATAGAATGGAATGGATTGGAATGGAATGGAATGGAATGGAAAGGAATGGAATGGAATGGAATCAAACCGAATGGAATGGAATGGAACGGAATGGAATGGAATGGAATGGAATGGAATGGAATGGAATGAAACCGAATGGAATTGATTGGAATGGAATGGAGTGGAGTGGAGTGGAGTGGACGGGATTGGAGTGGAATGGAATGGAATAGAATGGAATGGAATGAAACGCAATAGAGTGCAATGGAATGGGATGGAATCAACCCAAATGGAATGGAAAGGAATGGAATGAAATGCCATCAACCCGAATAGAATGGAATGGAATGAAATGGAAAGGAATGGAATGGAATGGAATGGAATGGAATCAAACCGAATAAAATGGAATGGAATGGAATGGGAGGGAATGGAATCCACCGGAATGGAATGGAATGGAATGGATAGGAATGGAATCCACTGGAATAGAATGGAATGTAATGGAATGGAATGGAATCAACCGGAATGGAATGTAATGGAATGGAATCAACCCGGATAGAATGGAATGCAATGGAATGGAATAGAATGGAATCACACCAATGGAATGGAATGGAATGGAATGGAATCAACACGGATGGAATGGAATGGAATGGAATGGAATCAACCCGAATGGAATGGAATGGAATGGAATGGAATGGAATCACCCAGAATTGTATGGACTGGAATTCAATGGAATGGAGAGGAATCAACCTGAATATAATGGAATGGAATGGAATGGAATGGAATGGAATGGAATCAACTCGAATGGAATGGAATGGAATGGAATGGAATGGAATGGAATGGAATGGAATGGAATGGAATCAACCCGAATGGAATGGAATGGAATGGAATGGAATGGAATCACCCAGAATGGTATGGAATGGAATGCAATGGAATGGAGAGGAATCAACCCGAATATAACGGAATGGAATGGAATGGAATGGAATGGAATGGAAAAACTCGAATGGAATGGAATGGAATCGAATGGAATGGAATGGGATGGAATGAAATGGAATGGAACCAACCTGAATGGAATGGAATGGAATGGAGTGGAATGGAATGGAATGGAACGGAATTTATTCAACACGAATGGAATGGAATGGAATGGAATGGAATCACCCTGAATGATATGTACTGGAATTCAATGGAATGGAGTGGAATCAACCCGAATAGAATGGAATGGAATGGAATGGAATGGAATGGAAAGGAATGGAATGGAATGGAATCAACCCGAATGGAATGGAATGGAATGGAATGGAATGGAAAGGAATGGAATCAACACGAATGGAATGGAAGGGAATGGAATGGAATGGAATGGAATGGAATGGAATGGAATCAACCTGAATGGAATGGAATGGAATGGAATGGGATGGAATCAACCGGAATGTATTCTAATGTAATGGAATGGAATGGAGAAAAAGGGAACGGAATGGAATGGAAGCGAATCAAATGGAATGTAATGGAATGGTATGGAATGGAATGGAATGGAATGGAATGGAATGGAACTGAATGGAATGGAATGGAATCAACCCGAATGGAAAGGAATGGAATGGAAAGGAATTGAATGGAATGGAAAGGAAAGTAATGGAAAGGATTGGAATGGAATCAACCCGAATGGAATGGAATGGAATGGAATGGAATTGAATCAACCCAAATGGAATGGAATGGAATGGAATGGCATCAACCCGAATGGAATGGAATGGAATGGAATGGAATGGAATGGAATGGAATGGAATGGAATGGAATGAAATCAACCTGAATTGTATGGAATGGAATGGAATGGAATCCACCCGAATGGAATGGAATGGAATGGAATGGAAAGGAATCAACCCGAATTGAATGGATTGGAATCTAATGGAATGGAATGGAATGGAATGGAATGGAATCGAATGAAATGGAATCAACACGAACGGAATGGAATGGAATGGAATGGAATCCACCCGAATGGAATGGAATGGAATCGAATGGAATGGAAAGGAATCAACCCGAATGGAATGGATTGGAATCTAATGGAATGGAATGGAATGGAATCTACCGGAATGGAATGGAATGGAATGGAATCAACCCGAATAAAACGGAATGGAAAGGAATGGAATGGAATGAAATCGAATGGAATGGAATCACCCCAATGGAATGGAATGGAATGGAATCAACCGGAATGGAATGGAATGGAAAGTAATGGAATGGAATGGAAAGGAATCAACCCGAATGGAATGGAATGAAGTGGAATGGAATGGAATCAACCCGAATGGAATTGATTGGAATGGAATGGAGTGGAGTGGAGTGGAGGGGATTGGAGTGGAATGGAATGGAATGGAATGGAATAGAATGGAATGGAATGGAATGGAAGAGTGGAATGGAATGGGATGGAATCAACCCAAATGGAATGGAAAGGAATGGAATGAAATGCCATCAACCCTAATGGAATGGAATGGAATGAAATTGAATGGAATGGAATGGAATGGTATGGAATGAATTGGAAAGGAATGGAATGGAATGGAATGGAATGGAATCAAACCGAATAAAATGGAATGGAATGGATTGGGATGGAATGGAATCCACCGGAATGGAATGGAATGGAATGGAATGGAATCAAACCGAATAAAATGGAATGGAATGGATTGGGATGGAATGGAATCCACCGGAATGGAACGGAATGGAATGGAATGGAAAGGAATCCACCGCAATGGATTGGAATGGAATGGAATGGAATGGAATGGAATGGAATGGAATAAAACGGAATGGAATGGATTGGAATGCAATCAACCCGAATAGAAAGGAATGGAATGGAATGGAATAGAATGGAATCACACCAATGGAATGGAATGGAATGGAATTGAATCAACACGAATGGAATGGAATGGAATGGAATGGAATGGAATGGAATGGAATAGAATGGAATCAACTCGAAAGGAATGGAATGGAATGGAATGGAATCACCCAGAATGGTATGGACTGGAATTCAATGGAATGGAGTGGAATCAACCAGAATAGAATGGAATGGAATGGAATGGAATGGAATGGAATGGAAAGGAATGGAATGGAATGGAATCAACCCGAATGGAATGGAATGGGATGGAATGGAATCAACACGAATGGAATGGAAAGGAATGGAATGGAAAGAAATAGAATCAACCTCAATGGAATGTAATGGAATGGAATCAGCCCGAATGGAATGGAAGGGAATTGGATGGAATGGAATGGTATTGAATCAACCCTAATGGAATGGAATGGAATGGAATCAACCCGAATGAAATGGAATGGAATGGAATGGAATGGAATGAAATCAACCTGAATGGTATGGAATGGAATGGAATGGAATGGATCCAACGTGAATGGAATGGTATGGAATGTAATGGAATGGAATCAACCGGAATGGAATGGAATGTAATGGAATGGAATGGAATGGAAACAACTCGAATGGAATGGAACGGAATGAAATGGAATGGAATGGAACAAACCTGAATGGAATGGTATGGTATGGAATGGAATGGAATGGAATGGAAAGCAATGGAATGGAATCAACACGAATGGAATGGAATGGAATGGAATGGAATGGAATGGAATGGAATAAACCCGAATGGAATGGAAGGGAATAGAATGGAATGGAAGGGAATCAATACGAATGGAATGGAATGGAATGGAATGGAACGGAATCAACCAGAATGGAATGGAATGGAATGGAATGGAAAGGAATAGAATCAACCTGAATGGAATGGAATGGAATCAGCCCAAATGGAATGGAATGCAATGGGATGGAAAGGAATGGAATGGAATCTACCCAAATGGAATGGAATGGAATGGAATGGAATCAACCCGATTGCAATGGAATGAAATCAACATGAATGGAATGGAATCAACATGAATGGAATGGAATGGAATGGAATGGAATGGAATGGAATGACATGGAATGGAGTCAACCCGAATGGAATGGAATGGAATGAAAGGAATTGAATGGAAAGGAATGGAACTGAATCAACTGGAATGGAATGGAATGGAATGGAATGGAATGGAATGGAATCAACTCGAATGGAATGGAATGGAATGGAACCAACCTGAATGGAATGGAATGGAATGGAATGGAATGGAACCAACCTGAATGGAATGGAATGGAATGGAATGGAATGGAACGGAATGGAATAAACACGAATGGAATGGAAGGGAATGGAATGGAATGGAATGGAATGGAATGGAATCAACCTGAATGGAATGGAATGGAATGGAATGGAATGGAATGGAATGGAATGGAATGGAATGGAATGGAATCAAGCTGAATGGAATGGAATCAACCGGAATATATTGTAATTTAATGGAATGGAATGGAGAAAAAGGGAACGGAATGGAATGGAAGCGAATCAAACGGAATGTAATGTAATGTAATGGAATGGAATGGAATGGAATGGAACTGAATGGAATGGAATGGAATCAACCCGAATGGAAAGGAATGGAATGGAAAGGAATTGAATGGAATGGAAAGGAAAGGAATGGAAAGGATTGGAATGGAATCAACCCGAATGGAATGGAAAGGAATGGAATGGAATGGAATGGAATGGAATCAACTGGAGTGGAATGGAATGGAATGGAATGGAATCAACCCGAATGGAATGGAATGGAATGGAATGGAATGGAATGGAATCAACGCGAATGGAACTAAATGCAGTGGAATGGAATGGAAAGGAATCAAACTGAATAGAATGGAATGGAATGGAATGGAACGGAATGGAATAGAATCAAACAGAATGGAGTGGAATGGATTGGAATGGAATGGAATGGAATGGAATCAACCAGAATGGAATGGAATGGAATGGAATCAACCCGAATGGAATGGAATGGAATGGAATGGAATGGAATGGAATGGAACGGAACGGAATACAATCGAATCACACCAATGGAATGGAATGGAATGGAATGAAATTGAATGGAATGGAATCAACCCGAATGGAATGGAATGAAATGGAATGGAATGGAATGGAATGGAATCAAACCGAATGGAATTGATTGGAATGGAATGGAGTGGAGTGGAGTTGAGTGGACGGGATTGGAGTGGAATGGAATGGAATGGAATAGAATGGAATGGAATGAAATGCAATAGAGTGCAATGGAATGGGATGGAATCAACCCAAATGGAATGGAAAGGAATGGAATGAAATGCCATCAACCCGAATAGAATGGAATGGAATGAAATGGAAAGGAATGGAATGGAATGGAATGGAATGGAATCAAACCGAATAAAATGGAATGGAATGGGAGGGAATGGAATCCACCGGAATGGAATGGAATGGAATGGAATGGAATGGAATGGAATCCACTGGAATAGAATGGAATGGAATGGAATGGAATGGAATGGAATCAAACGGAATGGAATGTAACGGAATGGAATCAACCCGAATAGAATGGAATGGAATGGAATGGAATAGAATGGAATCACACCAATGGAATGGAATGGAATGGAACGGAATCAACACGGATGGAATGGAATGGAATGGAATGGAATGGAATGGAATGGAATCAACCCGAATGGAATGGAATGGAATGGAATCACCCAGAATGGTATGGACTGGAATGCAATGGAATGGAGAGGAATCAACCCGAATAGAATGGAATGGAATGGAATGGAATGGAATGGAATGGAATGGAATGGAATCAACTCTAATGGAATGGAATGGAATCGAATGGAATGGAATGGAATGGAATCAACCCGAATGGAATGGAATGGAATGGAATGGAATGGAATCAACCCGAATGGAATGGAATGGAATGGAATGGAATGGAATGGAATGGAACGGAACGGAATGGAATCAACACGACTGGAATGGAATGGAATGGAATGGAATGAAATGGAATCACCCAGAATGGTATGTACTGGAATTCAATGGAATGGAGTGGAATCAACCCGAATAGAATGGAATGGATTGGAATGGAATGGAATGGAATGGAAAGGAATGGAATGGAATGGAATCAAACCGAATGGAATGGAATGGAACGGAATGGAATGGAATGGAATGGAATGGAATGGAATGAAACCGAATGGAATTGATTGGAATGGAATGGAGTGGAGTGGAGTGGAGTGGACGGGATTGGAGTGGAATGGAATGGAATAGAATGGAATGGAATGAAACGCAATAGAGTGCAATGGAATGGGATGGAATCAACCCAAATGGAATGGAAAGGAATGGAATGAAATGCCATCAACCCGAATAGAATGGAATGGAATGAAATGGAAAGGAATGGAATGGAATGGAATGGAATGGAATCAAACCGAATAAAATGGAATGGAATGGAATGGGAGGGAATGGAATCCACCGGAATGGAATGGAATGGAATGGATTGGAATGGAATCCACTGGAATAGAATAGAATGTAATGGAATGGAATGGAATCAACCGGAATGGAATGTAATGGAATGGAATCAACCCGGATAGAATGGAATGCAATGGAATGGAATAGAATGGAATCACACCAATGGAATGGAATGGAATGGAATGGAATCAACACGGATGGAATGGAATGGAATGGAATGGAATCAACCCGAATGGAATGGAATGGAATGGAATGGAATGGAATCACCCAGAATTGTATGGACTGGAATTCAATGGAATGGAGAGGAATCAACCTGAATATAATGGAATGGAATGGAATGGAATGGAATGGAATGGAATGGAATCAACTCGAATGGAATGGAATGGAATGGAATGGAATGGAATGGAATGGAATGGAATCAACCCGAATGGAATGGAATGGAATGGAATGGAATGGAATCACCCAGAATGGTATGGACTGGAATGCAATGGAATGGAGAGGAATCAACCCGAATATAACGGAATGGAATGGAATGGAATGGAATGGAATGGAATCAACTCGAATGGAATGGAATGGAATCGAATGGAATGGAATGGGATGGAATGAAATGGAATGGAACCAACCTGAATGGAATGGAATGGAATGGAGTGGAATGGAATGGAATGGAACGGAATTTATTCAACACGAATGGAATGGAATGGAATGGAAAGGAATGGAATGGAATCACCCTGAATGATATGTACTGGAATTCAATGGAATGGAGTGGAATCAACCCGAATAGAATGGAATGGAATGGAATGGAATGGAATGGAATGGAATGGAAAGGAATGGAATGGAATGGAATCAACCCGAATGGAATGGAATGGAATGGAATGGAATGGAAAGGAATGGAATCAACACGAATGGAATGGAAGGGAATGGAATGGAATGGAATGGAATGGAATGGAATCAACCTGAATGGAATGGAATGGAATGGAATGGAATGGAATGGAATGGAATGGAATGGAATGGAATGGAATGGAATGGAATCAACCTGAATGGAATGGAATGGAATGGAATGGGATGGAATCAACCGGAATGTATTGTAATGTAATGGAATGGAATGGAGATAAAGGGAACGGAATGGAATGGAAGCGAATCAAATGGAATTTAATGGAATGGTATGGAATGGAATGGAATGGAATGGAATGGAATGGAACTGAATGGAATGGAATGGAATCAACCCGAATGGAAAGGAATGGAATGGAAAGGAATTGAATGGAATGGAAAGGAAAGTAATGGAAAGGATTGGAATGGAATCAACCCGAATGGAATGGAATGGAATGGAATGGAATGGAATGGAATTGAATCAACCCAAATGGAATGGAATGGAATGGAATGGCATCAACCCGAATGGAATGGAATGGAATGGAATGGAATGGAATGGAATGGAATGGAATTGAATGGAATGAAATCAACCTGAATTGTATGGAATGGAATGGAATGGAATGGAATGGAATCCTCCCGAATGGAATGGAATGGAATGGAATGGAAAGGAATCAACCCGAATTGAATGGATTGGAATCTAATGGAATGGAATGGAATGGAATCGAATGAAATGGAATCAACACGAACGGAATGGAATGGAATGGAATGGAATCCACCCGAATGGAATGGAATGGAATCGAATGGAATGGAAAGGAATCAACCCGAATGGAATGGATTGGAATCTAATGGAATGGAATAGAATGGAATCTACCGGAATGGAATGGAATGGAATGGAATCAACCCGAATAAAATGGAATGGAAAGGAATGGAATGGAATGAAATCGAATGGAATGGAATCACCCCAATGGAATGGAATGGAATGGAATCAACCGGAATGGAATGGAATGGAAAGTAATGGAATGGAGTGGAAAGGAATCAACCCGAATGGAATGGAATGAAGTGGAATGGAATGGAATGGAATGGAATGAAATGGAATGGAATGGAATCAAACCGAATGGAATGGAATGGAATGGAATGGAATGGAATGGAATCAACCCGAATGGAATTGATTGGAATGGAATGGAGTGGAGTGGAGTGGAGTGGAGGGGATTGGAGTGGAATGGAATGGAATGGAATGGAATAGAATGGAATGGAATGGAATGGAAGAGTGGAATGGAATGGGATGGAATCAACCCAAATGGAATGGAAAGGAATGGAATGAAATGCCATCAACCCGAATGGAATGGAATGGAATGAAATTGAATGGAATGGAATGGAATGGTATGGAATGAATTGGAAAGGAATGGAATGGAATGGAATGGAATGGAATCAAACCGAATAAAATGGAATGGAATGGATTGGGATGGAATGGAATCCACCGGAATGGAATGGAATGGAATGGAATCAAACCGAATAAAATGGAATGGAATGGACTGGGATGGAATGGAATCCACCGGAATGGAATGGAATGGAAAGGAATCCACCGGAATGGAATGGAGTGGTATGGAATGGAAAGGAATGGTATGGAATGGAATGGAATCAAACGGAATGGAATGGAATGGAATGCAATCAACCCGAATAGAATGGAATGGAATGTAATGGAATAGAATGGAATCACCCCAATGGAATGGAATGGAATGGAATTGAATCAACACGAATGGAATGGAATGGAATGGAATGGAATGGAATCGAATGGAATAGAATGGAATCAACCCGAAAGGAATGGAATGGAATGGAATGGAATCACCCAGAATGGTATGGACTGGAATTCAATGGAATGGAGTGGAATCAACCGGAATAGAATGGAATGGAATGGAATGGAATGGAATGGAAAGGAATGGAATGGAATGGAATCAACCCGAATGGAATGGATTGGACTGGAATGGAATCAACACGAATGGAATGGAAAGGAATGGAATGGAATGGAACGGAATCAACCTGAGTGGAATGGAACGGAATGGAATGGAATGGAATGGAATGAAAAGAAATAGAATCAACCTCAATGGAATGGAATGGAATGGAAATAGCCCGAATGGAATGGAAGGGAATGGGATGGAATGGAATGGTATTGAATCAATCCAAATGGAATGGAAAGGAATGGAATGGAATCAACCCGAATGAAATGGAATGGAATGGAATGGAATGGAATGGAATGGAATGAAATCAACCTGAATGGTATGGAATGGAATGGAATGGAATGGATCCAACGTGAATGGAATGGAATGGAATGTAATGGAATGGAATCAACCGGAATGGAATGGAATGGAATGGAATGGAATGGAATGGATACAACTCGAATGGAATGGAACGGAATGGAATGGAATGGAATGGAACAAACCTGAATGGATTGGTATGGTATGGAATGGAATGGAATGGAATGGAAAGCAATGGAATGGAATCAACACGAATGGAATGGAATGGAATGGTATGGAATGGAATGGAATGGAATGGAATGGAATGGAATGGAATGGAATGGAATAAACCCGAATGGAATGGAAGGGAATGGAATGGAATGGAAGGGAATCAATACGAATGGAATGGAATGGAATGGAACGGAACGGAATCAACCAGAATGCAATGGAATGGAATGGAATGGAAAGGAATACAATCAACCTGAATGGAATGGAATGGAATAGAATGGAATCAGCCCAAATGGAATGGAATGGAATGGAATGGAATCAACCCGATTGCAATGGAATGAAATCAACATGAATGGAATGGAATCAACATGAATGGAATGGAATGGAATGGAATGGAATGGAATGGAATGGAATGGAATGGAATGGAATGCAATGGAATTGAGTCAACCCGAATAGAATGGAATGGAATGAAAGGAATTGAATGGAAAGGAATGGAACTGAATCAACTGGAATGGAATGGAATGGAATGGAATGCAATGGAATGGAGTCAACCCGAATGGAATGGAATGGAATGAAAGGAATTGAAGGGAAAGGAATGGAACTGAATCAACTGGAATGGAATGGAATGGAATGGAATGGAATGGAATGGAATGGAATCAACTCGAATGGAATGGAATGGAATGGAATGGAATGGAACCAACCTGAATGGAATGGAATGGAATGGAATGGAATGGAATGGAACCAACCTGAATGGAATAGAATGGAATGGAATGGAATGGAATGGAACGGAATGGAATCAACACGAATGGAATGGAAGGGAATGGAATGGAATGGAATGGAATCAACCTGAATGGAATGGAATGGAATGGAATGGAATGGAATGGAATGGAATGGAATGGAATGGAATCAACCTGAATGGAATGGAATGGAATGGAATGGGATGGAATCAACCGGAATATATTGTAATGTAATGGAATGGAATGCAGAAAAAGGGAACGGAATGGAATGGAAGCGAATCAAACCGAATGGAATGGAATGGAATGGAATGGAATGGAATGGAATGGAACTGAATGGAATGGAATGGAATCAACCCGAATGGAAAGGAATGGAATGGAAAGTAATTGAATGGAATGGAAAGTAAAGGAATGGAAAGGATTGGAATGGAATCAACCCGAATGGAATGGAATGGAATGGAATCAACCGGAGTGGAATGGAATGGAATGGAATGGAATCAACCCGAATGGAAGGGAATGGAATGGAATGGAATCAACGCGAATAGAACTAAATGCAATGGAATGGAGTGGAAAGGAATCAAACTGAATAGAATGGAATGGAGTGGAACAGAATGGAATAGAATCAAACAGAATGGAGTGGAATGGATTGGAATGGAATGGAATGGAATGGAATCAACCAGAATGGAATGGAATGGAATGGAATCAACCCGAATGGAATGGAATGGAATGGAATGGAATGGAATGGAACGGAACGGAATAGAATCGAATCACCGCAATGGAATGGAATGGAATGGAATGAAATTGAATGGAATGGAATCAACCCGAATGGAATGGAATGGAATGGAATGGAACGGAATGGAATTGAATGGAATGGAATGGAATCAAACCGAATGGAATTGATTGGAATGGAATGGAGTGGAGTGGAGTGGAGTGGACGGGATTGGAGTGGAATGGAATGGAATGGAATGGAATAGAATGGAATGGAATGAAATGCAATAGAGTGCAATGGAATGGGATGGAATCAACCCAAATGGAATGGAAAGGAATGGAATGAAATGCCATCAACCAGAATAGAATGGAATGGAATGAAATGGAAAGGAATGTAATGGAATGGAATGGAATCAAACAGAATAAAATGGAATGGAATGGAATGGGAGGGAATGGAATCCATCGGAATGGAATGGAATGGAATGGAATGGAATGGAATCCACTGGAATAGAATGGAATGGAATGGAATGGAATGGAATGGAATCAACCGGAATGGAATGTAATGGAATGGAATCAACCCGAATAGAATGGAATGGAATGGAATGGAATAGAATGGAATCACACCAATGGAATGGAATGGAATGGAATGGAATCAACACGGATGGAATGGAATGGAATGGAATGGAATGGAAAGGAATCAACCTGAATGGAATGGAATGGAATGGAATGGAATGGAATCACCCAGAATGGTATGGACTGGAATGCAATGGAATGGAGAGGACTCAACCCGATTAGAATGGAATGGAATGGAATGGAATGGAATGGAATGGAATCAACTCGAATGGAATGGAATGGAATGGAATGGAATGGAATGAAATGGAATGGAACCAACCTGAATGGAATGGAATGGAATGGAATGGAACGGAATGGAATCAACACGATTGGAATGGAATGGAATGGAATGGAATGGAATCACCCAGAATGGTATGGACTGGAATTCAATGGAATGGAGTGGAATCAACCAGAATAGAATGGAATGGAATGGAATGGAATGGCATGGAATGGAAAGGAATGGAATGGAATGGAATCAACCCGAATGGAATGGAATGGAATGGAATGGAATGGAATGGAATGGAATCAACACGAATGGAATGGAATGGAATGGAATGGAATGGAACGGAATCAACCTGAGTGGAATGGAACAGAATGGAATGGAATGGAATGGAATGGAAAGGAACAGAATCAACCTCAATGGAATGGAATGGAATGGAATCAGCCCGAATGGAATGGAATGGAATGGGATGGAATGGAATGGAATTGAATCAACCCAAATGGAATGGAATCGAATGGAATGGAATCAACCCGAATGGAATGGAATGGAATGGAATGGAATGGAATGGAATGGAATGGAATGAAATCAACCTGAATGGTATGGAATGGAATGGAATGGAATGGAATGGAATCCACCCGAATGGAATGGAATGGAAAGGAATCAACTCGAATTGAATGGATTGGAATCTAATGGAATGGAATGGAATGGAATGGAATGGAATGGAATGGAATCGAATGAAATGGAATCCACACGAACGGAATGGAATGGAATGGAATGGAATCCACCCGAATGGAATGGAATGGAATCGAATGGAATGGAAAGGAATCAACCCGAATGGAATGGATTGGAATCTAATGGAATGGAATGGAATGGAATGGAATCTACCGGAATGGAATGGAATGGAATGGAATGGAATGGAATGGAATCAACCCGAATAAAATGGAATGGAAAGGAATGGAATGGAATGAAATCGAACGGAATGGAATCACCCCCATGGAATGGAATGGAATGGAATGGAATCAACCGGAATGGAATGGAATGGAAAGTAATGGAATGGAATGGAAAGGAATCAACCCGAATGGAATGGAATGAAGTGCAATGGAATGGAATGGAATGGAATGAAATGGAATGGAATGGAAACAACCCGAATGGAATGGAATGCAATGGAATGGAATGGAATCAACCCGAATGGAATTGATTGGAATGGAATGGAGTGGAGTGGAGTGGAGTGGATTGGAGTGGAATGGAATGAAATGGAATGGAATAGAATGGAATGGAATGGAATGGAATAGAGTGCAATGGAATGGGATGGAATCAACCCAAATGGAATGGAAAGGAATGGAATGAAATGCCATCAACCCGAATGGAATGGAATGGAATGAAATGGAAAGGAATGGAATGGAATGGAATGGAATGAATTGGAAAGGAATGGAATGGAAAGGAATGGAATGGAATCAAACCGAATAAAATGGAATGGAATGGATTGGGATGGAATGGAATCCACCGGAATGGAATGGAATGGAATGGAATGGAATGGAATCAAACCGAATAAAATGGAATGGAATGGATTGGGATGGAATGGAATCCACCGGAATGGAATGGAATGGAAAGGAATCCACCGGAATGGAATGGAATGAAATGGAATGGAAAGGAATGGAATGGAATGGAATGGAATGGAATCAAACGGAATGGAATGGAATGGAATGCAATCAACCCGAATAGAATGGAATGGAATGGAATGGAATAGAATGGAATCACCCCAATGGAATGGAATGGAATGGAATTGAATCAACACGAATGGAATGGAATGGAATGGAATGGAATGGAATCGAATGGAATAGAATGGAATCAACACGAAAGGAATGGAATGGAATGGAATGGAATCACCCAGAATGGTATGGACTGGAATTCAATGGAATGGAGTGGAATCAACCGGAATAGAATGGAATGGAATGGAATGGAATGGAATGGAATGGAATGGAATGGAAAGGAATGGAATGGAATGGAATCAACCCGAATGGAATGGAATGGGATGGAATGGAATCAACACGAATGGAATGGAAAGGAATGGAATGGAAAGAAATAGAATCAACCTCAATGGAATGGAATGGAATGGAATCAGCCCGAATGGAATGGAAGGGAATAGGATGGAATGGAATGGTATTGAATCAACCCTAATGGAATG
Source organism: Pan paniscus (assembly GCF_029289425.2). Classification (NCBI taxonomy): domain Eukaryota; kingdom Metazoa; phylum Chordata; class Mammalia; order Primates; family Hominidae; genus Pan; species Pan paniscus. The sequence goes on along the minus strand of NC_073260.2, from coordinate 64,280,259 downwards.
GAATGGAATGGAATGGAATCAACCCGAATGAAATGGAATGGAATGGAATGGAATGGAATGAAATCAACCTGAATGGTATGGAATGGAATGGAATGGAATGGATCCAACGTGAATGGAATGGTATGGAATGTAATGGAATGGAATCAACCGGAATGGAATGGAATGTAATGTAATGGAATGGAATGGATACAACTCGACTGGAATGGAACGGAATGGAATGGAATGGAATGGAACAAACCTGAATGGAATGGTATGGTATGGAATGGAATGGAATGGAATGGAAAGCAATGGAATGGAATCAACACGAATGGAATGGAATGGAATGGAATGGAATGGAATCACCCAGAATGGTATGGACTGGAATGCAATGGAATGGAGAGGAATCAACCCGAATAGAATGTAATGGAATGGAATGGAATGGAAAGGAATGGAATGGAATGGAATGGAATGGAATCAACTCGAATGGAATGGAATGGAATGGAATGGAATTGAATGGAATGGAATGGAATGAAATGTAATGGAACCAACCTGAATGGAATGGAATGGAATGGAATGGAATGGAATGGAATGGAATGGAATCAGCACGAATGGAATGGATTGGAATGGAATCACCCAGAATGGTATATACTGGAATTCAATGGAAAGGAGTGGAATCAACCCGAATAGAATGGAATGGAATGGAATGGAATGGAATGGAATGGAATGGAATGGAATGGAATCAACCCGAATGGAATGGAATGGAATGGAATGGAATGGAATCAACACGAATGGAAAGAATGGAATTGAATGGAATGGAACGGAATCAAGCTGAGTGGAATGGAACGGAATGGAATGGAATGGAATGGAATGGAAAGGAATAGAATCAACCTCAATGGAATGGAATGGAATGGAATCAGCCCGAATGGAATGGAATGGAATGGAATGGAATAAACCCGAATGGAATGGAATGGAATGGAAGGGAATCAATACCAATGGAATGGAATGGAATGGAATGGAACGGAATCAACCAGAATGGAATGGAATGGAATGGAATGGAAAGGAATAGAATCAACCTGAATGGAATGGAATGGAATGGAATGGAATCTACCCAAATGGAATGGAATGGAATGGAATGGAATCAACCCGATTGCAATGGAATGAAATCAACATGAATGGAATGGAATCAACATGAATGGAATGGAATGGAATGGAATGGAATGGAATAGAATCAAACGGAATGGAGTGGAATGGAATGGAATGGAATGAATGGAATGGAATCTACCAGAATGGAATGGAATGGAATGGAATCAACCCGAGTGGAATGGAATGGAATGGAATGGAATGGAATGGAATGGAATGGAACGGAACGGAATAGAATCGAATCACCCCAAGGGAATGGAATGGAATTGAATTGAATGGAATGGAATGGAATCAACCCGAATGGAATTGATTGGATTGGAATGGAGTGGAGTGGAGTGGACGGGATTGGAGTGGAATGGAATGGAATGGAATGGAATAGAATGGAATGGAATGGAATGCAATAGAGTGCAATGGAATGGGATGGAATCAACCCAAATGGAATGGAAAGGAATGGAATGAAATGCCATCAACCCGAATGGAATGGAATGGAATGGAATGGAATGGAATGGAAAGGAATGGAATGGAATGGAATGGAATGGAATGGAATGGAATCAAACCGAATAAAATGGAATGGAATGGAATGGGAGGGAATGGAATCCACCGGAATGGAATGGAATGGAATGGAATGGAATCCACTGGAATGGAATGGAATGGAATGGAATCAACACGAATGGAATGGAATGGAATGGAATCACCCAGAATGGTATGGACTGGAATTCAATGGAATGGAGTGGAATCAACCCGAATAGAATGGAATGGAATGGAATGGAATGGAAAGGAATGGAATGGAATGGAATCAAACCGAATGGAATGGAATGGAAAGAATCAACACGAAGGGAATGGAATGGAATGGAATGGAATGGAATGGAAAGGAACAGAATCAACCTCAATGGAATGGAATGGAATGGAATCAGCCCGAATGGAATGGAATGGAATGGGATGGAATGGAATGGAATTGAATCAACCCAAATGGAATGGAATGGAATGGAATGGAATCAACCTGAATGGAATGGAATGGAATGGAATGGAATGGAATGAAATCAACCTGAATGGTATGGAATGGAATGGAATGGAATGGAATGGAATCCACCCGAATGGAATGGAATGGAAAGGAATCAACTCGAATTGAATGGATTGGAATCTAATGGAATGGAATGGAATGGAATGGAATGGAATGGAATGGAATCGAATGAAATGGAATCAACACGAATGGAATGGAATGGAATGGAATGGAATCCACCCGAATGGAATGGAATGGAATCGAATGGAATGGAAAGGAATCAACCCGAATGGAATGGATTGGAATCTAATGGAATGGAATGGAATGGAATGGAATCTACCAGAATGGAATGGAATGGAATGGAATGGAATCAACCCGAATAAAATGGAATGGAAAGGAATGGAATGGAATGAAATCGAATGGAATGGAATCACCCCAATGGAATGGAATGGAATGGAATGGAATCAACCGGAATGGAATGGAATGGAAAGTAATGGAATGGAATGGAAAGGAATCAACCCGAATGGAATGGAATGAAGTGGAATGGAATGGAATGGAATGGAATGAAATGGAATGGAATGGAAACAACCCGAATGGAATGGAATGCAATGGAATGGAATGGAATCAACCCGAATGGAATTGATTGGAATGGAATGGAGTGGAGTGGAGTGGAGTGGATTGGAGTGGAATGGAATGAAATGGAATGGAATAGAATGGAATGGAATGGAATGGAATAGAGTGCAATGGAATGGGATGGAATCAACCCAAATGGAATGGAAAGGAATGGAATGAAATGCCATCAACCCGAATGGAATGGAATGGAATGAAATGGAAAGGAATGGAATGGAATGAATCGGAAAGGAATGGAATGGAATGGAATCAAACCGAATAAAATGGAATGGAATGGATTGGGATGGAATGGAATCCACCGGAATGGAATGGAATGGAATGGAATGGAATGGAATCAAACCGAATAAAATGGAATGGAATGGACTGGGATGGAATGGAATCCACCGGAATGGAATGGAATGGAAAGGAATCCACCGGAATGGAATGGAGTGGTATGGAATGGAAAGGAATGGTATGGAATGGAATGGAATCAAACGGAATGGAATGGAATGGAATGCAATCAACCCGAATAGAATGGAATGGAATGGAATGGAATAGAATGGAATCACCCCAATGGAATGGAATGGAATGGAATTGAATCAACACGAATGGAATGGAATGGAATGGAATGGAATGGAATCGAATGGAATAGAATGGAATCAACCCGAAAGGAATGGAATGGAATGGAATGGAATCACCCAGAATGGTATGGACTGGAATTCAATGGAATGGAGTGGAATCAACCGGAATAGAATGGAATGGAATGGAATGGAATGGAATGGAAAGGAATGGAATGGAATGGAATCAACCCGAATGGAATGGATTGGACTGGAATGGAATCAACAGGAATGGAATGGAGAGGAATGGAATGGAATGGAACGGAATCAACCTGAGTGGAATGGAACGGAATGGAATGGAATGGAATGGAATGAAAAGAAATAGAATCAACCTCAATGGAATGGAATGGAATGGAAACAGCCCGAATGGAATGGAAGGGAATGGGATGGAATGGAATGGTATTGAATCAATCCAAATGGAATGGAAAGGAATGGAATGGAATCAACCCGAATGAAATGGAATGGAATGGAATGGAATGGAATGAAATCAACCTGAATGGTATGGAATGGAATGGAATGGAATGGATCCAACGTGAATGGAATGGAATGGAATGGAATGGAATGGAATGGAAAGGAATCAACCGGAATGGAATGGAATGTAATGGAATGGAATGGAATGGATACAACTCGAATGGAATGGAACGGAATGGAATGGAATGGAATGGAACAAACCTGAATGGATTGGTATGGTATGGAATGGAATGGAATGGAATGGAAAGCAATGGAATGGAATCAACACGAATGGAATGGAATGGAATGGTATGGAATGGAATGGAATGGAATGGAATGGAATGGAATGGAATAAACCCGAATGGAATGGAAGGGAATGGAATGGAATGGAAGGGAATCAATACGAATGGAATGGAATGGAATGGAATGGAACGGAATCAACCAGAATGCAATGGAATGGAATGGAATGGAAAGGAATAGAATCAACCTGAATGGAATGGAATGGAATAGAATGGAATCAGCCCAAATGGAATGGAATGCAAAGGGATGGAATGGAATGGAATGGAATCTACCCAAATGGAATGGAATGGAATGGAATGGAATCAACCCGATTGCAATGGAATGAAATCAACATGAATGGAATGGAATCAACATGAATGGAATGGAATGGAATGGAATGGAATGGAATGGAATGGAATGGAATGGAATGCAATGGAATTGAGTCAACCCGAATAGAATGGAATGGAATGAAAGGAATTGAATGGAAAGGAATGGAACTGAATCAACTGGAATGGAATGGAATGGAATGGAATGCAATGGAATGGAGTCAACCCGAATGGAATGGAATGGAATGAAAGGAATTGAAGGGAAAGGAATGGAACTGAATCAAATGGAATGCAATGGAATGGAATGGAATGGAATGGAATGGAATGGAATGGAATCAACTCGAATGGAATGGAATGGAATGGAATGGAATGGAACCAACCTGAATGGAATGGAATGGAATGGAATGGAATGGAATGGAATGGAACCAACCTGAATGGAATAGAATGGAATGGAATGGAATGGAATGGAACGGAATGGAATCAACACGAATGGAATGGAAGGGAATGGAATGGAATGGAATCAACCTGAATGGAATGGAATGGAATGGAATGGAATGGAATGGAATGGAATGGAATGGAATGGAATCAACCTGAATGGAATGGAATGGAATGGAATGGGATGGAATCAACCGGAATATATTGTAATGTAATGGAATGGAATGCAGAAAAAGGGAACGGAATGGAATGGAAGCGAATCAAACCGAATGGAATGGAATGGAATGGAATGGAATGGAATGGAATGGAACTGAATGGAATGGAATGGAATCAACCCGAATGGAAAGGAATGGAATGGAAAGTAATTGAATGGAATGGAAAGTAAAGGACTGGAAAGGATTGGAATGGAATCAACCCGAATTGAATGGAATGGAATGGAATCAACCGGAGTGGAATGGAATGGAATGGAATGGAATCAACCCGAATGGAATGGAATGGAATGGAATGGAATCAACGCGAATGGAACTAAATGCAATGGAATGGAATGGAAAGGAATCAAACTGAATAGAATGGAATGGAGTGGAACAGAATAGAATAGAATCAAACAGAATGGAGTGGAATGGATTGGAATGGAATGGAATGGAATGGAATCAACCAGAATGGAATGGAATGGAATGGAATCAACCCGAATGGAATGGAATGGAATGGAATGGAATGAAATGGAACGGAACGGAATAGAATCGAATCACCGCTATGGAATGGAATGGAATGGAATGAAATTGAATGGAATGGAATCAACCCGAATGGAATGGAATGGAATGGAATGGAACGGAATGGAATTGTATAGAATGGAATGGAATCAAACCGAATGGAATTGATTGGAATGGAATGGAGTGGAGTGGAGTGGAGTGGACGGGATTGGAGTGGAATGGAATGGAATGGAATGGAATAGAATGGAATGGAATGAAATGCAATAGAGTGCAATGGAATGGGATGGAATCAACCCAAATGGAATGGAAAGGAATGGAATGAAATGCCATCAACCAGAATAGAATGGAATGGAATGAAATGGAAAGGAATGTAATGGAATGGAATGGAATCAAACAGAATAAAATGGAATGGAATGGAATGGGAGGGAATGGAATCCACCGGAATGGAATGGAATGGAATGGAATGGAATCCACTGGAATAGAATGGAATGGAATGGAATGGAATGGAATCAACCGGAATGGAATGTAATGGAATGGAATCAACCCGAATAGAATGGAATGGAATGGAATGGAATAGAATGGAATCACACAAATGGAATGGAATGGAATGGAATGGAATCAACACGGATGGAATGGAATGGAATGGAATGGAATGGAATGGAATCAACCTGAATGGAATGGAATGGAATGGAATGGAATGGAATGGAATCACCCAGAATGGTATGGACTGGAATGCAATGGAATGGAGAGGACTCAACCCGATTAGAATGGAATGGAATGGAATGGAATGGAATGGAATGGAATGAACTCGAATGGAATGGAATGGAATGGAATGGAATGGAATGAAATGGAATGGAACCAACCTGAATGGAATGGAATGGAATGGAATGGAACGGAATGGAATCAACACGATTGGAATGGAATGGAATGGAATGGAATGGAATCACCCAGAATGGTATGGACTGGAATTCAATGGAATGGAGTGGAATCAACCCGAATAGAATGGAATGGAATGGAATGGAATGGAATGGAATGGAATGGCATGGAAGGGAAAGGAATGGAATGGAATGGAATCAACCCGAATGGAATGGAATGGAATGGAATGGAATGGAATCAACACGAATGGAATGGAATGGAATGGAATGGAATGGAACGGAATCAACCTGAGTGGAATGGAACAGAATGGAATGGAATGGAATGGAATGGAAAGGAACAGAATCAACCTCAATGGAATGGAATGGAATGGAATCAGCCCGAATGGAATGGAATGGAATGGGATGGAATGGAATGGAATTGAATCAACCCAAATGGAATGGAATCGAATGGAATGGAATCAACCCGAATGGAATGGAATGGAATGGAATGGAATGGAATGGAATGGAATGAAATCAACCTGAATGGTATGGAATGGAATGGAATGGAATGGAATGGAATCCACCCGAATGGAATGGAATGGAAAGGAATCAACTCGAATTGAATGGATTGGAATCTAATGGAATGGAATGGAATGGAATGGAATGGAATGGAATGGAATCGAATGAAATGGAATCCACACGAACGGAATGGAATGGAATGGAATGGAATCCACCCGAATGGAATGGAATGGAATCGAATGGAATGGAACGGAATCAACCCGAATGGAATGGATTGGAATCTAATGGAATGGAATGGAATGGAATGGAATCTACCGGAATGGAATGAAATGGAATGGAATGGAATGGAATGGAATCAACCCGAATAAAATGGAATGGAAAGGAATAGAATGGAATGAAATCGAACGGAATGGAATCACCCCAATGGAATGGAATGGAATGGAATGGAATCAACCGGAATGGAATGGAATGGAAAGTAATGGAATGGAATGGAAAGGAATCAACCCGAATGGAATGGAATGAAGTGCAATGGAATGGAATGGAATGGAATGAAATGGAATGGAATGGAAACAACCCGAATGGAATGGAATGCAATGGAATGGAATGGAATCAACCCGAATGGAATTGATTGGAATGGAATGGAGTGGAGTGGAGTGGAGTGGATTGGAGTGGAATGGAATGAAATGGAATGGAATAGAATGGAATGGAATGGAATGGAATAGAGTGCAATGGAATGGGATGGAATCAACACAAATGGAATGGAAAGGAATGGAATGAAATGCCATCAACCCGAATGGAATGGAATGGAATGAAATGGAAAGGAATGGAATGGAATGGAATGGAATGAATTGGAAAGGAATGGAATGGAAAGGAATGGAATGGAATCAAACCGAATAAAATGGAATGGAATGGATTGGGATGGAATGGAATCCACCGGAATGGAATGGAATGGAATGGAATGGAATCAAACCGAATAAAATGGAATGGAATGGATTGGGATGGAATGGAATCCACCTGAATGGAATGGAATGGAAAGGAATCCACCGGAATGGAATGGAATGAAATGGAATGGAAAGGAATGGAATGGAATGGAATGGAATGGAATCAAACGGAATGGATTGGAATGGAATGCAATCAACCCGAATAGAACGGAATGGAATGGAATGGAATAGAATGGAATCACCCCAATGGAATGGAATGGAATGGAATTGAATCAACACGAATGGAATGCAATGGAATGGAATGGAATGGAATCGAATGGAATAGAATGGAATCAACACGAAAGGAATGGAATGGAATGGAATGGAATCACCCAGAATGGTATGGACTGGAATTCAATGGAATGGAGTGGAATCAACCGGAATAGAATGGAATGGAATGGAATGGAATGGAATGGAAAGGAATGGAAAGGAATGGAATCAACCCGAATGGAATGGAATGGGATGGAATGGAATCAACACGAATGGAATGGAAAGGAATGGAATGGAAAGAAATAGAATCAACCTCAATGGAATGGAATGGAATGGAATCAGCCCGAATGGAATGGAAGGGAATAGGATGGAATGGAATGGTATTGAATCAACCCTAATGGAATGGAATGGAATGGAATGGAATCAACCCGAATGAAATGGAATGGAATGGAATGGAATGGAATAAAATCAACCTGAATGGTATGGAATGGAATGGAATGGAATGGATCCAACGTGAATGGAATGGTATGGAATGTAATGGAATGGAATCAACCGGAATGGAATGGAATGTAATGGAATGGACTGGAATGGATACAACTCGACTGGAATGGAACGGAATGGAATGGAATGGAATGGAACAAACCTGAATGGAATGGTATGGTATGGAATGGAATGGAATGGAATGGAAAGCAATGGAATGGAATCAACACGAATGGAATGGAATGGAATGGAATGGAATGGAATGGAATAAACCCGAATGGAATGGAAGGGAATGGAATGGAATGGAAGGGAATCAATACGAATGGAATGGAATGGAATGGAATGGAACGGAATCAACCAGAATGGAATGGAATGGAATGGAATGGAAAGGAATAGAATCAACCTGAATGGAATGGAATGGAATCAGCCCAAATGGAATGGAATGCAATGGGATGGAAAGGAATGGAATGGAATCTACCCAAATGGAATGGAATGGAATGGAATGGAATCAACCCGATTGCAATGGAATGAAATCAACATGAATGGAATGGAATCAACATGAATGGAATGGAATGGAATGGAATGGAATGGAATGGAATGCCATGGAATGGAGTCAACCCGAATGGAATGGAATGGAATGAAAGGAATTGAATGGAAAGGAATGGAACTGAATCAACTGGAATGGAATGGAATGGAATGGAATGGAATGGAATGGAATCAACTCGAATGGAATGGAATGGAATGGAACCAACCTGAATGGAATGGAATGGAATGGAATGGAATGGATCCAACCTGAATGGAATGGAATGGAATGGAATGGAATGGAACGGAATGGAATAAACACGAATGGAATGGAAGGGAATGGAATGGAATGGAATGGAATGGAATCAACCTGAATGGAATGGAATGGAATGGAATGGAATGGAATGGAATCAAGCTGAATGGAATGGAATCAACCGGAATATATTGTAATGTAATGGAATGGAATGGAGAAAAAGGGAACGGAATGGAATGGAAGCGAATCAAACCGAATGTAATGTAATGTAATGGAATGGAATGGAATGGAATGGAACTGAATGGAATGGAATGGAATCAACCCGAATGGAAAGGAATGGAATGGAAAGGAATTGAATGGAATGGAAAGGAATGGAATGGAAAGGATTGGAATGGAATCAACCCGAATGGAATGGAAAGGAATGGAATGGAATGGAATGGAATGGAATCAACTGGAGTGGAATGGAATGGAATGGAATGGAATCAACCCGAATGGAATGGAATGGAATGGAATGGAATGGAATGGAATGGAATGGAATCAACGCGAATGGAACTAAATGCAGTGGAATGGAATGGAAAGGAATCAAACTGAATAGAATGGAATGGAATGGAATGGAACGGAATGGAATGTAACGGAATGGAATCAACCCGAATAGAATGGAATGGAATGGAATGGAATAGAATGGAATCACACCAATGGAATGGAATGGAATGGAACGGAATCAACACGGATGGAATGGAATGGAATGGAATGGAATGGAATGGAATGGAATGGAATGGAATCAACCCGAATGGAATGGAATGGAATGGAATCACCCAGAATGTTATGGACTGGAATGCAATGGAATGGAGAGGAATCAACCCGAATAGAATGGAATGGAATGGAATGGAATGGAATCAACTCGAATGGAATGGAATGGAATTGAATGGAATGGAATGGAATGGAATGGAATGGAATGAAGTGGAATGGAACCAACCTGAATGGAATGGAATGGAATGGAATGGAATGGAATGGAATGGAACGGAATGGAATCAACACGACTGGAATGGAATGGAATGGAATGGAATGAAATGGAATCACCCAGAATGGTATGTACTGCAATTCAATGGAATGGAGTGGAATCAACCCGAATAGAATGGAATGGATTGGAATGGAATGGAATGGAATGGAAAGGAATGGAATGGAATGGAACCATCCCGAATGGAATGGAATGGAATGGAATGGAATGGAATGGAATGGAATGGAATCAAACCGAATGGAATTGATTGGAATGGAATGGAGTGGAGTGGAGTGGAGTGGACGGGATTGGAGTGGAATGGAATGGAATGGAATGGAATAGAATGGAATGGAATGAAATGCAATAGAGTGCAATGGAATGGGATGGAATCAACCCAAATCGAATGGAAAGGAATGGAATGAAATGCCATCAACCCGAATAGAATGGAATGGAATGAAATGGAAAGGAATGGAATGGAATGGAATGGAATGGAATCAAACCGAATAAAATGGAATGGAATGGAATGGGAGGGAATGGAATCCACCGGAATGGAATGGAATGGAATGGATTGGAATGGAATCCACTGGAATAGAATGGAATGTAATGGAATGGAATGGAATCAACCGGAATGGAATGTAATGGAATGGAATCAACCCGGATAGAATGGAATGCAATGGAATGGAATAGAATGGAATCACACCAATGGAATGGAATGGAATGGAATGGAATCAACACGGATGGAATGGAATGGAATGGAATGGAATCAACCCGAATGGAATGGAATGGAATGGAATGGAATGGAATCACCCAGAATTGTATGGACTGGAATTCAATGGAATGAAGAGGAATCAACCTGAATATAATGGAATGGAATGGAATGGAATGGAATGGAATGGAATGGAATGGAATCAACTCGAATGGAATGGAATGGAATGGAATGGAATGGAATGGAATGGAATGGAATGGAATGGAATGGAAATTAATGGAATGGAATGGAATCAACCCGAATGGAATGGAATGGAAGGTAATGGAATGGAGTGGAATGGAATCAACACGAATGGAATGGAATGGAATGGAAAGGAATTGAACGGAATCAACCTGAGTGGAATGGAACGGAATGGAATGGAATGGAATGGAATGGAAAGGAATAGAATCAACCTCAATGGAATGGAATGGAATGGAATCAGCCCGAATGGAATGGAATGGAATGGAATGGAATGGAATGGAATGGAATGGAATAAACCCGAATGGAATGGAATGGAATGGAACGGAATCAATACCAATGTAATGGAATGGAATGGAATGGAACGGAATCAACCAGAATGGAATGCAATGGGATGGGATGGAATGGAATAGAATCTACACAAATGGAATGGAATGGAATGGAATGGAATCAACCCGATTGCAATGGAATGAAATCAACATGAATGGAATGGACTCAACATGAATGGAATGGAATGGAATGGAATTGAATGGAATGGAATGGAATGGAATGGAATGGAATGGAATACAATGGAAAGGAGTCAACCCGAATGGAATGGAATGGAATGAAAGGAATTGAATGGAAAGGAATGGAACTGAATCAACTGGAATGGAATGGAATGGAATGGAATGCAATGGAATGGAGTCAACCCGAATGGAATGGAATGGAATGAAAGGAATTGAATGGAAAGGAATGGAACTGAATCAACTGGAATGGAATGGAATGGAATGGAAAGGAATGGAATGGAATCAACTCGAATGGAATGGAATGGAATGGAATGGAATGGAATGGAAGCAACCTGAATGAAATGGAATGGAATGGAATGGAATGGAATGGAACCAACCTGAATGGAATGGAATGGAATGGAATGGAATGGAATGGAATGGAATCAACCTGAATGGAATGGAATGGGATGGAATCAACCGGAATGTATTGTAATGTAATGGAATGGAATGGAGAAAAAGGGAACGGAATGGAATGGAAGCGAATCAAACCGAATGTAATGGAATGGAATGGAATGGTATGGAACGGAATGGAATGGAATGGAATCAACACGAATGGAAAGGAATGGAATGGAAAGGAATTGAATGGAATGGAAAGGAATGGAATGGAAAATATTGGAATGGAATCAACCCGAATGGAATGGAATGGAATGGAATGGAATGGAATGGAATCAACCGGAGTGGAATGGAATGGATAGAAATGGAATCAACCGGAGTGGAATGGAATGGAATGGAATGGAATGGAAACAACGCGAATGGAACTAAATGCAATGGAATGGAATGGAAAGGAATCAAACCGAATAGAATGGAATGGAATGGAATGGAATGGAATGGAATAGAATCAAACGGAATGGAGTGGAATGGAATGGAATGGAATGGAATGGAATGGAATCAACCAGAATGGAATGAAATGGAATGGAATCAACCCGAATGGAATGGAATGGAATGGAATGGAACGGAACGAAATAGAATCGAATCACCCCAATGGAATGGAATGGAATGGAATGAAATTGAATGGAATGGAATCAACCCGATTGGAATGGAATGGAATGGAATGGAATTGAATGGAATGGAATGGAATCAACCCGAATGGAATTGATTGGATTGGAATGGAGTGGAGTGGAGTGGACGGGATTGGAGTGGAATGGAATGGAATGGAATGGAATAGAATGGAATGGAATGGAATGCAATAGAGTGCAATGGAATGGGATGGAATCAACCCAAATGGAATGGAAAGGAATGGAATGAAATGCCATCAACCCGAATGGAATGGAATGGAATGAAATGGAAAGGAATGGAATGGAATGGAATGGAATGGAATCAAACCGAATAAAATGGAATGGGATGGAATGGGAGGGAATGGAATCCACCGGAATGGAATGGAATGGAATGGAATGGAATCCACTGGAATGGAATGGAATGGAATGAACCGGAATGGAATGTAATGGAATGGAATCAACCCGAATAGAATGGAACGGAATGGAATGGAATAGAATGGAATCACCCAAATGGAATGGAATGGAATGGAATGGAATCAACACGAATGGAATGGAATGGAATGGAATGGAATGGAATGGAATGGAATCAACGCGAATGGAACTAAATGCAGTGGAATGGAATGGAAAGGAATCAAACTGAATAGAATGGAATGGAATGGAATGGAACGGAATGGAATGTAACGGAATGGAATCAACCCGAATAGAATGGAATGGAATGGAATGGAATAGAATGGAATCACACCAATGGAATGGAATGGAATGGAACGGAATCAACCCGGATGGAATGGAATGGAATGGAATGGAATGGAATGGAATGGAATGGAATGGAATCAACCCGAATGGAATGGAATGGAATGGAATCACCCAGAATGTTATGGACTGGAATGCAATGGAATGGAGAGGAATCAACCCGAATAGAATGGAATGGAATGGAATGGAATGGAATCAACTCGAATGGAATGGAATGGAATTGAATGGAATGGAATGGAATGGAATGGAATGGAATGAAGTGGAATGGAACCAACCTGAATGGAATGGAATGGAATGGAATGGAATGGAATGGAATGGAATGGAACGGAATGGAATCAACACGACTGGAATGGAATGGAATGGAATGGAATGAAATGGAATCACCCAGAATGGTATGTACTGCAATTCAATGGAATGGAGTGGAATCAACCCGAATAGAATGGAATGGATTGGAATGGAATGGAATGGAATGGAAAGGAATGGAATGGAATGGAACCATCCCGAATGGAATGGAATGGAATGGAATGGAATGGAATGGAATGGAATGGAATCAAACCGAATGGAATTGATTGGAATGGAATGGAGTGGAGTGGAGTGGAGTGGACGGGATTGGAGTGGAATGGAATGGAATGGAATGGAATAGAATGGAATGGAATGAAATGCAATAGAGTGCAATGGAATGGGATGGAATCAACCCAAATCGAATGGAAAGGAATGGAATGAAATGCCATCAACCCGAATAGAATGGAATGGAATGAAATGGAAAGGAATGGAATGGAATGGAATGGAATGGAATCAAACCGAATAAAATGGAATGGAATGGAATGGGAGGGAATGGAATCCACCGGAATGGAATGGAATGGAATGGATTGGAATGGAATCCACTGGAATAGAATGGAATGTAATGGAATGGAATGGAATCAACCGGAATGGAATGTAATGGAATGGAATCAACCCGGATAGAATGGAATGCAATGGAATGGAATAGAATGGAATCACACCAATGGAATGGAATGGAATGGAATGGAATCAACACGGATGGAATGGAATGGAATGGAATGGAATCAACCCGAATGGAATGGAATGGAATGGAATGGAATGGAATCACCCAGAATTGTATGGACTGGAATTCAATGGAATGAAGAGGAATCAACCTGAATATAATGGAATGGAATGGAATGGAATGGAATGGAATGGAATGGAATGGAATGGAATCAACTCGAATGGAATGGAATGGAATGGAATGGAATGGAATGGAATGGAATGGAATGGAAATTAATGGAATGGAATGGAATCAACCCGAATGGAATGGAATGGAAGGTAATGGAATGGAGTGGAATGGAATCAACACGAATGGAATGGAATGGAATGGAATGGAATGGAAAGGAATTGAACGGAATCAACCTGAGTGGAATGGAACGGAATGGAATGGAATGGAATGGAATGGAAAGGAATAGAATCAACCTCAATGGAATGGAATGGAATGGAATCAGCCCGAATGGAATGGAATGGAATGGAATGGAATGGAATGGAATGGAATGGAATAAACCCGAATGGAATGGAATGGAATGGAACGGAATCAATACCAATGGAATGGAATGGAATGGAATGGAACGGAATCAACCAGAATGGAATGCAATGGGATGGGATGGAATGGAATAGAATCTACACAAATGGAATGGAATGGAATGGAATGGAATCAACCCGATTGCAATGGAATGAAATCAACATGAATGGAATGGACTCAACATGAATGGAATGGAATGGAATGGAATTGAATGGAATGGAATGGAATGGAATGGAATGGAATACAATGGAAAGGAGTCAACCCGAATGGAATGGAATGGAATGAAAGGAATTGAATGGAAAGGAATGGAACTGAATCAACTGGAATGGAATGGAATGGAATGGAATGCAATGGAATGGAGTCAACCCGAATGGAATGGAATGGAATGAAAGGAATTGAATGGAAAGGAATGGAACTGAATCAACTGGAATGGAATGGAATGGAATGGAAAGGAATGGAATGGAATCAACTCGAATGGAATGGAATGGAATGGAATGGAATGGAATGGAAGCAACCTGAATGAAATGGAATGGAATGGAATGGAATGGAATGGAACCAACCTGAATGGAATGGAATGGAATGGAATGGAATGGAATGGAATGGAATCAACCTGAATGGAATGGAATGGGATGGAATCAACCGGAATGTATTGTAATGTAATGGAATGGAATGGAGAAAAAGGGAACGGAATGGAATGGAAGCGAATCAAACCGAATGTAATGGAATGGAATGGAATGGTATGGAACGGAATGGAATGGAATGGAATCAACACGAATGGAAAGGAATGGAATGGAAAGGAATTGAATGGAATGGAAAGGAATGGAATGGAAAATATTGGAATGGAATCAACCCGAATGGAATGGAATGGAATGGAATGGAATGGAATGGAATCAACCGGAGTGGAATGGAATGGATAGAAATGGAATCAACCGGAGTGGAATGGAATGGAATGGAATGGAATGGAAACAACGCGAATGGAACTAAATGCAATGGAATGGAATGGAAAGGAATCAAACCGAATAGAATGGAATGGAATGGAATGGAATGGAATGGAATAGAATCAAACGGAATGGAGTGGAATGGAATGGAATGGAATGGAATGGAATGGAATCAACCAGAATGGAATGAAATGGAATGGAATCAACCCGAATGGAATGGAATGGAATGGAATGGAACGGAACGAAATAGAATCGAATCACCCCAATGGAATGGAATGGAATGGAATGAAATTGAATGGAATGGAATCAACCCGATTGGAATGGAATGGAATGGAATGGAATTGAATGGAATGGAATGGAATCAACCCGAATGGAATTGATTGGATTGGAATGGAGTGGAGTGGAGTGGACGGGATTGGAGTGGAATGGAATGGAATGGAATGGAATAGAATGGAATGGAATGGAATGCAATAGAGTGCAATGGAATGGGATGGAATCAACCCAAATGGAATGGAAAGGAATGGAATGAAATGCCATCAACCCGAATGGAATGGAATGGAATGAAATGGAAAGGAATGGAATGGAATGGAATGGAATGGAATCAAACCGAATAAAATGGAATGGGATGGAATGGGAGGGAATGGAATCCACCGGAATGGAATGGAATGGAATGGAATGGAATCCACTGGAATGGAATGGAATGGAATGAACCGGAATGGAATGTAATGGAATGGAATCAACCCGAATAGAATGGAACGGAATGGAATGGAATAGAATGGAATCACCCAAATGGAATGGAATGGAATGGAATGGAATCAACACGAATGGAATGGAATGGAATGGAATGGAATGGAATCAACCCGAATGGAATGGAATGAAATGGAATCACCCAGAATGGTATGGACTGGAATGCAATGGAATGGAGTGGAATCAACCTGAATAGAATGGAATGGAATAGAATGGAATGGAATGGAATGGAATCAACTCGAATGGAATGGAATGGAATCGAATGGAATGGAATGGAATGGAATGGAATGAAATGGAATGGAACCAACCTGAACGGAATGGAATGGAATGGAAAGGAATGGAATGGAATGGAATGGAATGGAATGGAACGGAATGCAATCAACACGAATGGAATGGAATGGAATGCAATGGAATGGAATCACCCAGAATGTTATGGACTGGAATTCAATGGAATGGAGTGGAATCAACCCGAATAGAATGGAATGGAATGGAATGGAATGGAATGGAAAGGAATGGAATGGAATGGAATCAATCCGAATGGAATGGAATGGAATGGAATGGAATGGAAAGGAATGGAATGGAATCAACACGAATGGAATGGAATGGAATGGAATGGAATGGAATGGAATGGAACGGAATCAACCTGAGTGGAATGGAACGGAATGGAATGGAATGGAATGGAAAGGAACAGAATCAACTTCAATGGAATGGAATGGAATGGATTCAGCCCCAATGGAATGGAATGGAATGGGATGGAATGGAATGGAATTGAATCAACCCAAATGGAATGGATTGGAATGGAATGGCATCAACCCGAATGGAATGGAATGGAATGGAATGGAATGGAATGGAATGGAATGAAATCAACCTGAATGGTATGGAATGGAATGGAATGGAATGGAATGGAATCCACCAGAATGGAATGGAATGGAATTGAATGGAATGGAAAGGAATCAACCCGAATGGAATGGATTGGAATCTAATGGAATGGAATGGAATGGAATCTACCGGAATGGAATGGAATGGAATGGAATGGAATGGAATGGAATCAACCCGAATAAAATGGAATGGAAAGGAATGGAATAGAATGAAATCGAATGGAATGGAATCACCCCAATGGAATGGAATGTAATGGAATGGAATCAACCGGAATGGAATGGAATGGAAAGTAATGGAATGGAATGGAAAGGAATCAACCCGAATGGAATGGAATGAAGTGGAATGGAATGGAATGAAATGGAATGGAATGGAATCAACCCAAATGGAATGGAATGGAATGGAATGGAATGGAATCAACCCGAATGGAATTGACTGGAATGGAATGGATTGGAGTGGAGTGGAGTGGAGGGGATTGGAGTGGAATGGAATGGAATGGAATGGAATAGAATGGAATGGAATGGAATGGAATAGAGTGGAATGGAATGGGATGGAATCAACCCAAATGGAATGGATAGGAATGGAATGAAATGCCATCAACCCGAATGGAATGGAATGGAATGAAATGGAATGGAATGGAATGGAATGGCATGGAATGAATTGGAAAGGAATTGAATGGAATGGAATGGAATGGAATCAAACCGAATAAAATGGAATGGAATGGATTGGGATGGAATGGAATCCACCGGAATGGAATGGAATGGAATGGAATGGAATCAAACCGAATAAAATGGAATGGAATGGATTGGGATGGAATGGAATCCACCGGATTGGAACGGAATGGAATGGAATGGAAAGGAATCCACCGCAATGGAATGGAATGGAATCAAACGGAATGGAATGGAATGGAATGCAAACAACCCGAATAGAATGGAATGGAATGGAATGGAATAGAATGGAATCACACCAACGGAATGGAATGGAATGGAATGGAATCAACACGAATGGAATGGAATGGAATGGAATGGAATGGAATCGAATGGAATCGAATGGAATAGAATGGAATCAACTCGAAAGGAATGGAATGGAATGGAATGGAATCACCCAGAATGGTATGGACTGGAATTCAATGGAATGGAGTGGAATCAACGGGAAAAGAATGGAATGGAATGGAATGGAATGGAATGTAAAGGAATGGAATGGAATGGAATCAACCCGAATGGAATGGAATGGGATGGAATGGAATCAACACGAATGGAATGGAAAGGAATGGAATGGAATTGAACGGAATAAACCTGAGTGGAATGGAATGGAATGGAATGGAATAGAATGGAATGGAAGGAAATAGAATCAACCTCAATGGAATGGAATGGGATGGAATCAGCCCGAATGGAATGGAAGGGAATGGGATGGAATGGAATGGTTCTGAATCAACCCATATGGAATGGAATGGAATGGAATGGAATCAACCCGAATGAAATGGAATGGAATGGAATGGAATGGAATGAAATCAACCTGAATGGTATGGATTGGAATGGAATGGAATGGAACCAACCTGAATGGAATGATATGGAATGTAATGGAATGGAATCAACCGGAATGGAATGGAATGTAATGGAATGGAATGGAATGGATACAACTCGAATGGAATGGAACGGAATGGAATGGAATGGAATGGAACAAACCTGAATGGAATGGTATGGTATGGAATGGAATGGAATGGAATGGAATGGAATGGAATGGAATGGAATCAACACGAATGGAATGGAATGGAATGGAATGGAATGGAGTGGAATGGAGTAAACCCGAATGGAATGGAAGGGAATGGAATGGAATGGAAGGGAATCAATATGAATGGAATGGAATGGAATGGAATGGAACGGAATCAACCAGAATGGAATGGAATGGAATGGAATGGAAAGGAATAGAATCAACCTGAATGGAATGGAATGGAATGGAATGGAATCAGCCCAAATGGGATGGAATGCAATGGGATGAAATGGAATGGAATGTAATCTACCAAAATGGAATGGAATAGAATGGAATGGAGTCAACCCGAATGCAATGGAATGAAATCAACATGAATGGAATGGAATTAACATGAATGGAATGGAATGGAATGGAATGGAATGGAATGGAATGGAATGGAATGGAATGAAATGGAATGGAACCAACCTGAATGGAATGGAATGGAATGGAATGGAATGGAATGGAATGGAATGAAATGAAATGGAATGGAACCAACCTCAATGGAATGGAATGGAATGGAATGGAATGGAACGGAATGGAATAAGCCCGAATGGAATGGAATGGAATGGAATGGAATGGAAGGAAAACAATACGAATGGAATGGAATCGAATGGAATGGAAAGGAATCAACCAGAATGGAATGGAATGGAATGGAATGGAAAGGAATAGTATCAACCTGAATGGAATGGAATGGAATGGAATGGAATCAGCCCAAATGGAATGGAATTCAGTGGGATGGAATGGAAAGGAAAGGAATCAACCCAAGTGGAATGGAATGGAATGGAATGGAATCAACCCGATTGGAATGGAATGAAATCAACATGAATGGAATGGAGTCAACATGAATGGAATGGAATGGAATGGAATGGAATGGAATGGAATGGAATGGAATGCAATGGAATGGAGTCAACCCGAATGGAATGGAATGGAATGAAAGGAATTGAATGGAAAGGAATGGAACTGAATCAACTGGAATGGAATGGAATGGAATGGAATGCAATGGAATGGAGTCAACCCGAATGGAATGGAATGGAATGAAAGGAATTGAATTTAAAGGAATGGAACTGAATCAACTGGAATGTAATGGATTGGAATGCAATGGAATGGAATCAACTCGAATGGAATGGAATGGAATGGAATGGAATGGAATGGAATGGAACCAACCTGAATGGAATGCAATGGAATGGAGTGGAATGGAACCAACCTGAATTGAATGAAATGGAATGGAATGGAATGGAACGGGACCAACCTGAATGGAATGGAATGGAATGGAATGGAACGGAATGGAATCAACACGAATGGAATGGAAGGGAATGGAATGGAATGGAATGGAATGGAATCAACCTGAATGGAATGGAATGGAGTGGAATGGAATGTACTGGAATCAACCTGAATGGAATGGAATGGAATGGCATGGAATCAACCAGAATGTATTGTAAGGTAATGGAATGGAATGGAGACAAAGGGAACGGAATGGAATGGAAGCGAATCAAACCGAATGTAATGGAATGGAATGGAGTCAAAGGGAACGTAATGGAATGGAAGTGAATCAACCCGAATGGAATGGAATGGAATGGAATGGAATGGAATGGAACGGAATGGAACGGAATGGAATCAACCCGAATTGAAAGGAATGGAATGGAATGGAATGGAATGCAATGGAATGGAATCCACCCGAATGGAATGGAATGGAATGGAATGGAATTGAATGGAAAGGAATGGAATGGAAAGGAATGGAATGGAATCAACCAGAATGGAATGGAATGGAATGGAATGGAATGGAATCAACCGGAGTGGAATGGAATGGAATGGAATGGAATCAACCCGAATGGAATGGAATGGAATGGAATGGAATGGAATGGAATAGAATGAACGCAAATGGAACTCAATGGAATGGAATGGAATGGAAAGTAATCAAACTGAATAGAATGGAATGGAATGGAATGGAATGGAATGGAATGGAATTGAATGGAATAGAATCAAACGGAATGGAGTGGAATGGAATGGAATGGAATGAAATGTAATGGAATGGAATGGAATCAACCGGAATGGAATAGAATGGAATGAAATCAACCCGAATGGAATGGAATGGAATGGAATGCAATGGAACGGAACGGAATAGAATCGAATCACCCCAATGGAAAGGAATGGAATGGAATGGAATGGAATGGAATGGAATCAACGCGAATGGAATGGAATGGAATAGAATGGAATGGAATGGAATGGTATCAATCGGAATGGAATGGAATGGAATGGAATCGAAGGAAATGGAATCAACACGAACGGAATGGAATGGAAAGGAATGGAATGGAATACAACCGAATGGCATGGAATGGAATGGAATGGAAAGGAATCAACCCAAATGGAATGGATTGGAATCTAACGGAATGGAATGGAATGGAATGGAATCCACCCGAATGGAATGGAATGGAATCGAATGGAATGGAAAGGTATCAACCCGAATGGAATAGATTGGAATCTAATGGAATGGAATGGAATGGAATGGAATCTACCAGAATGGAATGGAATGGAATGGAATGGAATCAACCCGAATAAAATGGAATGGAAAGGAATGGAATGGAATGAAATGGAATGGAATGGAATCACCCCAATGGAATGGAATGGAATGGAATGGAATCAACCGGAATGGAATGGAACGGAAAGTAATGGAATGGAATGGAAAGGAATCAACCCGAATGGAATGGAATGAAGTGGAATGGAATGGAATGGAATGGAATGAAATGGAATGGAATGGAATCAACCCGAATGGAATGGAATGGAATGGAATGGAATGGAATGGAATGGAATCAACCCAAATGGAATTGATTGGAATGGAACGGAGTGGAGTGGAGTGGAGTGGAGGGGATTGGAGTGGAATGGAATTGAATGGAATGGAATAGAATGGAATGGAATGGAATGGAATAGAGTGCAATGGAATGGGATGGAATCAACCCAAATGGAATGGAAAGGAATGGAATGAAATGCCATCAACCCGAATAGAGTGGAATGGAATGAAATGGAAAGGAATGGAATGGAATGGAATGGAATGGAATCAAACCGAATAAAATGGAATGGAATGGAATGGGAGGGAATGGAATACACCGGAATGGAATGGAATGGAATGGATTGGAATGGAATCCACTGGAATAGAATGGAATTGAATGGAATGGAATGGAATCAACCGGAATGGAATGTAATGGAATGGAATCAACCCGGATAGAATGGAATGGAATAGAATGGAATAGAATGGAATCACACCAATGGAATGGAATGGAATGGAATGGAATCAACACGGATGGAATGGAATGGAATGGAATGGAATGGAATGGAATCAACACGGATGGAATGGAATGGAATGGAATGGAATGGAATGGAATGGAATCAACCCGAATGGAATGGAATGGAATGGAATGGAATGGAATCACCCAGAATGGTATGGACTGGAATGCAATGGAATGGAGAGGAATCAACACGAATATAATGGAATGGAATGGAATGGAATGGAATGGAATCAACTCGAATGGAATGGAATGGAATCGAATGGAATGGAATGGAACGGAATGAAATGGAATGGAACCAACCTGAATGGAATGGAATGGAATGGAATGGAATGGAATGGAATGGAATGGAATGGAATGGAACGGAATTTAATCAACACGAATGGAATGGAATGGAATGGAATGGAATGGAATGGAATCACCCAGAATGGTATGTACTGGAATTCAATGGAATGGAGTGGAATCAACCCGAATTGAATGGAATGGAATGGAATGGAATGGAATGGAATGGAAAGGAATGGAATGGAATGGAATCAACCCGAATGGAATGGAATGGAATGGAATGGAATGGAATGGAATGGAATGGAATGGAATGGAATCAACACGAATGGAATGGAATGGAATGGAATGGAATGGAATGGAACGGAATCAATACCAATGGAATGGAATGGAATGGAATGGAACGGAATGAACCAGAATGGAATGCAATGGGATGGAATGGAATGGAATAGAATCTACCCAAATGGAATGGAATGGAATGGAATGGAATCAACCCGATTGCAATGGAATGAAATCAACATGAATGGAATGGAATCAACATGAATGGAATGGAATGGAATGGAATGGAATGGAATGGAATGGAATCAACCCGAATGGAATGGAATGGAATGGAATGGAATGGAATGGAATGGAATGGAACGGAACGGAATAGAATCGAATCACCCCAATGGAATGGAATGGAATGGAATGAAATTGAATGGAATGGAATCAACCCGATTGGAATGGAATTGAATGGAATGGAATTGAATGGAATGGAATGGAATCAACCCGAATGGAATTGATTGGATTGGAATGGAGTGGAGTGGAGTGGAGTGGACGGGATTGGAGTGGAATGGAATGGAATGGAATGGAATGGAATGCAATAGAGTGCAATGGAATGGGATGGAATCAACCCAAATGGAATGGAAAGGAATGGAATGAAATGCCATCAACCCGAATGGAATGGAATGGAATGAAATGGAAAGGAATGGAATGGAATGGAATGGAATGGAATCAAACCGAATAAAATGGAATGGAATGGAATGGGAGGGAATGGAATCCACCGGAATGGAATGGAATGGAATGGAATCCACTGGAATGGAAAGGAATGGAATGGAATGGAATCAACCGGAATGGAATGTAATGGAATGGAACCAACACGAATAGAATGGAATGGAATGGAATGGAATAGAATGGAATCACCCAAATGGAATGGAATGGAATGGAATGGAATCAACCCGAATGGAATGGAATGGAATGGAATTGAATGGAATCACCCAGAATGGTATGGACTGGAATGCAATGGAATGGAGTGGAATCAACCTGAATAGAATGGAATGGAATAGAATGGAATGGAATGGAATGGAATCAACTCGAATTGAATGCAATGGAATCGAATGGAATGGAATGGAATGGAATGCAATAGAGTGCAATGGAATGGGATGGAATCAACCCAAATGGAATGGAAAGGAATGGAATGAAATGCCATCAACCCGAATGGAATGGAATGGAATGAAATGGAAAGGAATGGAATGGAATGGAATGGAATGGAATCAAACCGAATAAAATGGAATGGAATGGAATGGGAGGGAATGGAATCCACCGGAATGGAATGGAATGGAATGGAATCCACTGGAATGGAAAGGAATGGAATGGAATGGAATCAACCGGAATGGAATGTAATGGAATGGAACCAACACGAATAGAATGGAATGGAATGGAATGGAATAGAATGGAATCACCCAAATGGAATGGAATGGAATGGAATGGAATCAACCCGAATGGAATGGAATGGAATGGAATTGAATGGAATCACCCAGAATGGTATGGACTGGAATGCAATGGAATGGAGTGGAATCAACCTGAATAGAATGGAATGGAATAGAATGGAATGGAATGGAATGGAATCAACTCGAATTGAATGCAATGGAATCGAATGGAATGGAATGGAATGGAATGGAAAGAAATCGAATGGAACCAACCTGAATGGAATGGAATGGAATGGAAAAGAATGGAATGGAATGGAATGGAATGGAACGGAATGGAATCAACACGAATGGAATGGAATGGAATGCAATGGAATGGAATCACCCAGAATGGTATGGACTGGAATTCAAAGGAATGGAGTGGAATCAACCCGAATAGAATGGAATGGAATGGAATGGAATGGAATGGAAAGGAATGGAATGGAATGGAATCAACCCGAATGCAATGGAATGGAATGGAATGGAATGGAATGGAATGGAAAGGAACAGAATCAACTTCAATGGAGTGGAATGGAATGGAATCAGCCCGAATGGAATGGAATGGAATGGGATGGAATGGAATGGAATTGAATCAACCCAAATGGAATGGAATGGAATGGAATGGCTTCAACCCGAATGGAATGGAATGGAATGGAATGGAATGGAAGGGAATGGAATGAAATCAACCTGAATGGTATGGAATGGAATGGAATGGAATGGAATGGAATCCACCCGAATGGAATGGAATGGAATGGAATGGAAAGAAATCAACACGAATTGAATGGATTGGAATCTAATGGAATGAAATGGAATGGAATGGAATGGAATCGAATGAAATGAAATCAACACGAACGGAATGGAATGGAAAGGAATGGAATCCACCCGAATGGAATGGAATGGAATCGAATGGAATGGAAAGGAATCAACCCGAATGGAATGGATTGGAATCTAATGCAATGGAATGGAATGGAATCTACCGGAATGGAATGGAATGGAAAGGAATGGAATGGAATGAAATCGAATGGAATGGAATCACCCCAATGGAATGGAATGGAATGGAATGGAATCAACCGGAATGGAATGGAATGGAAAGTAATGGAATGGAATGGAAAGGAATCAACCCGAATGGAATGGAATGAAGTGGAATGGAATGGAATGAAATGGAATGGAATGGAATAACCCGAATGGAATGGAATGGAATGGAATGGAATCAACCCGAATGGAATTGATTGGAATGGAATGGAGAGGAGTGGAGTGGAGTGGAGGGGATTGGAGTGGAATGGAATGCAATGGAATGGAATAGAATGGAATGGAAAGGAATGGAATAGAGTGGAATGGAATGGGATGGAATCAACCCAAATGGAATGGAAAGGAATGGAGTGAAATGCCATCAACCCGAATGGAATGGAATGGAATGAAATGGAATGGAATGGAATGGAATGGTATGGAAAGAATTGGAAAGGAATGGAATGGAATGGAATGGAATGGAATCAAACCGAATAAAATGGAATGGAATGGATTGGGATGGAATGGAATCCACCGGAATGGAATGGAATGGAATGGAATGGAATCAAACCGAATAAAATGGAATGGAATGGATTGGGATGGAATGGAATCCACCGGAATGGAACGGAATGGAATGGAATGGAAAGGAATCCACCGCAATGGAATGGAATGGAATGGAATGGAATGGAATGCAATGAACCCGAATAGAATGGAATGGAATGGAATGGAATAGAATGGAATCACACCAATGGAATGGAATGGAATGGAATTGAATCAACACGAATGGAATGGAATGGAATGGAATGGAATGGAATGGAATCGAGTGGAATAGAATGGAATCAACTCGAAAGGAATGGAATGGAATGGAATGGAATCACCCAGAAAGGTATGGACTGGAATTCAATGGAATGGAGTGGAATCAACCGGAATAGAATGGAATGGAATGGAATGGAATGGAATGGAAAGGAATGGAATGGAATGGAATCAACCCGAATGGAATGGAATGGGTTGGAATGGAATCAACACGAATGGAATGGAAAGGAATGGAATGGAATGGAACGGAATCAACCTGAGTGGAATGGAACGGAATGGAATGGAATGGAATGGAATGGAAAGAAATAGAATCAACCTCAATGGAATGGAATGGAATGGAATCAGCCCGAATGGAATGGAAGGGAATGGAATGGAATG
The DNA here is from genome assembly GCF_029289425.2 of Pan paniscus. Taxonomy (NCBI): domain Eukaryota; kingdom Metazoa; phylum Chordata; class Mammalia; order Primates; family Hominidae; genus Pan; species Pan paniscus. Next base: position 64,253,312 of record NC_073260.2, on the reverse strand, counting down.
GAAGGGAATCAATATGAATGGAATGGAATGGAATGGAATGGAACGGAATCAACCAGAATGGAATGGAATGGAATGGAATGGAAAGGAATAGAATCAACCTGAATGGAATGGAATGGAATGGAATGGAATCAGCCCAAATGGAATGGAATGCAATGGGATGCAATGGAATGGAATGGAATCTACCAAAATGGAATGGAATGGAATGGAATCAACCCGATTGCAATGGAATGAAATCAACATGAATGGAATGGAATCAACATGAATGGAATGGAATGGAATGGAATGGAATGTAATGGAATGGAATGCAATGGAATGGAGTCAACCCGAATGCAATGGAATGGAATGAAAGGAATTGAATGGAAAGAATGGAACTGAATCAACTGGAATGGAATGGAATGGATTGGAATGCAATGGAATGGAGTCAACCCGAATGGAATGGAATGGAATGGAATGGAATGGAACCAAACTGAATGGAATGGAATGGAATGGAATGGAATGGAGCCAACCTGAATGGAATGGAATGGAATGACATGGAATGGAATCAACCGTAATTTAGTGGAATGGAATGGAATGGAATGAAGTCAACTCGAATAGAGTGGAATGGAATGGAATGGAATGGACAGGAGTGGAATCACACCACTGGAATGCAATGGAATGGAATGGAAGGGAATGGAATCAACCTCAATGGAATGGAATGGAATGGAATGAACGGAATTGAATGGAAAGGAATGGAACTGAATCAACTGGAATGGAATGGAATGGAATGGAATGGAATGGAATCAACCTGAATGGAATGGAATGGAATGGAATAGAATGGAATCATGTCGAATGGAATGGAATGGAATGGAATGGAATGGAATGGAATGGAACCAACCTGAATGGAATGGAATGGAATGGAATGGAATGGAACCAACCTGAATGGAATGGAATGGAATGGAATGGAACGGAATGGAATCAACACGAATGGAATGGAAGGGAATGGAATGGAATGGAATCAACCTGAATGGAATGGAATGGAGTGGAATGGAATGTAATGGAATCAACCTGAATGGAAAGGAATGGAATGGAATGGGATGGAATCAACAGGAATGTATTGTAATGTAATGGAATGGAATGGAGACAAAGGGAACGGAATGGAATGGAAGGGAATCAAACCGAATGTAATGGAATGTAATGTGTTGGAATGGAATGGAAAGGAATGGAACGGAATGGAACGGAATGGAATGGAATGGAATCAACCCGAATGGAAAGGAAGGGAATGGAAAGGAATGGAATGGAATGGAAAGGAATGGAATGGAAAGGATTGGAAAGGGATCAACCCGAATGGAATGGAATGGAATGGAATGGAATGGAATGGAATGGAATCAACCGGAGTGGAATGGAATGGAATGGAATGGAATCAACACGAATGGAATGGAATGGAATGGAATGGAATGGAATCAACGCGAATGGAACTAAATGGAATGGAAAAGAATCAAACTGAATAGAATGGAATGGAATGGAATGGAATAGAATCAAACGGAATCGAGTGGAAAGGAATGGAATGGCATGGAATGGAATGGAATCAACCAGAATGGAATGGAATGGAATGGAATCAACCCGAATGGAATGGAATGGAATGGAATGGAATGGAATGGAACGGAACGGAATAGAATCGAATCACCCCAATGGAATGGAATGGAATGGAAAGGAATCAACCCAAATTGAATGGAATGGAGTGGAATGGAATGGAATGGAATGGAATGAAATTGAATGGAATGGAATCAACCCGAATGGAATGGAATGGAATGGAATGGAATGGAATGGAGTGGAATGGAATCAACCCGAATGGAATTGATTGGAATGGAATTTACTGGAGTTGAGTGGAGTGGACGTGATTGGAGTGGAATGGAATGGAATGGAATGGAATAGAATGGAATGGAATGGAATGCAATAGAGTGCAATGGAATGGGATGGAATCAACCCAAATGGAATGGAAAGGAATGGAATGAAATGCCATCAACCCGAATGGAATGGAATGGAATGAAATGGAAAGGAATGGAATGGAATGGAATGGAATGGAATGAAACCGAATAAAATGGAATGGAACGGAATGGGAGGGAATGGAATCCACCGGAATGAAATGGAATGGAAAGGAATAGAATGGAATCACCCCAATGGAATGGAATGGAATGGAATGGAATCAACACGAATGTAATGTAATGTAATGGAATGGAATGGAATTGAATCAAACCGAATGGAATGGAATGGAAAGGAATGGAATGGAATCACGCAGAATGGTATGGACTGGAATGAAATGGAATGGAGTGGAATCAACCCGAATAGAATGGAATGGAATGGAATGGAATGGAATGGAATGGAATGGAATGGAATCAACTCGAATGGAATGAAATGGAATCGAATGGAATAGAATGGAATGGAATGGAATGAAATGGAATGGAACCAACCTGAATGGAATGGAATGGAATGGAATGGAATGGAATGAAATGAAATGGAATGGAACCAACCTCAATGGAATGGAATGGAATGGAATGGAATGGAACGGAATGTAATCAACACGAATGGAATGGAATGGAATGGAATGGAATGGAATGGAATAAGCCCGAATGGAATGGAATGGAATGGAATGGAATGGAAGGGAAACAATACGAATGGAATGGAATCGAATGGAATGGAAAGGAATCAACCAGAATGGAATGGAATGGAATGGAATGCAATGGAATGGAGTCAAACCGAATGGAATGGAATGGAATGGAATGCAATGGAATGGAGTCAAACCGAATGGAATGGAATGGAATGAAAGGAATTGAATTGAAAGGAATGGAACTGAATCAACTGAAATGGAATGGAATGGAATGGAATGGAATCAACACGAATGGAATGGAATGGAATGGAATGGAACCAACCTGAATGGAATGGAATGGAATGGAATGGAGTGGAATGGAACCAACTTGAATTGAATGGAATGGAATGGAATGGAATGGAACGGGACCAACCTGAATGGAATGGAATGGAATGGAATGGAATGGAACGGGACCAACCTGAATGGAATGGAATGGAATGGAATGGAACGGGACCAACCTGAATGGAATGGAATGGAATGGAATGGAATGGAACGGGACCAACCTGAATGGAATGGAATGGAATGGAATTGAACGGAATGGAATCAACACGAATGGAATGGAAGGGAATGGAATGGAATGGAATGGAATCAACCTGAATGGAATGGAATGGAGTGGAATGGAATCTACTGGAATCAACCTGAATGGAATGGAATGGAATGGCATGGAATCAACCGGAATGTATTGTAATGTAATGGAATGGAATGGAGACAAAGGGAACGGAATGGAATGGAAGCGAATCAAACCGAATGTAATGGAATGGAATGGAATGGCGTCAAAGGGAACGGAATGGAATGGAAGCGAATCAACCCAAATGGAATGGAATGGAATGGAATGGAATGGAATGGAATGGAACGGAATGGAACGGAATGGAATCAACCCGAATTGAAAGGAATGGAATGGAATGGAATGGAATGGAATGGAATGGAATGGAATGGAATCCACCAGAATGGAATGGAATGGAATGGAATGGAATGGAATGGAATGGAATGGAACGGAATGGAAAGGAATGGAATGGAATCAACCAGAATGGAATGGAATGGAAAGGAATGGAATCAACCGGAGTGGAATGGAATGGAATGGAATGGAATCAACCCGAATGGAATGGAATGGAATGGAATGGAATGGAATGGAATGGAATAGAATGAACGCAAATGGAACTCAATGGAATGGAATGGAATGGAAAGTAATCAAACTGAATAGAATGGAATGGAATGGAATGGAATGGAATGGAATAGAATCAAACGGAATGGAGTGGAATGGAATGGAATGGAATGAAATGTAATGGAATGGAATGGAATCAACCGGAATGGAATAGAATGGAATGAAATCAATCCGAATGGAATGGAATCGAATGGAATGGAATGGAATGGAACGGAACGGAATAGAATCGAATCACCTCAATGGAATGGAATGGAACGGAATGGAATGGAATGGAATGGAATGGAATGGAATGGAATGGAATGGAATCAACGCGAATGGAATGGAATGGAATGGAATAGAATGGAATGGAATGGAATGGTATCAATCGGAATGGAATGGAATGGAATGGAATCGAATGAAATGGAATCAACACGAACGGAATGGAATGCAAAGGAATGGAATGCAATACAACCGAATGGAATGGAATTGAATGGAATGGAAAGGAATCAACCCGAATGGAATGGATTGGAATCTAATGGAATGGAATGGAATCAATCGGAATGGAATGGTATCGAAAGAAATGGAATCAACGCGAACGGAATGGAATGGAATGGAATGGAATCCACCCGAATGGAATGGAATGGAATCGAATGGAATGGAAAGGTATCAACCCGAATGGAATGGATTGGAATCTAATGGAATGGAATGGAATCTACCAGAATGGAATGGAATGGAATGGAATGGAATCAACCCGAATAAAATGGAATGGAAAGGAATGGAATGTAATGAAATGGAATGGAATGGAATCACCCCAATGGAATGGAATGGAATGGAATGGAATCAACCGGAATGGAATGGAATGGAAAGTAATGGAATGGAATGGAAAGGAATCAACCCGAATGGAATGGAATGAAGAGGAATGGAATGGAATGGAATGGAATGGAATGGAATGGAATGAAATGGAATGGAATGGAATCAACCCGAATGGAATGGAATGGAATGGAATGGAACGGAATCAACCCGAATGGAATTGACTGGAATGGAATGGAGTGGAGTGGAATAGAATGGAATGGAATGGAATGGAATAGAGTGCAATGGAATGGGATGGAATCAACACAAATTGAATGGAAAGGAATGGAATGAAATGCCATCAATCCGAATGGAATGGAATGGAGTGAAATGGAAAGGAAAGGAATGGAAAGGAATGGAATGTATTGGAAAGGAATGGAATGGAATGGAATGGAATGGAATGGAATGGAATGGAATGGATTGGAATCAAACCAAATAAAATGGAATGGAATGGATTGGGATGGAATGGAATCCTCCGGAATGGAATGGAATGGAATGGAAAGGAAATGAATCCTCCGGAAAGGAATGGAATGGAATGGAATGGAATGGAATGGAATGGAATCAAACGGAATGGAATGGAATGGAATGCATTCAACCCGAATGGAATGGAGTGGAATAGAAAGGAATAGAATGGAATCACCCCAATGGAATGGAATGGAATGGAATGGAATCAACACGAATGGAATGGAATGGAATGGAATCGAATGGAATAGAATGGAATCAACCCGAATGGAATGGAATGGAATGGAATGGAATGGAATGGAATCACCCAGAATGGTATGGACTGGAATTCAATGGAATGGAGTGGAATTAACCCGAATAGAATGGAATGGAATGGAATGGAATGGAATGGAAAGGAATGGAATCTAATGGAATCAACCCGAATGGAATGGAATGGAATGAAATGGAATCAACACGAAAGGAATGGAATGGAATGGAATGGAATGGAATGGAACGGAATCCACCTGAGTGGAAGGGAACGGAATGGAATGGAATGGAATGGAATGGAATGGAAAGAAATAGAATCAACCTCAATGGAATGGAATGGAATGGAATCAGCCCGAATGGAATGGAATGGAATGGGATGGAAAGGAATGGAATCTAATGGAATCAACCCGAATGGAATGGAATTGAATGAAATGGAATCAACACGAAAGGAATGGAATGGAATGGAATGCAATGGAATGGAATGGAACGGAATAAACCTGAGTGGAAGGGAACGGAATGGAATGGAATGGAATGGAATGGAATGGAAAGAAATAGAATCAACCTCAATGCAATGGAATGGAATGGAATCAGCCCGAATGGAATGGAATGGAATGGGATGGAATGGAATGAAATCAACCTGAATGGTATGGAATGGAATGGAATGGAGTGGAATGGAATGGAAAGGAATGGAATGGAAAGGAATGGAATGGAATCAACCAGAATGGAATGGAATGGAATCAACCGGAGTGGAATGGAATGGAATGGAATGGAATCAACCCGAATGGAATGGAATGGAATGGAATGGAATGGAATGGAATGGAATGGAATCAACGCAAATGGAACTCAATGGAATGGAATGGAATGTAAAGGAATCAAACTGAATAGAATGGAATGGAATGGAATAGAATGGAATGGAATGGAATAGAATCAAACGGAATGGAGTGGAATGGAATGGAATGGAATGGAATGGAATGGAATGGAATGGAATCAACCGGAATGGAATGGAATGGAATGAAATCAACCCGAATGGAATGGAATGGAATGGAAAGGAATGGAACGGAACGGAATAGAATTGAATCACCCCAATGGAATGGAATGGAACGGAATGGAATGGAATGGAATGGAATGGAATGGAATGGAATGGAATGGAATGGAATCAACGCGAATGGAATGGAATGGAATGGAATAGAATGGAATGGAATGGAATGGAATGGAATAAAATGGAATGGAATGGAATGGAATCAATCGGAATGGAATGGAATGGAATCGAATGAAATGGAATCAACACGAACGGAATGGAATGGAAAGGAATGGAATGGAATACAACCGAATGGAATGGAATGGAAAGGAATCAACCTGAATGGAATGGATTGGAATCTAATGGAATGGAATGGAATGGAATGGAATCAATCGGAATGGAATGGAATCGAATGAAATGGAATCAACACGAACGGAATGGAATGGAATGGAATGGAATCCACCCGAATGGAATGGAATGGAATCGAATGGAATGGAAAGGTATCAACCCGAATGGAATGCATTGGAATCTAATGGAATGGAATGGAATGGAATGGAATCTACCAGAATGGAATGGAATGGAATGGAATGGAATGGAAGGGAATCAATATGAATGGAATGGAATGGAATCAACCCGATTGCAATGGAATGAAATCAACATGAACGGAATGGAATCAACATGAATGGAATGGAATGGAATGGAATGGAATGGAATGGAATGGAATAGAATCAAACGGAATGGAGTGGAATGGAATGGAATGGAATGGAATGGAATGGAATCAACCAGAATGGAATGGAATGGAATGGAATCAACCCGAATGGAATGGAATGGAATGGAATGGTATGGAACGGAACGGAATAGAATCGAATCACCCCAATGGAATGGCATGGAATTGAATGGAATGGAATGGAATGGAATCAACCCGAATGGAATTGATTGGATTGGAATGGAGTGGAGTGGAGTGGAGTGGACGGGATTGGAGTGGAATGGAATGGAATGGAATGGAATAGAATGGAATGGAATGGAATGCAATAGAGTGCAAATGGAATGGGATGGAATCAACCCTAATGGAATGGAAAGGAATGGAATGAAATGCCATCAACCCGAATGGAATGGAATGGAATGAAATGGAAAGGAATGGAATGGAATCGAATGGAATGGAATCAAACCGAATAAAATGGAATGGAATGGAATGGGAGGGAATGGAATCCACCGGAATGGAATTGAATGGAATGGAATGGAATCAACCGGAATGGAATGTAATGGAATGGAATCAACCCGAATAGAATGGAATGGAATGGAATGGAATAGAATGGAATCACCCCAATGGAATGGAATGGAATGGAATGGAATCAACACGAATGGAATGGAATGGAATGGAATGGAATGGAATGGAATGGAATGGAACGGAATCAACCCGAATGGAATGGAATGGAATGGAATCACCCAGAATGGTATGGACTGGAATGCAATGGAATGGAGTGGAATCAACCTGAATACAATGGAATGGAATGGAATGGAATGGAATGGAATGGAATGGAATGGAATGGAATCAACTCGAATGGAATGGAATGGAATCGAATGGAATGGAATGGAATGGAATGGAATGAAATGGAATGGAACCAACCTGAATGGTATGGAATGGAATGGAATGGAATGGAATGGAATCCACTAGAATGTAATGGAATGGAATCGAATGGAATGGAATGGAATGGAATGGAATGAAATGGAATGGAACCAACCTGAATGGTATGGAATGGAATGGAATGAAATGGAATGGAATCCACCCGAATGGAATGGAATGGAAAGGAATCAACTCGAATTGAATGGATTGGAATCTAATGGAATGGAATGGAATGGAATGGAATGGAATCGAATGAAATGGAATCATCACGAACAGAATGGAATGGAATGGAATGGAATCCACCCGAATGGAATGGAATGGAATCGAATGGAATGGAAAGGAATCTACCCGAATGGAATGGATTGGAATCTAATGGAATGGAATGGAATGGAATGGAATCTACCGGAATGGAATGGAATGGAATGGAATCAACCCGAATAAAATGGAATGGAAAGGAATGGAACGGAATGAAATCGAATGGAATGGAATCACCCCAATGGAATGGAATGGAATGGAATGGAATGGAATGGAATCAACCCGAATGGAATGGAATGGAATGGAATGGAATGGAATCACCCAGAATGGTATGGACTGGAATGCAATGGAATGGAGAGGAATCAACCCGAAGAGAGTGGAATGGAATGGAATGGAATGGAATGGAATGGAATGGAATGGAATCAACTCGAATGGAATGGAATGGAATTGAATGGAATTGAATGGAATGGAATGGAATGAAATGGAATGGAACCAAGCTGAATGGAATGGAATGGAATGGAATGGAATGGAATGGAATGGAATGGAATGGAACGGAATGGAATCAACACGAGTGGAATGGAATGGAATGGAATGGAATGGAATGGAATGGAATGGAATCACCCAGAATGCTATATGCTGGAATTCAATGGAATGGAGTGGAATCAACCCGAATAGAATGGAATGGAATGGAATGGAATGGAATGGAATGGAATCGAATCGAATGGAAAGGAATGGAATGGAATGGAATCAACACGAATGGAATGGAATGGAATGGAAGGGAATCAATACCAATGGAATGGAATGGAATGGAATGGAACGGAATCAACCAGAATGGAATGGAATGGAATAGAATCAACCTGAACGGAATGGAATGGAACGGAATGGAATCAGCCCAAATGGAATGGAATGCAATGGGATGGAATGGAATGGAATGGAATCTACCCAAATGGAATGGAATGGAATGGAATGGAATCAACCCGATTGCAATGGAATGAAATCAACATGAACGGAATGGAATCAACATGAATGGAATGGAATGGAATGGAATGGAATGGAATGGAATGGAATAGAATCAAACGGAATGGAGTGGAATGGAATGGAATGGAATGGAATGGAATGGAATCAACCAGAATGGAATGGAATGGAATGGAATCAACCCGAATGGAATGGAATGGAATGGAATGGTATGGAACGGAACGGAATAGAATCGAATCACCCCAATGGAATGGCATGGAATTGAATGGAATGGAATGGAATGGAATCAACCCGAATGGAATTGATTGGATTGGAATGGAGTGGAGTGGAGTGGAGTGGACGGGATTGGAGTGGAATGGAATGGAATGGAATGGAATAGAATGGAATGGAATGGAATGCAATAGAGTGCAAATGGAATGGGATGGAATCAACCCAAATGGAATGGAAAGGAATGGAATGAAATGCCATCAACCCGAATGGAATGGAATGGAATGAAATGGAAAGGAATGGAATGGAATCGAATGGAATGGAATCAAACCGAATAAAATGGAATGGAATGGAATGGGAGGGAATGGAATCCACCGGAATGGAATTGAATGGAATGGAATGGAATCAACCGGAATGGAATGTAATGGAATGGAATCAACCCGAATAGAATGGAATGGAATGGAATGGAATAGAATGGAATCACCCCAATGGAATGGAATGGAATGGAATGGAATCAACACGAATGGAATGGAATGGAATGGAATGGAATGGAATGGAATGGAACGGAATCAACCCGAATGGAATGGAATGGAATGGAATCACCCAGAATGGTATGGACTGGAATGCAAAGGAATGGAGTGGAATCAACCTGAATACAATGGAATGGAATGGAATGGAATGGAATGGAATGGAATGGAATGGAATGGAATGGAATCAACTCGAATGGAATGGAATCGAATGGAATGGAATGGAATGGAATGGAATGAAATGGAATGGAACCAACCTGAATGGTATGGAATGGAATGGAATGGAATGGAATGGAATCCACTAGAATGTAATGGAATGGAATCGAATGGAATGGAATGGAATGGAATGGAATGAAATGGAATGGAACCAACCTGAATGGTATGGAATGGAATGGAATGAAATGGAATGGAATCCACCCGAATGGAATGGAATGGAAAGGAATCAACTCGAATTGAATGGATTGGAATCTAATGGAATGGAATGGAATGGAATGGAATCGAATGAAATGGAATCATCACGAACAGAATGGAATGGAATGGAATGGAATCCACCCGAATGGAATGGAATGGAATCGAATGGAATGGAAAGGAATCTACCCGAATGGAATGGATTGGAATCTAATGGAATGGAATGGAATGGAATGGAATCTACCGGAATGGAATGGAATGGAATGGAATCAACCCGAATAAAATGGAATGGAAAGGAATGGAATGGAATGAAATCGAATGGAATGGAATCACCCCAATGGAATGGAATGGAATGGAATGGAATGGAATCAGCCCGAATGGAATCGAATGGAATGGAATGGAATGGAATGGAATGGAATGGAATAAACCCGAATGGAATGGAATGGAATGGAAGGGAATCAATACCAATGGAATGGAATGGAATGGAATGGAACGGAATCAACCAGAATGGAATGGAATGGAATGGAAAGGAATAGAATCAACCTGAATGGAATGGAATGGAATCAGCCCAAATGGAATGGAATGCAATGGGATGGAATGGAATGGAATGGAATCTACCCAAATGGAATGGAAAGGAATGGAATGGAATCAACCCGAATGGAATGGAATGGAATGGAATGGAATGGAATCACCCAGAATGGTATGGACTGGAATGCCATGGAATGGAGTGGAATCAACCTGAATACAATGGAATGGAATGGAATGGAATGGAATCAAATCGAATGGAATGGAATGGAATCGAATGGAATGGAATGGAATGGAATGGAATGAAATGGAATGGAACCTACCTGACTGGAATGGAATGGAATGGAATGGAACGGAATGGAATCAACACGAATGGAATGGAATGGAATGGAATCATCCAGAATGGTATGGAATGGAATTCAATGGAATGGAGTGGAATCAACCCGAATAGAATGGAATGGAATGGAATGGAATGGAAAGGAATGGAATGGAATGGAATCAAACCGAATGGAATGGAATGGAAAGAATCAACACGAAGGGAATGGAATGGAATGGAATGGAATGGAATGGAACGGAATCAACCTGAGTGGAATGGAACGGAATGCAATGGAATGGAATGTAATGGAAAGGAACAGAATCAACCTCAATGGAATGGAATGGAATGGAATCAGCCCGAATGGAATGGAATGGAATGGGATGGAATGGAATGGAATTGAATCAACCCAAATGGAATGGAATGGAATGGAATGGAATCAACCCGAATGGAATGGAATGGAATGGAATGGAATGGAATGGAATGGAATGAAATCAACCTGAATGGTATGGAATGGAATGGAATGGAATGGAATGGAATGGAATGGAATCCACCCGAATGGAATGGAATGGAAAGGAATCAACTCGAATTGAATGGATTGGAATCTAATGGAATGGAATGGAATGGAATGGAATGGAATCGAATGAAATGCAATCAACACGAATGGAATGGAATGGAATTTAATGGAATCCACCCGAATGGAATGGAATGGAATCGAATGGAATGGAAAGGAATCAACCCGAATGGAATGGATTGGAATCTAATGGAATGGAATGGAATGGAATGGAATCTACCGGAATGGAATGGATTGGAATCAACCCGAATAAAATGGAATGGAAAGGAATGGAATGGAATGAAATCGAATGGAATGGAATCACCCCAATGGAATGGAATGGAATGGAATGGAATCAACCGGAATGGAATGGAATGGAAAGTAATGGAATGGAATGGAAAGGAATCAACCCGAATGGAATGGAATGAAGTGGAATGGAATGGAATGGAATGGAATGAAATGGAATGGAATGGAAACAACCCGAATGGAATGGAATGCAATGGAATGGAATGGAATCAACCCGAATGGAATTGATTGGAATGGAATGGAGTGGAGTGGAGTGGAGTGGAGTGGATTGGAGTGGAATGGAATGAAATGGAATGGAATAGAATGGAATGGAATGGAATGGAATAGAGTGCAATGGAATGGGATGGAATCAACCCAAATGGAATGGAAAGGAATGGAATGAAATGCCATCAACCCGAATGGAATGGAATGGAATGAAATGGAAAGGAATGGAATGGAATGGAATGGAATGAATTGGAAAGGAATGGAATGGAATGGAATGGAATGGAATCAAACCGAATAAAATGGAATGGAATGGATTGGGATGGAATGGAATCCACCGGAATGGAATGGAATGGAATGGAATGGAATGGAATCAAACCGAATAAAATGGAATGGAATGGACTGGGATGGAATGGAATCCACCGGAATGGAATGGAATGGAAAGGAATCCACCGGAATGGAATGGAGTGGTATGGAATGGAAAGGAATGGTATGGAATGGAATGGAATCAAACGGAATGGAATGGAATGGAATGTAATCAACCCGAATAGAATGGAATGGAATGTAATGGAATAGAATGGAATCACCCCAATGGAATGGAATGGAATGGAATGGAATCAACACGAATGGAATGGAATGGAATGGAATGGAATCGAATGGAATAGAATGGAATCAACCCGAATGGAATGGAATGGAATGGAATGGAATCACCCAGAATGGTATGGACTGGAATTCAATGGAATGGAGTGGAATCAACCGGAATAGAATGGAATGGAATGGAATGCAATGGAATGGAAAGGAATGGAATGGAATGGAATCAACCCGAATGGAATGGATTGGACTGGAATGGAATCAACACGAATGGAATGGAAAGGAATGGAATGGAATGGAACGGAATCAACCTGAGTGGAATGGAACGGAATGGAATGGAATGGAATGGAATGAAAAGAAATAGAATCAACCTCAATGGAATGGAATGGAATGGAAACAGCCCGAATGGAATGGAAGGGAATGGGATGGAATGGAATGGTATAGAATCAATCCAAATGGAATGGAAAGGAATGGAATGGAATCAACCCGAATGAAATGGAATGGAATGGAATGGAATGGAATGGAATGGAATGAAATCAACCTGAATGGTATGGAATGGAATGGAATGGAATGGACCCAACGTGAATGGAATGGTATGGAATGTAATGGAATGGAATCAACCGGAATGGAATGGAATGTAATGGAATGGAATGGAATGGATACAACTCGAATGGAATGGAACGGAATGGAATGGAATGGAATGGAACAAACCTGAATGGATTGGTATGGTATGGAATGGAATGGAATGGAATGGAAAGCAATGGAATGGAATCAACACGAATGGAATGGAATGGAATGGAATGGAATGGAATGGAATGGAATGGAATGGAATAAACCCGAATGGAATGGAAGGGAATGGAATGGAATGGAAGGGAATCAATACGAATGGAATGGAATGGAATGGAATGGAATCAACCGGAATGGAATGTAATGGAATGGAATCAACCCGGATAGAATGGAATGCAATGGAATGGAATAGAATGGAATCACACCAATGGAATGGAATGGAATGGAATGGAATCAACACGGATGGAATGGAATGGAATGGAATGGAATCAACCCGAATGGAATGGAATGGAATGGAATGGAATGGAATTGAATCACCCAGAATTGTATGGACTGGAATTCAATGGAATGGAGAGGAATCAACCTGAATATAATGGAATGGAATGGAATGGAATGGAATGGAATGGAATGGAATGGAATGGAATGGAATCAACTCGAATGGAATGGAATGGAATGGAATGGAATGGAATGGAATGGAATCAACCCGAATGGAATGGAATGGAATGGAATGGAATGGAATCACCCAGAATGGTATGGACTGGAATGCAATGGAATGGAGAGGAATCAACCCGAATATAACGGAATGGAATGGAATGGAATGGAATGGAATGGAATCAACTCGAATGGAATGGAATGGAATCGAATGGAATGGAATGGGATGGAATGAAAAGGAATGGAACCAACATGAATGGAATGGAATGGAATGGAATGGAATGGAATGGAATGGAACGGAATTTATTCAACACGAATGGAATGGAATGGAATGGAATGGAATCACCCTGAATGATATGTACTGGAATTCAATGGAATGGAGTGGAATCAACCCGAATAGAATGGAATGGAATGGAATGGAATGGAATGGAATGGAATGGAATGGAAAGGAATGGAATGGAATGGAATCAACCCGAATGGAATGGAATGGAATGGAATGGAATGGAAAGGAATGGAATCAACACGAATGGAATGGAAGGGAATGGAATGGAATGGAATGGAATGGAATGGAATGGAATGGAATCAACCTGAATGGAATGGAATGGAATGGAATGGGATGGAATCAACCGGAATGTATTGTAATGTAATGGAATGGAATGGAGAAAAAGGGAACGGAATGGAATGGAAGCGAATCAAATGGAATGTAATGGAATGGTATGGAATGGAATGGAATGGAATGGAATGGATCTGAATGGAATGGAATGGAATCAACCCGAATGGAAAGGAATGGAATGGAAAGGAATTGAATGGAATGGAAAGGAAAGTAATGGAAAGGATTGGAATGGAATCAACCCGAATGGAATGGAATGGAATGGAATGGAATGGAATGGAATTGAATCAACCCAAATGGAATGGAATGGAATGGAATGGCATCAACCCGAATGGAATGGAATGGAATGGAATGGAATGGAATGGAATGGAATGGAATGGAATGGAATGGAATGGAATGGAATGAAATCAACCTGAATTGTATGGAATGGAATGGAATGGAATCCACCCGAATGGAATGGAATGGAATGGAATGGAAAGAAATCAACCCGAATTGAATGGATTGGAATCTAATGGAATGGAATGGAATGGAATGGAATGGAATCGAATGAAATGGAATCAACACGAACGGAATGGAATGGAATGGAATGGAATCCACCCGAATGGAATGGAATGGAATCGAATGGAATGGAAAGGAATCAACCCGAATGGAATGGATTGGAATCTAATGGAATGGAATGGAATGGAATCTACCGGAATGGAATGGAATGGAATGGAATCAACCCGAATAAAACGGAATGGAAAGGAATGGAATGGAATGAAATCGAATGGAATGGAATCACCCCAATGGAATGGAATGGAATGGAATCAACCGGAATGGAATGGAATGGAAAGTAATGGAATGGAATGGAAAGGAATCAACCCGAATGGAATGGAATGAAGTGGAATGGAATGGAATCAACCCGAATGGAATTGATTGGAATCGAATGGAGTGGAGTGGAGTGGAGTGGAGGGGATTGGAGTGGAATGGAATGGAATGGAATGGAATAGAATGGAATGGAATGGAATGGAAGAGTGGAATGGAATGGGATGGAATCAACCCAAATGGAATGGAAAGGAATGGAATGAAATGCCATCAACCCTAATGGAATGGAATGGAATGAAATTGAATGGAATGGAATGGAATGGTATGGAATGAATTGGAAAGGAATGGAATGGAATGGAATGGAATGGAATCAAACCGAATAAAATGGAATGGAATGGATTGGGATGGAATGGAATCCACCGGAATGGAATGGAATGGAATGGAATGGAATCAAACCGAATAAAATGGAATGGAATGGATTGGGATGGAATGGAATCCACCGGAATGGAACGGAATGGAATGGAATGGAAAGGAATCCACCGCAATGGATTGGAATGGAATGGAATGGAATGGAATGGAATGGAATCAAACGGAATGGAATGGATTGGAATGCAATCAACCCGAATAGAAAGGAATGGAATGGAATGGAATAGAATGGAATCACACCAATGGAATTGAATGGAATGGAATTGAATCAACACGAATGGAATGGAATGGAATGGAATGGAATGGAATAGAATGGAATAGAATGGAATCAACTCGAAAGGAATGGAATGGAATGGAATGGAATCACCCAGAATGGTATGGACTGGAATTCAATGGAATGGAGTGGAATCAACCGGAATAGAATGGAATGGAATGGAATGGAATGGAATGGAAAGGAATGGAATGGAATGGAATCAACCCGAATGGAATGGAATGGGATGGAATGGAATCAACAAGAATGGAATGGAAAGGAATGGAATGGAAAGAAATAGAATCAACCTCAATGGAATGGAATGGAATGGAATCAGCCCGAATGGAATGGAAGGGAATTGGATGGAATGGAATGGTATTGAATCAACCCTAATGGAATGGAATGGAATGGAATGGAATCAACCCGAATGAAATGGAATGGAATGGAATGGAATGGAATGAAATCAACCTGAATGGTATGGAATGGAATGGAATGGAATGGATCCAACGTGAATGGAATGATATGGAATGTAATGGAATGGAATCAACCGGAATGGAATGGAATGTAATGGAATGGAATGGAATGGAAACAACTCGAATGGAATGGAACGGAATGGAATGGAATGGAATGGAACAAACCTGAATGGAATTGTATGGTATGGAATGGAATGGAATGGAATGGAAAGCAATGGAATGGAATCAACACGAATGGAATGGAATGGAATGGAATGGAATGGAATGGAATAAACCCGAATGGAATGGAAGGGAATGGAATGGAATGGAAGGGAATCAATACGAATGGAATGGAATGGAATGGAATGGAACGGAATCAACCAGAATGGAATGGAATGGAATGGAATGGAAAGGAATAGAATCAACCTGAATGGAATGGAATGGAATCAGCCCAAATGGAATGGAATGCAATGGGATGGAAAGGAATGGAATGGAATCTACCCAAATGGAATGGAATGGAATGGAATGGAATCAACCCGATTGCAATGGAATGAAATCAACATGAATGGAATGGAATCAACATGAATGGAATGGAATGGAATGGAATGGAATGGAATGGAATGCCATGGAATGGAGTCAACCCGAATGGAATGGAATGGAATGAAAGGAATTGAATGGAAAGGAATGGAACTGAATCAACTGGAATGGAATGGAATGGAATGGAATGGAATGGAATGGAATGGAATCAACTCGAATGGAATGGAATGGAATGGAACCAACCTGAATGGAATGGAATGGAATGGAATGGAATGGAACCAACCTGAATGGAATGGAATGGAATGGAATGGAATGGAACGGAATGGAATAAACACGAATGGAATGGAAGGGAATGGAATGGAATGGAATGGAATGGAATCAACCTGAATGGAATGGAATGGAATGGAATGGAATGGAATGGAATGGAATGGAATGGAATCAAGCTGAATGGAATGGAATCAACCGGAATATATTGTAATGTAATGGAATGGAATGGAGAAAAAGGGAACGGAATGGAATGGAAGCGAATCAAACCGAATGTAATGTAATGTAATGGAATGGAATGGAATGGAACTGAATGGAATGGAATGGAATCAACCCGAATGGAAAGGAATGGAATGGAAAGGAATTGAATGGAATGGAAAGGAAAGGAATGGAAAGGATTGGAATGGAATCAACCCGAATGGAATGGAAAGGAATGGAATGGAATGGAATGGAATGGAATCAACTGGAGTGGAATGGAATGGAATGGAATGGAATCAACCCGAATGGAATGGAATGGAATGGAATGGAATGGAATGGAATCAACGCGAATGGAACTAAATGCAGTGGAATGGAATGGAAAGGAATCAAACTGAATAGAATGGAATGGAATGGAATGGAACGGAATGGAATAGAATCAAACAGAATGGAGTGGAATGGATTGGAATGGAATGGAATGGAATGGAATCAACCAGAATGGAATGGAATGAAATGGAATCAACCCGAATGGAATGGAATGGAATGGAATGGAATGGAATGGAACGGAACGGAATACAATCGAATCACACCAATGGAATGGAATGGAATGGAATGAAATTGAATGGAATGGAATCAACCCGAATGGAATGGAATGAAATGGAATGGAATGGAATGGAATGGAATCAAACCGAATGGAATTGATTGGAATGGAATGGAGTGGAGTGGAGTTGAGTGGACGGGATTGGAGTGGAATGGAATGGAATGGAATAGAATGGAATGGAATGAAATGCAATAGAGTGCAATGGAATGGGATGGAATCAACCCAAATGGAATGGAAAGGAATGGAATGAAATGCCATCAACCCGAATAGAATGGAATGGAATGAAATGGAAAGGAATGGAATGGAATGGAATGGAATGGAATCAAACCGAATAAAATGGAATGGAATGGAATGGGAGGGAATGGAATCCACCGGAATGGAATGGAATGGAATGGAATGGAATGGAATGGAATCCACTGGAATAGAATGGAATGGAAAGGAATGGAATGGAATGGAATCAACCGGAATGGAATGTAACGGAATGGAATCAACCCGAATAGAATGGAATGGAATGGAATGGAATAGAATGGAATCACACCAATGGAATGGAATGGAATGGAACGGAATCAACACGGATGGAATGGAATGGAATGGAATGGAATGGAATGGAATGGAATCAACCCGAATGGAATGGAATGGAATGGAATCACCCAGAATGGTATGGACTGGAATGCAATGGAATGGAGAGGAATCAACCCGAATAGAATGGAATGGAATGGAATGGAATGGAATGGAATGGAATCAACTCTAATGGAATGGAATGGAATCGAATGGAATGGAATGGAATGGAATGGAATGAAATGGAATGGAACCAACCTGAATGGAATGGAATGGAATGGAATGGAATGGAATGGAATGGAACGGAACGGAATGGAATCAACACGACTGGAATGGAATGGAATGGAATGGAATGAAATGGAATCACCCAGAATGGTATGTACTGGAATTCAATGGAATGGAGTGGAATCAACCCGAATAGAATGGAATGGATTGGAATGGAATGGAATGGAATGGAAAGGAATGGAATGGAATGGAATCAAACCGAATGGAATGGAATGGAACGGAATGGAATGGAATGGAATGGAATGGAATGGAATGAAACCGAATGGAATTGATTGGAATGGAATGGAGTGGAGTGGAGTGGAGTGGACGGGATTGGAGTGGAATGGAATGGAATAGAATGGAATGGAATGAAGCGCAATAGAGTGCAATGGAATGGGATGGAATCAACCCAAATGGAATGGAAAGGAATGGAATGAAATGCCATCAACCCGAATAGAATGGAATGGAATGAAATGGAAAGGAATGGAATGGAATGGAATGGAATGGAATCAAACCGAATAAAATGGAATGGAATGGAATGGGAGGGAATGGAATCCACCGGAATGGAATGGAATGGAATGGATTGGAATGGAATCCACTGGAATAGAATGGAATGTAATGGAATGGAATGGAATCAACCGGAATGGAATGTAATGGAATGGAATCAACCCGGATAGAATGGAATGCAATGGAATGGAATAGAATGGAATCACACCAATGGAATGGAATGGAATGGAATGGAATCAACACGGATGGAATGGAATGGAATGGAATGGAATCAACCCGAATGGAATGGAATGGAATGGAATGGAATGGAATGGAATCACCCAGAATTGTATGGACTGGAATTCAATGGAATGGAGAGGAATCAACCTGAATATAATGGAATGGAATGGAATGGAATGGAATGGAATGGAATCAACTCGAATGGAATGGAATGGAATGGAATGGAATGGAATGGAATGGAATGGAATCAACCCGAATGGAATGGAATGGAATGGAATGGAATGGAATCACCCAGAATGGTATGGAATGGAATGCAATGGAATGGAGAGGAATCAACCCGAATATAACGGAATGGAATGGAATGGAATGGAATGGAATGGAAAAACTCGAATGGAATGGAATGGAATCGAATGGAATGGAATGGGATGGAATGAAATGGAATGGAACCAACCTGAATGGAATGGAATGGAATGGAGTGGAATGGAATGGAATGGAACGGAATTTATTCAACACGAATGGAATGGAATGGAATGGAATGGAATCACCCTGAATGATATGTACTGGAATTCAATGGAATGGAGTGGAATCAACCCGAATAGAATGGAATGGAATGGAATGGAATGGAATGGAATGGAATGGAAAGGAATGGAATGGAATGGAATCAACCCGAATGGAATGGAATGGAATGGAATGGAATGGAATGGAAAGGAATGGAATCAACACGAATGGAATGGAAGGGAATGGAATGGAATGGAATGGAATGGAATGGAATGGAATGGAATCAACCTGAATGGAATGGAATGGAATGGAATGGAATGGAATGCAATAGAGTGCAATGGAATGGGATGGAATCAACCCAAATGGAATGGAAAGGAATGGAATGAAATGCCATCAACCCGAATGGAATGGAATGGAATGAAATGGAAAGGAATGGAATGGAATGGAATGGAATGGAATCAAACCGAATAAAATGGAATGGAATGGAATGGGAGGGAATGGAATCCACCGGAATGGAATGGAATGGAATGGAATCCACTGGAATGGAAAGGAATGGAATGGAATGGAATCAACCGGAATGGAATGTAATGGAATGGAACCAACACGAATAGAATGGAATGGAATGGAATGGAATAGAATGGAATCACCCAAATGGAATGGAATGGAATGGAATGGAATCAACCCGAATGGAATGGAATGGAATGGAATTGAATGGAATCACCCAGAATGGTATGGACTGGAATGCAATGGAATGGAGTGGAATCAACCTGAATAGAATGGAATGGAATAGAATGGAATGGAATGGAATGGAATCAACTCGAATTGAATGCAATGGAATCGAATGGAATGGAATGGAATGGAATGCAATAGAGTGCAATGGAATGGGATGGAATCAACCCAAATGGAATGGAAAGGAATGGAATGAAATGCCATCAACCCGAATGGAATGGAATGGAATGAAATGGAAAGGAATGGAATGGAATGGAATGGAATGGAATCAAACCGAATAAAATGGAATGGAATGGAATGGGAGGGAATGGAATCCACCGGAATGGAATGGAATGGAATGGAATCCACTGGAATGGAAAGGAATGGAATGGAATGGAATCAACCGGAATGGAATGTAATGGAATGGAACCAACACGAATAGAATGGAATGGAATGGAATGGAATAGAATGGAATCACCCAAATGGAATGGAATGGAATGGAATGGAATCAACCCGAATGGAATGGAATGGAATGGAATTGAATGGAATCACCCAGAATGGTATGGACTGGAATGCAATGGAATGGAGTGGAATCAACCTGAATAGAATGGAATGGAATAGAATGGAATGGAATGGAATGGAATCAACTCGAATTGAATGCAATGGAATCGAATGGAATGGAATGGAAAGAAATCGAATGGAACCAACCTGAATGGAATGGAATGGAATGGAAAAGAATGGAATGGAATGGAATGGAATGGAACGGAATGGAATCAACACGAATGGAATGGAATGGAATGCAATGGAATGGAATCACCCAGAATGGTATGGACTGGAATTCAAAGGAATGGAGTGGAATCAACCCGAATAGAATGGAATGGAATGGAATGGAATGGAATGGAAAGGAATGGAATGGAATGGAATCAACCCGAATGCAATGGAATGGAATGGAATGGAATGGAATGGAATGGAAAGGAACAGAATCAACTTCAATGGAGTGGAATGGAATGGAATCAGCCCGAATGGAATGGAATGGAATGGGATGGAATGGAATGGAATTGAATCAACCCAAATGGAATGGAATGGAATGGAATGGCTTCAACCCGAATGGAATGGAATGGAATGGAATGGAATGGAAGGGAATGGAATGAAATCAACCTGAATGGTATGGAATGGAATGGAATGGAATGGAATGGAATCCACCCGAATGGAATGGAATGGAATGGAATGGAAAGAAATCAACACGAATTGAATGGATTGGAATCTAATGGAATGAAATGGAATGGAATGGAATGGAATCGAATGAAATGAAATCAACACGAACGGAATGGAATGGAAAGGAATGGAATCCACCCGAATGGAATGGAATGGAATCGAATGGAATGGAAAGGAATCAACCCGAATGGAATGGATTGGAATCTAATGCAATGGAATGGAATGGAATCTACCGGAATGGAATGGAATGGAAAGGAATGGAATGGAATGAAATCGAATGGAATGGAATCACCCCAATGGAATGGAATGGAATGGAATGGAATCAACCGGAATGGAATGGAATGGAAAGTAATGGAATGGAATGGAAAGGAATCAACCCGAATGGAATGGAATGAAGTGGAATGGAATGGAATGAAATGGAATGGAATGGAATAACCCGAATGGAATGGAATGGAATGGAATGGAATCAACCCGAATGGAATTGATTGGAATGGAATGGAGAGGAGTGGAGTGGAGTGGAGGGGATTGGAGTGGAATGGAATGCAATGGAATGGAATAGAATGGAATGGAAAGGAATGGAATAGAGTGGAATGGAATGGGATGGAATCAACCCAAATGGAATGGAAAGGAATGGAGTGAAATGCCATCAACCCGAATGGAATGGAATGGAATGAAATGGAATGGAATGGAATGGAATGGTATGGAAAGAATTGGAAAGGAATGGAATGGAATGGAATGGAATGGAATCAAACCGAATAAAATGGAATGGAATGGATTGGGATGGAATGGAATCCACCGGAATGGAATGGAATGGAATGGAATGGAATCAAACCGAATAAAATGGAATGGAATGGATTGGGATGGAATGGAATCCACCGGAATGGAACGGAATGGAATGGAATGGAAAGGAATCCACCGCAATGGAATGGAATGGAATGGAATGGAATGGAATGCAATGAACCCGAATAGAATGGAATGGAATGGAATGGAATAGAATGGAATCACAACAATGGAATGGAATGGAATGGAATTGAATCAACACGAATGGAATGGAATGGAATGGAATGGAATGGAATGGAATCGAGTGGAATAGAATGGAATCAACTCGAAAGGAATGGAATGGAATGGAATGGAATCACCCAGAAAGGTATGGACTGGAATTCAATGGAATGGAGTGGAATCAACCGGAATAGAATGGAATGGAATGGAATGGAATGGAATGGAAAGGAATGGAATGGAATGGAATCAACCCGAATGGAATGGAATGGGTTGGAATGGAATCAACACGAATGGAATGGAAAGGAATGGAATGGAATGGAACGGAATCAACCTGAGTGGAATGGAACGGAATGGAATGGAATGGAATGGAATGGAAAGAAATAGAATCAACCTCAATGGAATGGAATGGAATGGAATCAGCCCGAATGGAATGGAAGGGAATGGAATGGAATGGAAGGGAATCAATATGAATGGAATGGAATGGAATGGAATGGAATAGAATCAACCTGAATGGAATGGAATGGAATGGAATGGAATCAGCCCAAATGGAATGGAATGCAATGGGATGCAATGGAATGGAATGGAATCTACCAAAATGGAATGGAATGGAATGGAATCAACCCGATTGCAATGGAATGAAATCAACATGAATGGAATGGAATCAACATGAATGGAATGGAATGGAATGGAATGGAATGTAATGGAATGGAATGCAATGGAATGGAGTCAACCCGAATGCAATGGAATGGAATGAAAGGAATTGAATGGAAAGAATGGAACTGAATCAACTGGAATGGAATGGAATGGATTGGAATGCAATGGAATGGAGTCAACCCGAATGGAATGGAATGGAATGGAATGGAATGGAACCAAACTGAATGGAATGGAATGGAATGGAATGGAATGGAGCCAACCTGAATGGAATGGAATGGAATGACATGGAATGGAATCAACCGTAATTTAGTGGAATGGAATGGAATGGAATGAAGTCAACTCGAATAGAGTGGAATGGAATGGAATGGAATGGACAGGAGTGGAATCACACCACTGGAATGCAATGGAATGGAATGGAAGGGAATGGAATCAACCTCAATGGAATGGAATGGAATGGAATGAACGGAATTGAATGGAAAGGAATGGAACTGAATCAACTGGAATGGAATGGAATGGAATGGAATGGAATGGAATCAACCTGAATGGAATGGAATGGAATGGAATAGAATGGAATCATGTCGAATGGAATGGAATGGAATGGAATGGAATGGAATGGAATGGAACCAACCTGAATGGAATGGAATGGAATGGAATGGAATGGAACCAACCTGAATGGAATGGAATGGAATGGAATGGAACGGAATGGAATCAACACGAATGGAATGGAAGGGAATGGAATGGAATGGAATCAACCTGAATGGAATGGAATGGAGTGGAATGGAATGTAATGGAATCAACCTGAATGGAAAGGAATGGAATGGAATGGGATGGAATCAACAGGAATGTATTGTAATGTAATGGAATGGAATGGAGACAAAGGGAACGGAATGGAATGGAAGGGAATCAAACCGAATGTAATGGAATGTAATGTGTTGGAATGGAATGGAAAGGAATGGAACGGAATGGAACGGAATGGAATGGAATGGAATCAACCCGAATGGAAAGGAAGGGAATGGAAAGGAATGGAATGGAATGGAAAGGAATGGAATGGAAAGGATTGGAAAGGGATCAACCCGAATGGAATGGAATGGAATGGAATGGAATGGAATGGAATGGAATCAACCGGAGTGGAATGGAATGGAATGGAATGGAATCAACACGAATGGAATGGAATGGAATGGAATGGAATGGAATCAACGCGAATGGAACTAAATGGAATGGAAAAGAATCAAACTGAATAGAATGGAATGGAATGGAATGGAATAGAATCAAACGGAATCGAGTGGAAAGGAATGGAATGGCATGGAATGGAATGGAATCAACCAGAATGGAATGGAATGGAATGGAATCAACCCGAATGGAATGGAATGGAATGGAATGGAATGGAATGGAACGGAACGGAATAGAATCGAATCACCCCAATGGAATGGAATGGAATGGAAAGGAATCAACCCAAATTGAATGGAATGGAGTGGAATGGAATGGAATGGAATGGAATGAAATTGAATGGAATGGAATCAACCCGAATGGAATGGAATGGAATGGAATGGAATGGAATGGAGTGGAATGGAATCAACCCGAATGGAATTGATTGGAATGGAATTTACTGGAGTTGAGTGGAGTGGACGTGATTGGAGTGGAATGGAATGGAATGGAATGGAATAGAATGGAATGGAATGGAATGCAATAGAGTGCAATGGAATGGGATGGAATCAACCCAAATGGAATGGAAAGGAATGGAATGAAATGCCATCAACCCGAATGGAATGGAATGGAATGAAATGGAAAGGAATGGAATGGAATGGAATGGAATGGAATGAAACCGAATAAAATGGAATGGAACGGAATGGGAGGGAATGGAATCCACCGGAATGAAATGGAATGGAAAGGAATAGAATGGAATCACCCCAATGGAATGGAATGGAATGGAATGGAATCAACACGAATGTAATGTAATGTAATGGAATGGAATGGAATTGAATCAAACCGAATGGAATGGAATGGAAAGGAATGGAATGGAATCACGCAGAATGGTATGGACTGGAATGAAATGGAATGGAGTGGAATCAACCCGAATAGAATGGAATGGAATGGAATGGAATGGAATGGAATGGAATGGAATGGAATCAACTCGAATGGAATGAAATGGAATCGAATGGAATAGAATGGAATGGAATGGAATGAAATGGAATGGAACCAACCTGAATGGAATGGAATGGAATGGAATGGAATGGAATGAAATGAAATGGAATGGAACCAACCTCAATGGAATGGAATGGAATGGAATGGAATGGAACGGAATGTAATCAACACGAATGGAATGGAATGGAATGGAATGGAATGGAATGGAATAAGCCCGAATGGAATGGAATGGAATGGAATGGAATGGAAGGGAAACAATACGAATGGAATGGAATCGAATGGAATGGAAAGGAATCAACCAGAATGGAATGGAATGGAATGGAATGCAATGGAATGGAGTCAAACCGAATGGAATGGAATGGAATGGAATGCAATGGAATGGAGTCAAACCGAATGGAATGGAATGGAATGAAAGGAATTGAATTGAAAGGAATGGAACTGAATCAACTGAAATGGAATGGAATGGAATGGAATGGAATCAACACGAATGGAATGGAATGGAATGGAATGGAACCAACCTGAATGGAATGGAATGGAATGGAATGGAGTGGAATGGAACCAACTTGAATTGAATGGAATGGAATGGAATGGAATGGAACGGGACCAACCTGAATGGAATGGAATGGAATGGAATGGAATGGAACGGGACCAACCTGAATGGAATGGAATGGAATGGAATGGAACGGGACCAACCTGAATGGAATGGAATGGAATGGAATGGAATGGAACGGGACCAACCTGAATGGAATGGAATGGAATGGAATTGAACGGAATGGAATCAACACGAATGGAATGGAAGGGAATGGAATGGAATGGAATGGAATCAACCTGAATGGAATGGAATGGAGTGGAATGGAATCTACTGGAATCAACCTGAATGGAATGGAATGGAATGGCATGGAATCAACCGGAATGTATTGTAATGTAATGGAATGGAATGGAGACAAAGGGAACGGAATGGAATGGAAGCGAATCAAACCGAATGTAATGGAATGGAATGGAATGGCGTCAAAGGGAACGGAATGGAATGGAAGCGAATCAACCCAAATGGAATGGAATGGAATGGAATGGAATGGAATGGAATGGAACGGAATGGAACGGAATGGAATCAACCCGAATTGAAAGGAATGGAATGGAATGGAATGGAATGGAATGGAATGGAATGGAATGGAATCCACCAGAATGGAATGGAATGGAATGGAATGGAATGGAATGGAATGGAATGGAACGGAATGGAAAGGAATGGAATGGAATCAACCAGAATGGAATGGAATGGAAAGGAATGGAATCAACCGGAGTGGAATGGAATGGAATGGAATGGAATCAACCCGAATGGAATGGAATGGAATGGAATGGAATGGAATGGAATGGAATAGAATGAACGCAAATGGAACTCAATGGAATGGAATGGAATGGAAAGTAATCAAACTGAATAGAATGGAATGGAATGGAATGGAATGGAATGGAATAGAATCAAACGGAATGGAGTGGAATGGAATGGAATGGAATGAAATGTAATGGAATGGAATGGAATCAACCGGAATGGAATAGAATGGAATGAAATCAATCCGAATGGAATGGAATCGAATGGAATGGAATGGAATGGAACGGAACGGAATAGAATCGAATCACCTCAATGGAATGGAATGGAACGGAATGGAATGGAATGGAATGGAATGGAATGGAATGGAATGGAATGGAATCAACGCGAATGGAATGGAATGGAATGGAATAGAATGGAATGGAATGGAATGGTATCAATCGGAATGGAATGGAATGGAATGGAATCGAATGAAATGGAATCAACACGAACGGAATGGAATGCAAAGGAATGGAATGCAATACAACCGAATGGAATGGAATTGAATGGAATGGAAAGGAATCAACCCGAATGGAATGGATTGGAATCTAATGGAATGGAATGGAATCAATCGGAATGGAATGGTATCGAAAGAAATGGAATCAACGCGAACGGAATGGAATGGAATGGAATGGAATCCACCCGAATGGAATGGAATGGAATCGAATGGAATGGAAAGGTATCAACCCGAATGGAATGGATTGGAATCTAATGGAATGGAATGGAATCTACCAGAATGGAATGGAATGGAATGGAATGGAATCAACCCGAATAAAATGGAATGGAAAGGAATGGAATGTAATGAAATGGAATGGAATGGAATCACCCCAATGGAATGGAATGGAATGGAATGGAATCAACCGGAATGGAATGGAATGGAAAGTAATGGAATGGAATGGAAAGGAATCAACCCGAATGGAATGGAATGAAGAGGAATGGAATGGAATGGAATGGAATGGAATGGAATGGAATGAAATGGAATGGAATGGAATCAACCCGAATGGAATGGAATGGAATGGAATGGAACGGAATCAACCCGAATGGAATTGACTGGAATGGAATGGAGTGGAGTGGAATAGAATGGAATGGAATGGAATGGAATAGAGTGCAATGGAATGGGATGGAATCAACACAAATTGAATGGAAAGGAATGGAATGAAATGCCATCAATCCGAATGGAATGGAATGGAGTGAAATGGAAAGGAAAGGAATGGAAAGGAATGGAATGTATTGGAAAGGAATGGAATGGAATGGAATGGAATGGAATGGAATGGAATGGAATGGAATGGATTGGAATCAAACCAAATAAAATGGAATGGAATGGATTGGGATGGAATGGAATCCTCCGGAATGGAATGGAATGGAATGGAAAGGAAATGAATCCTCCGGAAAGGAATGGAATGGAATGGAATGGAATGGAATGGAATGGAATCAAACGGAATGGAATGGAATGGAATGCATTCAACCCGAATGGAATGGAGTGGAATAGAAAGGAATAGAATGGAATCACCCCAATGGAATGGAATGGAATGGAATGGAATCAACACGAATGGAATGGAATGGAATGGAATCGAATGGAATAGAATGGAATCAACCCGAATGGAATGGAATGGAATGGAATGGAATGGAATGGAATCACCCAGAATGGTATGGACTGGAATTCAATGGAATGGAGTGGAATTAACCCGAATAGAATGGAATGGAATGGAATGGAATGGAATGGAAAGGAATGGAATCTAATGGAATCAACCCGAATGGAATGGAATGGAATGAAATGGAATCAACACGAAAGGAATGGAATGGAATGGAATGGAATGGAATGGAACGGAATCCACCTGAGTGGAAGGGAACGGAATGGAATGGAATGGAATGGAATGGAATGGAAAGAAATAGAATCAACCTCAATGGAATGGAATGGAATGGAATCAGCCCGAATGGAATGGAATGGAATGGGATGGAAAGGAATGGAATCTAATGGAATCAACCCGAATGGAATGGAATTGAATGAAATGGAATCAACACGAAAGGAATGGAATGGAATGGAATGCAATGGAATGGAATGGAACGGAATAAACCTGAGTGGAAGGGAACGGAATGGAATGGAATGGAATGGAATGGAATGGAAAGAAATAGAATCAACCTCAAT
Source organism: Pan paniscus (assembly GCF_029289425.2). Classification (NCBI taxonomy): domain Eukaryota; kingdom Metazoa; phylum Chordata; class Mammalia; order Primates; family Hominidae; genus Pan; species Pan paniscus. The sequence goes on along the minus strand of NC_073260.2, from coordinate 64,223,861 downwards.
GCAATGGAATGGAATGGAATCAGCCCGAATGGAATGGAATGGAATGGGATGGAATGGAATGAAATCAACCTGAATGGTATGGAATGGAATGGAATGGAGTGGAATGGAATGGAAAGGAATGGAATGGAAAGGAATGGAATGGAATCAACCAGAATGGAATGGAATGGAATCAACCGGAGTGGAATGGAATGGAATGGAATGGAATCAACCCGAATGGAATGGAATGGAATGGAATGGAATGGAATGGAATGGAATGGAATCAACGCAAATGGAACTCAATGGAATGGAATGGAATGTAAAGGAATCAAACTGAATAGAATGGAATGGAATGGAATAGAATGGAATGGAATGGAATAGAATCAAACGGAATGGAGTGGAATGGAATGGAATGGAATGGAATGGAATGGAATGGAATGGAATCAACCGGAATGGAATGGAATGGAATGAAATCAACCCGAATGGAATGGAATGGAATGGAAAGGAATGGAACGGAACGGAATAGAATTGAATCACCCCAATGGAATGGAATGGAACGGAATGGAATGGAATGGAATGGAATGGAATGGAATGGAATGGAATGGAATGGAATCAACGCGAATGGAATGGAATGGAATGGAATAGAATGGAATGGAATGGAATGGAATGGAATAAAATGGAATGGAATGGAATGGAATCAATCGGAATGGAATGGAATGGAATCGAATGAAATGGAATCAACACGAACGGAATGGAATGGAAAGGAATGGAATGGAATACAACCGAATGGAATGGAATGGAAAGGAATCAACCTGAATGGAATGGATTGGAATCTAATGGAATGGAATGGAATGGAATGGAATCAATCGGAATGGAATGGAATCGAATGAAATGGAATCAACACGAACGGAATGGAATGGAATGGAATGGAATCCACCCGAATGGAATGGAATGGAATCGAATGGAATGGAAAGGTATCAACCCGAATGGAATGCATTGGAATCTAATGGAATGGAATGGAATGGAATGGAATCTACCAGAATGGAATGGAATGGAATGGAATGGAATGGAAGGGAATCAATATGAATGGAATGGAATGGAATCAACCCGATTGCAATGGAATGAAATCAACATGAACGGAATGGAATCAACATGAATGGAATGGAATGGAATGGAATGGAATGGAATGGAATGGAATAGAATCAAACGGAATGGAGTGGAATGGAATGGAATGGAATGGAATGGAATGGAATCAACCAGAATGGAATGGAATGGAATGGAATCAACCCGAATGGAATGGAATGGAATGGAATGGTATGGAACGGAACGGAATAGAATCGAATCACCCCAATGGAATGGCATGGAATTGAATGGAATGGAATGGAATGGAATCAACCCGAATGGAATTGATTGGATTGGAATGGAGTGGAGTGGAGTGGAGTGGACGGGATTGGAGTGGAATGGAATGGAATGGAATGGAATAGAATGGAATGGAATGGAATGCAATAGAGTGCAAATGGAATGGGATGGAATCAACCCTAATGGAATGGAAAGGAATGGAATGAAATGCCATCAACCCGAATGGAATGGAATGGAATGAAATGGAAAGGAATGGAATGGAATCGAATGGAATGGAATCAAACCGAATAAAATGGAATGGAATGGAATGGGAGGGAATGGAATCCACCGGAATGGAATTGAATGGAATGGAATGGAATCAACCGGAATGGAATGTAATGGAATGGAATCAACCCGAATAGAATGGAATGGAATGGAATGGAATAGAATGGAATCACCCCAATGGAATGGAATGGAATGGAATGGAATCAACACGAATGGAATGGAATGGAATGGAATGGAATGGAATGGAATGGAATGGAACGGAATCAACCCGAATGGAATGGAATGGAATGGAATCACCCAGAATGGTATGGACTGGAATGCAATGGAATGGAGTGGAATCAACCTGAATACAATGGAATGGAATGGAATGGAATGGAATGGAATGGAATGGAATGGAATGGAATGGAATCAACTCGAATGGAATGGAATGGAATCGAATGGAATGGAATGGAATGGAATGGAATGAAATGGAATGGAACCAACCTGAATGGTATGGAATGGAATGGAATGGAATGGAATGGAATCCACTAGAATGTAATGGAATGGAATCGAATGGAATGGAATGGAATGGAATGGAATGAAATGGAATGGAACCAACCTGAATGGTATGGAATGGAATGGAATGAAATGGAATGGAATCCACCCGAATGGAATGGAATGGAAAGGAATCAACTCGAATTGAATGGATTGGAATCTAATGGAATGGAATGGAATGGAATGGAATGGAATCGAATGAAATGGAATCATCACGAACAGAATGGAATGGAATGGAATGGAATCCACCCGAATGGAATGGAATGGAATCGAATGGAATGGAAAGGAATCTACCCGAATGGAATGGATTGGAATCTAATGGAATGGAATGGAATGGAATGGAATCTACCGGAATGGAATGGAATGGAATGGAATCAACCCGAATAAAATGGAATGGAAAGGAATGGAACGGAATGAAATCGAATGGAATGGAATCACCCCAATGGAATGGAATGGAATGCAATGGAATGGAATGGAATCAACCCGAATGGAATGGAATGGAATGGAATGGAATGGAATCACCCAGAATGGTATGGACTGGAATGCAATGGAATGGAGAGGAATCAACCCGAAGAGAGTGGAATGGAATGGAATGGAATGGAATGGAATGGAATGGAATGGAATCAACTCGAATGGAATGGAATGGAATTGAATGGAATTGAATGGAATGGAATGGAATGAAATGGAATGGAACCAAGCTGAATGGAATGGAATGGAATGGAATGGAATGGAATGGAATGGAATGGAATGGAACGGAATGGAATCAACACGAGTGGAATGGAATGGAATGGAATGGAATGGAATGGAATGGAATGGAATCACCCAGAATGCTATATGCTGGAATTCAATGGAATGGAGTGGAATCAACCCGAATAGAATGGAATGGAATGGAATGGAATGGAATGGAATGGAATCGAATCGAATGGAAAGGAATGGAATGGAATGGAATCAACACGAATGGAATGGAATGGAATGGAAGGGAATCAATACCAATGGAATGGAATGGAATGGAATGGAACGGAATCAACCAGAATGGAATGGAATGGAATAGAATCAACCTGAACGGAATGGAATGGAACGGAATGGAATCAGCCCAAATGGAATGGAATGCAATGGGATGGAATGGAATGGAATGGAATCTACCCAAATGGAATGGAATGGAATGGAATGGAATCAACCCGATTGCAATGGAATGAAATCAACATGAACGGAATGGAATCAACATGAATGGAATGGAATGGAATGGAATGGAATGGAATGGAATGGAATAGAATCAAACGGAATGGAGTGGAATGGAATGGAATGGAATGGAATGGAATGGAATCAACCAGAATGGAATGGAATGGAATGGAATCAACCCGAATGGAATGGAATGGAATGGAATGGTATGGAACGGAACGGAATAGAATCGAATCACCCCAATGGAATGGCATGGAATTGAATGGAATGGAATGGAATGGAATCAACCCGAATGGAATTGATTGGATTGGAATGGAGTGGAGTGGAGTGGAGTGGACGGGATTGGAGTGGAATGGAATGGAATGGAATGGAATAGAATGGAATGGAATGGAATGCAATAGAGTGCAAATGGAATGGGATGGAATCAACCCAAATGGAATGGAAAGGAATGGAATGAAATGCCATCAACCCGAATGGAATGGAATGGAATGAAATGGAAAGGAATGGAATGGAATCGAATGGAATGGAATCAAACCGAATAAAATGGAATGGAATGGAATGGGAGGGAATGGAATCCACCGGAATGGAATTGAATGGAATGGAATGGAATCAACCGGAATGGAATGTAATGGAATGGAATCAACCCGAATAGAATGGAATGGAATGGAATGGAATAGAATGGAATCACCCCAATGGAATGGAATGGAATGGAATGGAATCAACACGAATGGAATGGAATGGAATGGAATGGAATGGAATGGAATGGAACGGAATCAACCCGAATGGAATGGAATGGAATGGAATCACCCAGAATGGTATGGACTGGAATGCAAAGGAATGGAGTGGAATCAACCTGAATACAATGGAATGGAATGGAATGGAATGGAATGGAATGGAATGGAATGGAATGGAATGGAATCAACTCGAATGGAATGGAATCGAATGGAATGGAATGGAATGGAATGGAATGAAATGGAATGGAACCAACCTGAATGGTATGGAATGGAATGGAATGGAATGGAATGGAATCCACTAGAATGTAATGGAATGGAATCGAATGGAATGGAATGGAATGGAATGGAATGAAATGGAATGGAACCAACCTGAATGGTATGGAATGGAATGGAATGAAATGGAATGGAATCCACCCGAATGGAATGGAATGGAAAGGAATCAACTCGAATTGAATGGATTGGAATCTAATGGAATGGAATGGAATGGAATGGAATCGAATGAAATGGAATCATCACGAACAGAATGGAATGGAATGGAATGGAATCCACCCGAATGGAATGGAATGGAATCGAATGGAATGGAAAGGAATCTACCCGAATGGAATGGATTGGAATCTAATGGAATGGAATGGAATGGAATGGAATCTACCGGAATGGAATGGAATGGAATGGAATCAACCCGAATAAAATGGAATGGAAAGGAATGGAATGGAATGAAATCGAATGGAATGGAATCACCCCAATGGAATGGAATGGAATGGAATGGAATGGAATCAGCCCGAATGGAATCGAATGGAATGGAATGGAATGGAATGGAATGGAATGGAATAAACCCGAATGGAATGGAATGGAATGGAAGGGAATCAATACCAATGGAATGGAATGGAATGGAATGGAACGGAATCAACCAGAATGGAATGGAATGGAATGGAAAGGAATAGAATCAACCTGAATGGAATGGAATGGAATCAGCCCAAATGGAATGGAATGCAATGGGATGGAATGGAATGGAATGGAATCTACCCAAATGGAATGGAAAGGAATGGAATGGAATCAACCCGAATGGAATGGAATGGAATGGAATGGAATGGAATCACCCAGAATGGTATGGACTGGAATGCCATGGAATGGAGTGGAATCAACCTGAATACAATGGAATGGAATGGAATGGAATGGAATCAAATCGAATGGAATGGAATGGAATCGAATGGAATGGAATGGAATGGAATGGAATGAAATGGAATGGAACCTACCTGACTGGAATGGAATGGAATGGAATGGAACGGAATGGAATCAACACGAATGGAATGGAATGGAATGGAATCATCCAGAATGGTATGGAATGGAATTCAATGGAATGGAGTGGAATCAACCCGAATAGAATGGAATGGAATGGAATGGAATGGAAAGGAATGGAATGGAATGGAATCAAACCGAATGGAATGGAATGGAAAGAATCAACACGAAGGGAATGGAATGGAATGGAATGGAATGGAATGGAACGGAATCAACCTGAGTGGAATGGAACGGAATGCAATGGAATGGAATGTAATGGAAAGGAACAGAATCAACCTCAATGGAATGGAATGGAATGGAATCAGCCCGAATGGAATGGAATGGAATGGGATGGAATGGAATGGAATTGAATCAACCCAAATGGAATGGAATGGAATGGAATGGAATCAACCCGAATGGAATGGAATGGAATGGAATGGAATGGAATGGAATGGAATGAAATCAACCTGAATGGTATGGAATGGAATGGAATGGAATGGAATGGAATGGAATGGAATCCACCCGAATGGAATGGAATGGAAAGGAATCAACTCGAATTGAATGGATTGGAATCTAATGGAATGGAATGGAATGGAATGGAATGGAATCGAATGAAATGCAATCAACACGAATGGAATGGAATGGAATTTAATGGAATCCACCCGAATGGAATGGAATGGAATCGAATGGAATGGAAAGGAATCAACCCGAATGGAATGGATTGGAATCTAATGGAATGGAATGGAATGGAATGGAATCTACCGGAATGGAATGGATTGGAATCAACCCGAATAAAATGGAATGGAAAGGAATGGAATGGAATGAAATCGAATGGAATGGAATCACCCCAATGGAATGGAATGGAATGGAATGGAATCAACCGGAATGGAATGGAATGGAAAGTAATGGAATGGAATGGAAAGGAATCAACCCGAATGGAATGGAATGAAGTGGAATGGAATGGAATGGAATGGAATGAAATGGAATGGAATGGAAACAACCCGAATGGAATGGAATGCAATGGAATGGAATGGAATCAACCCGAATGGAATTGATTGGAATGGAATGGAGTGGAGTGGAGTGGAGTGGAGTGGATTGGAGTGGAATGGAATGAAATGGAATGGAATAGAATGGAATGGAATGGAATGGAATAGAGTGCAATGGAATGGGATGGAATCAACCCAAATGGAATGGAAAGGAATGGAATGAAATGCCATCAACCCGAATGGAATGGAATGGAATGAAATGGAAAGGAATGGAATGGAATGGAATGGAATGAATTGGAAAGGAATGGAATGGAATGGAATGGAATGGAATCAAACCGAATAAAATGGAATGGAATGGATTGGGATGGAATGGAATCCACCGGAATGGAATGGAATGGAATGGAATGGAATGGAATCAAACCGAATAAAATGGAATGGAATGGACTGGGATGGAATGGAATCCACCGGAATGGAATGGAATGGAAAGGAATCCACCGGAATGGAATGGAGTGGTATGGAATGGAAAGGAATGGTATGGAATGGAATGGAATCAAACGGAATGGAATGGAATGGAATGTAATCAACCCGAATAGAATGGAATGGAATGTAATGGAATAGAATGGAATCACCCCAATGGAATGGAATGGAATGGAATGGAATCAACACGAATGGAATGGAATGGAATGGAATGGAATCGAATGGAATAGAATGGAATCAACCCGAATGGAATGGAATGGAATGGAATGGAATCACCCAGAATGGTATGGACTGGAATTCAATGGAATGGAGTGGAATCAACCGGAATAGAATGGAATGGAATGGAATGCAATGGAATGGAAAGGAATGGAATGGAATGGAATCAACCCGAATGGAATGGATTGGACTGGAATGGAATCAACACGAATGGAATGGAAAGGAATGGAATGGAATGGAACGGAATCAACCTGAGTGGAATGGAACGGAATGGAATGGAATGGAATGGAATGAAAAGAAATAGAATCAACCTCAATGGAATGGAATGGAATGGAAACAGCCCGAATGGAATGGAAGGGAATGGGATGGAATGGAATGGTATAGAATCAATCCAAATGGAATGGAAAGGAATGGAATGGAATCAACCCGAATGAAATGGAATGGAATGGAATGGAATGGAATGGAATGGAATGAAATCAACCTGAATGGTATGGAATGGAATGGAATGGAATGGACCCAACGTGAATGGAATGGTATGGAATGTAATGGAATGGAATCAACCGGAATGGAATGGAATGTAATGGAATGGAATGGAATGGATACAACTCGAATGGAATGGAACGGAATGGAATGGAATGGAATGGAACAAACCTGAATGGATTGGTATGGTATGGAATGGAATGGAATGGAATGGAAAGCAATGGAATGGAATCAACACGAATGGAATGGAATGGAATGGAATGGAATGGAATGGAATGGAATGGAATGGAATAAACCCGAATGGAATGGAAGGGAATGGAATGGAATGGAAGGGAATCAATACGAATGGAATGGAATGGAATGGAATGGAATCAACCGGAATGGAATGTAATGGAATGGAATCAACCCGGATAGAATGGAATGCAATGGAATGGAATAGAATGGAATCACACCAATGGAATGGAATGGAATGGAATGGAATCAACACGGATGGAATGGAATGGAATGGAATGGAATCAACCCGAATGGAATGGAATGGAATGGAATGGAATGGAATTGAATCACCCAGAATTGTATGGACTGGAATTCAATGGAATGGAGAGGAATCAACCTGAATATAATGGAATGGAATGGAATGGAATGGAATGGAATGGAATGGAATGGAATGGAATGGAATCAACTCGAATGGAATGGAATGGAATGGAATGGAATGGAATGGAATGGAATCAACCCGAATGGAATGGAATGGAATGGAATGGAATGGAATCACCCAGAATGGTATGGACTGGAATGCAATGGAATGGAGAGGAATCAACCCGAATATAACGGAATGGAATGGAATGGAATGGAATGGAATGGAATCAACTCGAATGGAATGGAATGGAATCGAATGGAATGGAATGGGATGGAATGAAAAGGAATGGAACCAACATGAATGGAATGGAATGGAATGGAATGGAATGGAATGGAATGGAACGGAATTTATTCAACACGAATGGAATGGAATGGAATGGAATGGAATCACCCTGAATGATATGTACTGGAATTCAATGGAATGGAGTGGAATCAACCCGAATAGAATGGAATGGAATGGAATGGAATGGAATGGAATGGAATGGAATGGAAAGGAATGGAATGGAATGGAATCAACCCGAATGGAATGGAATGGAATGGAATGGAATGGAAAGGAATGGAATCAACACGAATGGAATGGAAGGGAATGGAATGGAATGGAATGGAATGGAATGGAATGGAATGGAATCAACCTGAATGGAATGGAATGGAATGGAATGGGATGGAATCAACCGGAATGTATTGTAATGTAATGGAATGGAATGGAGAAAAAGGGAACGGAATGGAATGGAAGCGAATCAAATGGAATGTAATGGAATGGTATGGAATGGAATGGAATGGAATGGAATGGATCTGAATGGAATGGAATGGAATCAACCCGAATGGAAAGGAATGGAATGGAAAGGAATTGAATGGAATGGAAAGGAAAGTAATGGAAAGGATTGGAATGGAATCAACCCGAATGGAATGGAATGGAATGGAATGGAATGGAATGGAATTGAATCAACCCAAATGGAATGGAATGGAATGGAATGGCATCAACCCGAATGGAATGGAATGGAATGGAATGGAATGGAATGGAATGGAATGGAATGGAATGGAATGGAATGGAATGGAATGAAATCAACCTGAATTGTATGGAATGGAATGGAATGGAATCCACCCGAATGGAATGGAATGGAATGGAATGGAAAGAAATCAACCCGAATTGAATGGATTGGAATCTAATGGAATGGAATGGAATGGAATGGAATGGAATCGAATGAAATGGAATCAACACGAACGGAATGGAATGGAATGGAATGGAATCCACCCGAATGGAATGGAATGGAATCGAATGGAATGGAAAGGAATCAACCCGAATGGAATGGATTGGAATCTAATGGAATGGAATGGAATGGAATCTACCGGAATGGAATGGAATGGAATGGAATCAACCCGAATAAAACGGAATGGAAAGGAATGGAATGGAATGAAATCGAATGGAATGGAATCACCCCAATGGAATGGAATGGAATGGAATCAACCGGAATGGAATGGAATGGAAAGTAATGGAATGGAATGGAAAGGAATCAACCCGAATGGAATGGAATGAAGTGGAATGGAATGGAATCAACCCGAATGGAATTGATTGGAATCGAATGGAGTGGAGTGGAGTGGAGTGGAGGGGATTGGAGTGGAATGGAATGGAATGGAATGGAATAGAATGGAATGGAATGGAATGGAAGAGTGGAATGGAATGGGATGGAATCAACCCAAATGGAATGGAAAGGAATGGAATGAAATGCCATCAACCCTAATGGAATGGAATGGAATGAAATTGAATGGAATGGAATGGAATGGTATGGAATGAATTGGAAAGGAATGGAATGGAATGGAATGGAATGGAATCAAACCGAATAAAATGGAATGGAATGGATTGGGATGGAATGGAATCCACCGGAATGGAATGGAATGGAATGGAATGGAATCAAACCGAATAAAATGGAATGGAATGGATTGGGATGGAATGGAATCCACCGGAATGGAACGGAATGGAATGGAATGGAAAGGAATCCACCGCAATGGATTGGAATGGAATGGAATGGAATGGAATGGAATGGAATCAAACGGAATGGAATGGATTGGAATGCAATCAACCCGAATAGAAAGGAATGGAATGGAATGGAATAGAATGGAATCACACCAATGGAATTGAATGGAATGGAATTGAATCAACACGAATGGAATGGAATGGAATGGAATGGAATGGAATAGAATGGAATAGAATGGAATCAACTCGAAAGGAATGGAATGGAATGGAATGGAATCACCCAGAATGGTATGGACTGGAATTCAATGGAATGGAGTGGAATCAACCGGAATAGAATGGAATGGAATGGAATGGAATGGAATGGAAAGGAATGGAATGGAATGGAATCAACCCGAATGGAATGGAATGGGATGGAATGGAATCAACAAGAATGGAATGGAAAGGAATGGAATGGAAAGAAATAGAATCAACCTCAATGGAATGGAATGGAATGGAATCAGCCCGAATGGAATGGAAGGGAATTGGATGGAATGGAATGGTATTGAATCAACCCTAATGGAATGGAATGGAATGGAATGGAATCAACCCGAATGAAATGGAATGGAATGGAATGGAATGGAATGAAATCAACCTGAATGGTATGGAATGGAATGGAATGGAATGGATCCAACGTGAATGGAATGATATGGAATGTAATGGAATGGAATCAACCGGAATGGAATGGAATGTAATGGAATGGAATGGAATGGAAACAACTCGAATGGAATGGAACGGAATGGAATGGAATGGAATGGAACAAACCTGAATGGAATTGTATGGTATGGAATGGAATGGAATGGAATGGAAAGCAATGGAATGGAATCAACACGAATGGAATGGAATGGAATGGAATGGAATGGAATGGAATAAACCCGAATGGAATGGAAGGGAATGGAATGGAATGGAAGGGAATCAATACGAATGGAATGGAATGGAATGGAATGGAACGGAATCAACCAGAATGGAATGGAATGGAATGGAATGGAAAGGAATAGAATCAACCTGAATGGAATGGAATGGAATCAGCCCAAATGGAATGGAATGCAATGGGATGGAAAGGAATGGAATGGAATCTACCCAAATGGAATGGAATGGAATGGAATGGAATCAACCCGATTGCAATGGAATGAAATCAACATGAATGGAATGGAATCAACATGAATGGAATGGAATGGAATGGAATGGAATGGAATGGAATGCCATGGAATGGAGTCAACCCGAATGGAATGGAATGGAATGAAAGGAATTGAATGGAAAGGAATGGAACTGAATCAACTGGAATGGAATGGAATGGAATGGAATGGAATGGAATGGAATGGAATCAACTCGAATGGAATGGAATGGAATGGAACCAACCTGAATGGAATGGAATGGAATGGAATGGAATGGAACCAACCTGAATGGAATGGAATGGAATGGAATGGAATGGAACGGAATGGAATAAACACGAATGGAATGGAAGGGAATGGAATGGAATGGAATGGAATGGAATCAACCTGAATGGAATGGAATGGAATGGAATGGAATGGAATGGAATGGAATGGAATGGAATCAAGCTGAATGGAATGGAATCAACCGGAATATATTGTAATGTAATGGAATGGAATGGAGAAAAAGGGAACGGAATGGAATGGAAGCGAATCAAACCGAATGTAATGTAATGTAATGGAATGGAATGGAATGGAACTGAATGGAATGGAATGGAATCAACCCGAATGGAAAGGAATGGAATGGAAAGGAATTGAATGGAATGGAAAGGAAAGGAATGGAAAGGATTGGAATGGAATCAACCCGAATGGAATGGAAAGGAATGGAATGGAATGGAATGGAATGGAATCAACTGGAGTGGAATGGAATGGAATGGAATGGAATCAACCCGAATGGAATGGAATGGAATGGAATGGAATGGAATGGAATCAACGCGAATGGAACTAAATGCAGTGGAATGGAATGGAAAGGAATCAAACTGAATAGAATGGAATGGAATGGAATGGAACGGAATGGAATAGAATCAAACAGAATGGAGTGGAATGGATTGGAATGGAATGGAATGGAATGGAATCAACCAGAATGGAATGGAATGAAATGGAATCAACCCGAATGGAATGGAATGGAATGGAATGGAATGGAATGGAACGGAACGGAATACAATCGAATCACACCAATGGAATGGAATGGAATGGAATGAAATTGAATGGAATGGAATCAACCCGAATGGAATGGAATGAAATGGAATGGAATGGAATGGAATGGAATCAAACCGAATGGAATTGATTGGAATGGAATGGAGTGGAGTGGAGTTGAGTGGACGGGATTGGAGTGGAATGGAATGGAATGGAATAGAATGGAATGGAATGAAATGCAATAGAGTGCAATGGAATGGGATGGAATCAACCCAAATGGAATGGAAAGGAATGGAATGAAATGCCATCAACCCGAATAGAATGGAATGGAATGAAATGGAAAGGAATGGAATGGAATGGAATGGAATGGAATCAAACCGAATAAAATGGAATGGAATGGAATGGGAGGGAATGGAATCCACCGGAATGGAATGGAATGGAATGGAATGGAATGGAATGGAATCCACTGGAATAGAATGGAATGGAAAGGAATGGAATGGAATGGAATCAACCGGAATGGAATGTAACGGAATGGAATCAACCCGAATAGAATGGAATGGAATGGAATGGAATAGAATGGAATCACACCAATGGAATGGAATGGAATGGAACGGAATCAACACGGATGGAATGGAATGGAATGGAATGGAATGGAATGGAATGGAATCAACCCGAATGGAATGGAATGGAATGGAATCACCCAGAATGGTATGGACTGGAATGCAATGGAATGGAGAGGAATCAACCCGAATAGAATGGAATGGAATGGAATGGAATGGAATGGAATGGAATCAACTCTAATGGAATGGAATGGAATCGAATGGAATGGAATGGAATGGAATGGAATGAAATGGAATGGAACCAACCTGAATGGAATGGAATGGAATGGAATGGAATGGAATGGAATGGAACGGAACGGAATGGAATCAACACGACTGGAATGGAATGGAATGGAATGGAATGAAATGGAATCACCCAGAATGGTATGTACTGGAATTCAATGGAATGGAGTGGAATCAACCCGAATAGAATGGAATGGATTGGAATGGAATGGAATGGAATGGAAAGGAATGGAATGGAATGGAATCAAACCGAATGGAATGGAATGGAACGGAATGGAATGGAATGGAATGGAATGGAATGGAATGAAACCGAATGGAATTGATTGGAATGGAATGGAGTGGAGTGGAGTGGAGTGGACGGGATTGGAGTGGAATGGAATGGAATAGAATGGAATGGAATGAAGCGCAATAGAGTGCAATGGAATGGGATGGAATCAACCCAAATGGAATGGAAAGGAATGGAATGAAATGCCATCAACCCGAATAGAATGGAATGGAATGAAATGGAAAGGAATGGAATGGAATGGAATGGAATGGAATCAAACCGAATAAAATGGAATGGAATGGAATGGGAGGGAATGGAATCCACCGGAATGGAATGGAATGGAATGGATTGGAATGGAATCCACTGGAATAGAATGGAATGTAATGGAATGGAATGGAATCAACCGGAATGGAATGTAATGGAATGGAATCAACCCGGATAGAATGGAATGCAATGGAATGGAATAGAATGGAATCACACCAATGGAATGGAATGGAATGGAATGGAATCAACACGGATGGAATGGAATGGAATGGAATGGAATCAACCCGAATGGAATGGAATGGAATGGAATGGAATGGAATGGAATCACCCAGAATTGTATGGACTGGAATTCAATGGAATGGAGAGGAATCAACCTGAATATAATGGAATGGAATGGAATGGAATGGAATGGAATGGAATCAACTCGAATGGAATGGAATGGAATGGAATGGAATGGAATGGAATGGAATGGAATGGAATCAACCCGAATGGAATGGAATGGAATGGAATGGAATGGAATCACCCAGAATGGTATGGAATGGAATGCAATGGAATGGAGAGGAATCAACCCGAATATAACGGAATGGAATGGAATGGAATGGAATGGAATGGAAAAACTCGAATGGAATGGAATGGAATCGAATGGAATGGAATGGGATGGAATGAAATGGAATGGAACCAACCTGAATGGAATGGAATGGAATGGAGTGGAATGGAATGGAATGGAACGGAATTTATTCAACACGAATGGAATGGAATGGAATGGAATGGAATCACCCTGAATGATATGTACTGGAATTCAATGGAATGGAGTGGAATCAACCCGAATAGAATGGAATGGAATGGAATGGAATGGAATGGAATGGAATGGAAAGGAATGGAATGGAATGGAATCAACCCGAATGGAATGGAATGGAATGGAATGGAATGGAAAGGAATGGAATCAACACGAATGGAATGGAAGGGAATGGAATGGAATGGAATGGAATGGAATGGAATGGAATGGAATCAACCTGAATGGAATGGAATGGAATGGAATGGGATGGAATCAACCGGAATGTATTATAATGTAATGGAATGGAATGGAGAAAAAGGGAACGGAATGGAATGGAAGCGAATCAAATGGAATGTAATGGAATGGTATGGAATGGAATGGAATGGAATGGAATGGAATGGAACTGAATGGAATGGAATGGAATCAACCCGAATGGAAAGGAATGGAATGGAAAGGAATTGAATGGAATGGAAAGGAAAGTAATGGAAAGGATTGGAATGGAATCAACCCGAATGGAATGGAATGGAATGGAATGGAATTGAATCAACCCAAATGGAATGGAATGGAATGGAATGGCATCAACCCGAATGGAATGGAATGGAATGGAATGGAATGGAATGGAATGGAATGGAATGGAATGGAATGAAATCAACCTGAATTGTATGGAATGGAATGGAATGGAATCCACCCGAATGGAATGGAATGGAATGGAATGGAATGGAAAGGAATCAACCCGAATTGAATGGATTGGAAT
Source organism: Pan paniscus (assembly GCF_029289425.2). Classification (NCBI taxonomy): domain Eukaryota; kingdom Metazoa; phylum Chordata; class Mammalia; order Primates; family Hominidae; genus Pan; species Pan paniscus. The sequence goes on along the minus strand of NC_073260.2, from coordinate 64,208,714 downwards.
CTAATGGAATGGAATGGAATGGAATGGAATGGAATGGAATCGAATGAAATGGAATCAACACGAACGGAATGGAATGGAATGGAATGGAATCCACCCGAATGGAATGGAATGGAATCGAATGGAATGGGAAGGAATCAACCCGAATGGAATGGATTGGAATCTAATGGAATGGAATGGAATGGAATCTACCGGAATGGAATGGAATGGAATGGAATCAACCCGAATAAAACGGAATGGAAAGGAATGGAATGGAATGAAATCGAATGGAATGGAATCACCCCAATGGAATGGAATGGAATGGAATCAACCGGAATGGAATGGAATGGAAAGTAATGGAATGGAATGGAAAGGAATCAACCCGAATGGAATGGAATGAAGTGGAATGGAATGGAATCAACCCGAATGGAATTGATTGGAATGGAATGGAGTGGAGTGGAGTGGAGGGGATTGGAGTGGAATGGAATGGAATGGAATGGAATAGAATGGAATGGAATGGAATGGAAGAGTGGAATGGAATGGGATGGAATCAACCCAAATGGAATGGAAAGGAATGGAATGAAATGCCATCAACCCTAATGGAATGGAATGGAATGAAATTGAATGGAATGGAATGGAATGGTATGGAATGAATTGGAAAGGAATGGAATGGAATGGAATGGAATGGAATCAAACCGAATAAAATGGAATGGAATGGATTGGGATGGAATGGAATCCACCGGAATGGAACGGAATGGAATGGAATGGAAAGGAATCCACCGCAATGGATTGGAATGGAATGGAATGGAATGGAATGGAATGGAATGGAATGGAATAAAACGGAATGGAATGGATTGGAATGCAATCAACCCGAATAGAAAGGAATGGAATGGAATGGAATAGAATGGAATCACACCAATGGAATGGAATGGAATGGAATTGAATCAACACGAATGGAATGGAATGGAATGGAATGGAATGGAATAGAATGGAATAGAATGGAATCAACTCGAAAGGAATGGAATGGAATGGAATGGAATCACCCAGAATGGTATGGACTGGAATTCAATGGAATGGAGTGGAATCAACCGGAATAGAATGGAATGGAATGGAATGGAATGGAATGGAAAGGAATGGAATGGAATGGAATCAACCCGAATGGAATGGAATGGGATGGAATGGAATCAACACGAATGGAATGGAAAGGAATGGAATGGAAAGAAATAGAATCAACCTCAATGGAATGGAATGGAATGGAATCAGCCCGAATGGAATGGAAGGGAATTGGATGGAATGGAATGGTATTGAATCAACCCTAATGGAATGGAATGGAATGGAATGGAATCAACCCGAATGAAATGGAATGGAATGGAATGGAATGGAATGAAATCAACCTGAATGGTATGGAATGGAATGGAATGGAATGGATCCAACGTGAATGGAATGGTATGGAATGTAATGGAATGGAATCAACCGGAATGGAATGGAATGGAATGGAATGGAATGGAATGGAAACAACTCGAATGGAATGGAACGGAATGGAATGGAATGGAATGGAACAAACCTGAATGGAATGGTATGGTATGGAATGGAATGGAATGGAATGGAAAGCAATGGAATGGAATCAACACGAATGGAATGGAATGGAATGGAATGGAATGGAATGGAATGGAATAAACCCGAATGGAATGGAAGGGAATGGAATGGAATGGAAGGGAATCAATACGAATGGAATGGAATGGAATGGAATGGAACGGAATCAACCAGAATGGAATGGAATGGAATGGAATGGAAAGGAATAGAATCAACCTGAATGGAATGGAATGGAATCAGCCCAAATGGAATGGAATGCAATGGGATGGAAAGGAATGGAATGGAATCTACCCAAATGGAATGGAATGGAATGGAATGGAAGCAACCCGATTGCAATGGAATGAAATCAACATGAATGGAATGGAATCAACATGAATGGAATGGAATGGAATGCCATGGAATGGAGTCAACCCGAATGGAATGGAATGGAATGAAAGGAATTGAATGGAAAGGAATGGAACTGAATCAACTGGAATGGAATGGAATGGAATGGAATGGAATGGAATCAACTCGAATGGAATGGAATGGAATGGAACCAACCTGAATGGAATGGAATGGAATGGAATGGAATGGAACCAACCTGAATGGAATGGAATGGAATGGAATGGAATGGAACGGAATGGAATAAACACGAATGGAATGGAAGGGAATGGAATGGAATGGAATGGAATGGAATGGAATCAACCTGAATGGAATGGAATGGAATGGAATGGAATGGAATGGAATGGAATGGAATGGAATGGAATCAAGCTGAATGGAATGGAATCAACCGGAATATATTGTAATTTAATGGAATGGAATGGAGAAAAAGGGAACGGAATGGAATGGAAGCGAATCAAACCGAATGTAATGTAATGTAATGGAATGGAATGGAATGGAATGGAACTGAATGGAATGGAATGGAATCAACCCGAATGGAAAGGAATGGAATGGAAAGGAATTGAATGGAATGGAAAGGAAAGGAATGGAAAGGATTGGAATGGAATCAACCCGAATGGAATGGAAAGGAATGGAATGGAATGGAATGGAATGGAATCAACTGGAGTGGAATGGAATGGAATGGAATGGAATCAACCCGAATGGAATGGAATGGAATGGAATGGAATGGAATGGAATGGAATCAACGCGAATGGAACTAAATGCAGTGGAATGGAATGGAAAGGAATCAAACTGAATAGAATGGAATGGAATGGAATGGAACGGAATGGAATAGAATCAAACAGAATGGAGTGGAATGGATTGGAATGGAATGGAATGGAATGGAATCAACCAGAATGGAATGGAATGGAATGGAATCAACCCGAATGGAATGGAATGGAATGGAATGGAATGGAATGGAATGGAACGGAACGGAATACAATCGAATCACACCAATGGAATGGAATGGAATGGAATGAAATTGAATGGAATGGAATCAACCCGAATGGAATGGAATGAAATGGAATGGAATGGAATGGAATGGAATCAAACCGAATGGAATTGATTGGAATGGAATGGAGTGGAGTGGAGTTGAGTGGACGGGATTGGAGTGGAATGGAATGGAATGGAATAGAATGGAATGGAATGAAATGCAATAGAGTGCAATGGAATGGGATGGAATCAACCCAAATGGAATGGAAAGGAATGGAATGAAATGCCATCAACCCGAATAGAATGGAATGGAATGAAATGGAAAGGAATGGAATGGAATGGAATGGAATGGAATCAAACCGAATAAAATGGAATGGAATGGGAGGGAATGGAATCCACCGGAATGGAATGGAATGGAATGGAATGGAATGGAATGGAATCCACTGGAATAGAATGGAATGGAATGGAATGGAATGGAATGGAATCAACCGGAATGGAATGTAACGGAATGGAATCAACCCGAATAGAATGGAATGGAATGGAATGGAATAGAATGGAATCACACCAATGGAATGGAATGGAATGGAACGGAATCAACACGGATGGAATGGAATGGAATGGAATCAACCCGAATGGAATGGAATGGAATGGAATCACCCAGAATGGTATGGACTGGAATGCAATGGAATGGAGAGGAATCAACCCGAATAGAATGGAATGGAATGGAATGGAATGGAATGGAATGGAATGGAATGGAATCAAATCTAATGGAATGGAATGGAATCGAATGGAATGGAATGGAATGGAATCAACCCGAATGGAATGGAATGGAATGGAATGGAATGGAATCAACCCGAATGGAATGGAATGGAATGGAATGGAATGGAATGGAATGGAACGGAACGGAATGGAATCAACACGACTGGAATGGAATGGAATGGAATGGAATGAAATGGAATCACCCAGAATGGTATGTACTGGAATTCAATGGAATGGAGTGGAATCAACCCGAATAGAATGGAATGGATTGGAATGGAATGGAATGGAATGGAAAGGAATGGAATGGAATGGAATCAAACCGAATGGAATGGAATGGAACGGAATGGAATGGAATGGAATGGAATGGAATGGAATGAAACCGAATGGAATTGATTGGAATGGAATGGAGTGGAGTGGAGTGGAGTGGACGGGATTGGAGTGGAATGGAATGGAATAGAATGGAATGGAATGAAACGCAATAGAGTGCAATGGAATGGGATGGAATCAACCCAAATGGAATGGAAAGGAATGGAATGAAATGCCATCAACCCGAATAGAATGGAATGGAATGAAATGGAAAGGAATGGAATGGAATGGAATGGAATGGAATCAAACCGAATAAAATGGAATGGAATGGAATGGGAGGGAATGGAATCCAACGGAATGGAATGGAATGGAATGGATTGGAATGGAATCCACTGGAATAGAATGGAATGTAATGGAATGGAATGGAATCAACCGGAATGGAATGTAATGGAATGGAATCAACCCGGATAGAATGGAATGCAATGGAATGGAATAGAATGGAATCACACCAATGGAATGGAATGGAATGGAATGGAATCAACACGGATGGAATGGAATGGAATGGAATGGAATCAACCCGAATGGAATGGAATGGAATGGAATGGAATGGAATCACCCAGAATTGTATGGACTGGAATTCAATGGAATGGAGAGGAATCAACCTGAATATAATGGAATGGAATGGAATGGAATGGAATGGAATGGAATCAACTCGAATGGAATGGAATGGAATGGAATGGAATGGAATGGAATGGAATGGAATCAACGCGAATGGAATGGAATGGAATGGAATGGAATGGAATCACCCAGAATGGTATGGACTGGAATGCAATGGAATGGAGAGGAATCAACCCGAATATAACGGAATGGAATGGAATGGAATGGAATGGAATGGAATCAACTCGAATGGAATGGAATGGAATCGAATGGAATGGAATGGGATGGAATGAAATGGAATGGAACCAACCTGAATGGAATGGAATGGAATGGAGTGGAATGGAATGGAATGGAACGGAATTTATTCAACACGAATGGAATGGAATGGAATGGAAAGGAATGGAATGGAATCACCCTGAATGATATGTACTGGAATTCAATGGAATGGAGTGGAATCAACCCGAATAGAATGGAATGGAATGGAATGGAATGGAATGGAATGGAATGGAAAGGAATGGAATGGAATGGAATCAACCCGAATGGAATGGAATGGAATGGAATGGAATGGAAAGGAATGGAATCAACACGAATGGAATGGAAGGGAATGGAATGGAATGGAATGGAATGGAATGGAATCAACCTGAATGGAATGGAATGGAATGGAATGGAATGGAATGGAATGGAATGGAATGGAATGGAATGGAATGGAATCAACCTGAATGGAATGGAATGGAATGGAATGGGATGGAATCAACCGGAATGTATTGTAATGTAATGGAATGGAATGGAGATAAAGGGAACGGAATGGAATGGAAGCGAATCAAATGGAATTTAATGGAATGGTATGGAATGGAATGGAATGGAATGGAATGGAATGGAACTGAATGGAATGGAATGGAATCAACCCGAATGGAAAGGAATGGAATGGAAAGGAATTGAATGGAATGGAAAGGAAAGTAATGGAAAGGATTGGAATGGAATCAACCCGAATGGAATGGAATGGAATGGAATGGAATGGAATGGAATTGAATCAACCCAAATGGAATGGAATGGAATGGAATGGCATCAACCCGAATGGAATGGAATGGAATGGAATGGAATGGAATGGAATGGAATGGAATTGAATGGAATGAAATCAACCTGAATTGTATGGAATGGAATGGAATGGAATCCTCCCGAATGGAATGGAATGGAATGGAATGGAAAGGAATCAACCCGAATTGAATGGATTGGAATCTAATGGAATGGAATGGAATGGAATCGAATGAAATGGAATCAACACGAACGGAATGGAATGGAATGGAATGGAATCCACCCGAATGGAATGGAATGGAATCGAATGGAATGGAAAGGAATCAACCCGAATGGAATGGATTGGAATCTAATGGAATGGAATGAAATGGAATCTACCGGAATGGAATGGAACGGAATGGAATCAACCCGAATAAAATGGAATGGAAAGGAATGGAATGGAATGAAATCGAATGGAATGGAATCACCCCAATGGAATGGAATGGAATGGAATCAACCGGAATGGAATGGAATGGAAAGTAATGGAATGGAGTGGAAAGGAATCAACCCGAATGGAATGGAATGAAGTGGAATGGAATGGAATGGAATGGAATGAAATGGAATGGAATGGAATCAAACCGAATGGAATGGAATGGAATGGAATGGAATGGAATGGAATGGAATCAACCCGAATGGAATTGATTGGAATGGAATGGAGTGGAGTGGAGTGGAGTGGAGGGGATTGGAGTGGAATGGAATGGAATGGAATGGAATAGAATGGAATGGAATGGAATGGAAGAGTGGAATGGAATGGGATGGAATCAACCCAAATGGAATGGAAAGGAATGGAATGAAATGCCATCAACCCGAATGGAATGGAATGGAATGAAATTGAATGGAATGGAATGGAATGGTATGGAATGAATTGGAAAGGAATGGAATGGAATGGAATGGAATGGAATCAAACCGAATAAAATGGAATGGAATGGATTGGGATGGAATGGAATCCACCGGAATGGAATGGAATGGAATGGAATGGAATGGAATCAAACCGAATAAAATGGAATGGAATGGATTGGGATGGAATGGAATCCACCGGAATGGAACGGAATGGAATGGAATGGAAAGGAATCCACCGCAATGGATTGGAATGGAATGGAATGGAATGGAATGGAATGGAATGGAATGGAATCAAACGGAATGGAATGGATTGGAATGCAATCAACCCGAATAGAAAGGAATGGAATGGAATGGAATAGAATGGAATCACACCAATGGAATGGAATGGAATGGAATTGAATCAACACGAATGGAATGGAATGGAATGGAATGGAATGGAATCGAATGGAATAGAATGGAATCAACTCGAAAGGAATGGAATGGAATGGAATGGAATCACCCAGAATGGTATGGACTGGAATTCAACGGAATGGAGTGGAATCAACCGGAATAGAATGGAATGGAATGGAATGGAATGGAATGGAAAGGAATGGAATGTAATGGAATCAACCCGAATGGAATGGAATGGGATGGAATGGAATCAACACGAAAGGAATGGAAAGGAATGGAATGGAATGGAACGGAATCAACCTGAGTGGAATGGAACGGAATGGAATGGAAGGGAATGGAATGGAAAGAAATAGAATCAACCTCAATGGAATGGAATGGAATGGAATCAGCCCGAATGGAATGGAAGGGAATGGGATGGAATGGAATGGTATTGAATCAACCCAAATGGAATGGATTGGAATGGAATGGAATCAACCCGAATGAAATGGAATGGAATGGAATGGAATGAAATCAACCTGAATGGTATGGAATGGAATGGAATGGAATGGAACCAACCTGAATGGAATGGTATGGAATGTAATGGAATGGAATCAACCGGAATGGAATGGAATGTAATGGAATGGAATGGAATGGATACAACTCGAATGGAATGGAACGGAATGGAATGGAATGGAATGGAACAAACCTGAATGGAATGGTATGGTATGGAATGGAATGGAATGGAATGGAATGGAATGGAATGGAATGGAATGGCATGGAATGGAGTAAACCCGAATGGAATGGAAGGGAATTGAATGGAATGGAAGGGAATCAATACGAATGGAATGGAATGGAATGGAATGGAACGGAATCAACCAGAATGGAATGGAATGGAATGGAATGGAATAGATTGGAATGGAATGGAATGCAATAGAGTGCAATGGAATGGGATGGAATCAACCCAAATGGAATGGAAAGGAATGGAATGAAATGCCATCAACCCGAATGGAATGGAATGGAATGAAATGGAAAGGAATGGAATGGAATGGAATGGAATGGAATCAAACCGAATAAAATGGAATGGAATGGAATGGGAGGGAATGGAATCCACCGGAATGGAATGGAATGGAATGGAATGGAATCAACCGGAATGGAATGTAATGGAATGGAATCAACCCGAATAGAATGGAATGGAATGGAAAGGAATAGAATGGAATCACCCCAATGGAATGGAATGGAATGGAAAGGAATCAACACGAATGGAATGGAATGGAATGGAATGGAACGGAATCAACCCGAATGGAATGGAATGGAATGGAATCACCCAGAATGGTATGGACTGGAATGCAATGGAATGGAGTGGAATCAACCTGAATACAATGGAATGGAATGGAATGGAATGGAATGGAATGGAATGGAATGGAATCCACTCGAATGGAATGGAATGGAATGGAATGGAATGGAATGGAATGAAATGGAATGGAACCAACCTGAGTGGTATGGAATGGAATGGAATGAAATGGAATGGAATCCACCCGAATGGAATGGAATGGAAAGGAGTCAACTCGAATTGAATGGATTGGAATCTAATGGAATGGAATGGAATGGAATGGAATCGAATGAAATGGAATCATCACGAACGGAATGGAATGGAATGGAATGGAATCCACCCGAATGGAATGGAATGGAATCGAATGGAATGGAAAGGAATCTACCCGAATGGAATGGATTGGAATCTAATGGAATGGAATGGAATGGAATGGAATCTACCGGAATGGAATGGAATGGAATGGAATGGAATGGAATGGAATCAACCCGAATAAAATGGAATGGAAAGGAATGGAATGGAATGAAATCGAATGGAATGGAATCACCCCAATGGAATGGAATGGAATGGAATGGAATGGAATGGAATGGAATCAACCCGTATGGAATGGAATGGAATGGAATGGAATGGAATCACCCAGAATGGTATGGACTGGAATGCAATGGAATGGAGAGGAATCAACCCGAATAGAGTGGAATGGAATGGAATGGAATGGAATGGAATGGAATGGAATCAACTCGAATGGAATGGAATGGAATTGAATGGAATTGAATGGAATGGAATGGAATGAAATGGAATGGAACCAAGCTGAATGGAATGGAATGGAATGGAATGGAATGGAATGGAATGGAATCAACACGAATGGAATGGAATGGAATGGAATGGAATGGAATGGAATGGAATGGAATCACCCAGAATGGTATATACTGGAATTCAATGGAATGGAGTGGAATCAACCCGAATAGAATGGAATGGAATGGAATGGAATGGAATGGAAAGGAATGGAATGGAATGGAATCAACCCGAATGGAATGGAATGGAAAGGAATGGAATGGAATGGAATCAACCCGAATGGAATGGAATGGAATGGAATGGAATGGAATAGAATCAACCTCAATGGAATGGAATGGAATGGAATCAGCCCGAATGGAATGGAATGGAATGGAATGGAATGGAATGGAATAAACCCGAATGGAATGGAATGGAATGGAAGGGAATCAATACCATTGGAATGGAATGGAATGGAATGGAACGGAATCAACCAGAATGGAATGGAATGGAATGGAATGGAATAGAATCAACCTGAATGGAATGGAATGGAATGGAATGGAATCAGCCCAAATGGAATGGAATGCAATGGGATGGAATGGAATGGAATGGAATCTACCCAAATGGAACGGAATGGAATGGAATGGAATCAACCCGATTGCAATGGAATGAAATCAACATGAACGGAATGGAATCAACATGAATGGAATGGAATGGAATGGAATGGAATGGAATGGAATGGAATAGAATCAAACGGAATGGAGTGGAATGGAATGGAATGGAATGGAATGGAATGGAATGGAATGGAATCAACCAGAATGGAATGGAATGGAATGGAATCAACCCGAGTGGAATGGAATGGTATGGAACGGAACGGAATAGAATCGAATCACCCCAATGGAATGGCATGGAATTGAATGGAATGGAATGGAATGGAATCAACCCGAATGGAATTGATTGGATTGGAATGGAGTGGAGTGGAGTGGAGTGGACGGGATTGGAGTGGAATGGAATGGAATGGAATGGAATAGAATGGAATGGAATGGAATGCAATAGAGTGCAAATGGAATGGGATGGAATCAACCCAAATGGAATGGAAAGGAATGGAATGAAATGCCATCAACCCGAATGGAATGGAATGGAATGAAATGGAAAGGAATGGAATGGAATGGAATGGAATGGAATCAAACCGAATAAAATGGAATGGAATTGAATGGGAGGGAATGGAATCCACCGGAATGGAATTGAATGGAATGGAATGGAATCAACCGGAATGGAATGTAATGGAATGGAATCAACCCGAATAGAATGGAATGGAATGGAATGGAATGGAATGGAATGGAATCAACACGATTGGAATGGAATGGAATGGAATGGAATGGAATGGAACGGAATCAACCCGAATGGAATGGAATGGAATGGAATCACGCAGAATGGTATGGAGTGGAATGCAATGGAATGGAGTGGAATCAACCTGAATACAATGGAATGGAATGGAATGGAATGGAATGGACTGGAATGGAATGGAATCAACTCGAATGGAATGGAATGGAATCGAATGGAATGGAATGGAATGGAATGGAATGAAATGGAATGGAACCAACCTGAATGGTATGGAATGGAATGGAATGGAATGGAATGGAATCCACTAGAATGGAATGGAATGGAATGGAATGGAATGGAATGGAATGGAATGAAATGGAATGGAACCAACCTGAATGGTATGGAATGGAATGGAATGAAATGGAATGGAATCCACCCGAATGGAATGGAATGGAAAGGAATCAACTCGAATTGAATGGATTGGAATCTAATGGAATGGAATGGAATGGAATGGAATCGAATGAAATGGAAACATCACGAACGGAATGGAATGGAATGGAATGGAATCCACCCGAATGGAATGGAATGGAATCGAATGGAATGGAAAGGAATCTACCCGAATGGAATGGATTGGAATCTAATGGAATGGAATGGAATGGAATGGAATCTACCGGAATGGAATGGAATGGAATGGAATCAACCCGAATAAAATGGAATGGAAAGGAATGGAATGGAATGAAATCGAATGGAATGGAATCACCCCAATGGAATGGAATGGAATGGAATGGAATGGAATGGAATCAACCCGAATGGAATGGAATGGAATGGAATGGAATGGAATCACCCAGAATGGTATGGACTGGAATGCAATGGAATGGAGAGGAATCAACCCGAATAGAGTGGAATGGAATGGAATGGAATGGAATGGAATGGAATGGAATGGAATGGAATGGAATCAACTCGAATGGAATGGAATGGAATTGAATGGAATTGAATGGAATGGAATGGAATGAAATGGAATGGAACCAAGCTGAATGGAATGGAATGGAATGGAATGGAATGGAATGGAATGGAACGGAATGGAATCAACACGAATGGAATGGAATGGAATGGAATGGAATGGAATGGAATGGAATGGAATGGAATCACCCAGAATGGTATATACTGGAATTCAATGGAATGGAGTGGAATCAACCCGAATAGAATGGAATGGAATGGAATGGAATGGAATGGAATCGAATGGAAAGGAATGGAATGGAATGGAATCAACCCGAATGGAATGGAATGGAATGGAATGGAATGGAATGGAATGGAATCAACACGAATGGAATGGAATGGAATGGAATGGAATGGAACGGAATCAACCTGAGTGGAATGGAATGGAATGGAATGGAATGGAAAGGAATGGAATGGAAAAGAATAGAATCAACCTTAATGGAATGGAATGGAATACAATCAGCCCGAATGGAATGGAATGGAATGGAATGGAATGGAATGGAATGGAATAAACCCGAATGGAATGGAATGGAATGGAAGGGAATCAATACCAATGGAATGGAATGGAATGGAATGGAACGGAATCAACTAGAATGGAATGGAATGGAATGGAAAGGAATAGAATCAACCTGAATGGAATGGAATGGAATCAGCCCAAATGGAATGGAATGCAATGGGATGGAATGGGATGGAATGGAATCTACCCAAATGGAATGGAATGGAATGGAATGGAATCAACCCGATTGCAATGGAATGAAACCAATATGAATGGAATGGAATCAACATAAATGGAATGGAATGGAATGGAATGGAATGGAATGGAATAGAATCAAACGGAATGGAGTGGAATGGAATGGAATGGAATGGAATGGAATGGAATGGAATGGAATCAACCAGAATGGAATGGAATGGAATGGAATCAACCCGAATGGAATGGAATGGAATGGAACGGAACGGAATAGAATCGAATCACCCCAATGGAATGGAATGGAATTGAATTGAATGGAATGGAATGGTATCAACCCGAATGGAATTGATTGGATTGGAATGGAGTGGAGTGGAGTGGAGTGGACGGGATTGGAGTGGAATGGAATGGAATGGAATAGAATGGAATGGAAAGGAATGCAATAGTGTGCAATGGAATGGGATGGAATCAACCCAAATGGAATGGAAAGGAATGGAATGAAATGCCATCAACCCGAATGGAATGGAATGGAATGAAATGGAAAGGAATGGAATGGAATGGAATGGAATGGAATGGAATCAAACCGAATAAAATGGAATGGAATGGAATGGGATGGAATGGAATCCACCGGAATGGAATGGAATGGAATGGAATGGAATCCACTGGAATGGTATGGAATGGAATGGAATGGAATGTAATCAACCGGAATGGAATGTAATGGAATGGAATCAACCCGAATAGCATGGAATGGAATGGAATGGAATAGAATGGAATGACCCCAATGGAATGGAATGGAATGGAATGGAATCAACACGAATGGAATGGAATGGAATGGAATGGAATGGAATGGAATCAAACCGAATGGAAAGGAATGGAATGGAATGGAATGGAATCACCCAGAATGGTATGGACTGGAATACAATGGAATGGAGTGGAATCAACCTGAATACAATGGAATGGAATGGAATGGAATGGAATGGAATCAACTCGTTTGGAATGGAATGGAATGGAATGGAATGGAATGGAATGAAATGGAATGGAACCAACCTGAATTGAATGGAATGGAATGGAATGGAACGGAATGGAATCAACCTGAATGGTATGGAATGGAATGGAATGAAATGGAATGGAATCCACCCGAATGGAATGGAATGGAAAGGAATCAACTCGAATTGAATGGATTGGAATCTAATGGAATGGAATGGAATGGAATCGAATGAAATGGAATCATGACGAACGGAATGGAATGGAATGGAATGGAATCCACCTGAATGGAATGGAATGGAATCGAATGGAATGGAAAGGAATCAACCCGAATGGAATGGATTGGAATCTAATGGAATGGAATGGAATGGAATGGAATCTACCGGAATGGAATGGAATGGAATGGAATGGAATCAACCCGAATAAAATTGAATGGAAAGGAATGGAATGGAATGAAATCGAATGGAATGCAATCACCCCAATGGAATGGAATGGAATGGAATGGAATGGAATGGAATGGAATGGAATCAAGCGGAGTGGAATGGAATGGAATGGAATGGAATCAACCCGAATGGAATGGAATGGAATGGAATGGAATGGAATCAACACGAATGGAACTAAATGCGATGAAATGGAATGGAAAGGAATCAAACAGAATAGAATGGAATGGAATGGAAAGGAATGGAATGGAATAGAATCAAACGGAATGGAGTGGAATGGAATGGAATGGAATGGAATCAACTAGAATGGAATGCATTGGAATGGAATCAACCCGAATGGAATGGAATGGAATGGAATGGAATGGAACGGAACGGAATAGAATCGAATCACACCAATGGAATGGAATGGAATGGAATGAAATTGAATGGAATGGAATCAACCCGAATGGAATGGAATGGAATGGAATGGAATTGAATGGAATGGAATGGAATCAACCCGAATGGAATTGATTGGAATGGAATGGAGTGGAGTGGAGTGGAGTGGACGGGATAGGAGTGGAATGGAATGGAATGGAATGGAATAGAATGGAATGGAATGAAATGCAATAGAGTGCAATGGAATGGGATGGAATCAACCCAAATGGAATGGAAAGGAATGGAATGAAATGCCATCAACCCGAATGGAATGGAATGGAATGAAATGGAAAGGAATGGAATGGAATGGAATGGAATCAAACCGAATAAAATGGAATGGAATGGAATGGGAGGGAATGGAATCCAACGGAATGGAATGGAATGGAATGGAATGGAGTGGAATCCACTGAAATAGAATGGAATGGAATGTAATGGAATGGAATGGAATTAACCGGAATGGAATGTAACGGAATGGAATCAACCCGAATAGAATGGAATGGAATGGAATGGAATAGAATGGAATCACACAAATGGAATGAAATGGAATGGAAGGGAATGGAATCAACACGGATGGAATGGAATGGAATGGAATGGAATCAACCCGAATGGAATGGAATGGAATGGAATGGAATTGAATCACCCAGAATGGTATGGACTGGAATGCAATAGAATGGAGAGGAATCAACCCGAATAGAATGTAATGTAATGGAATGGAATGGAAAGGAATGGAATGGAATGGAATGGAATGGAATGGAATGGAATGGAATCAACTCGAATGGAATGGAATGGAATGGAATGGAATTGAATGGAATGGAATGGAATGAAATGTAATGGAACCAACCTGAATGGAATGGAATGGAATGGAATGGAATGGAATGGAATGGAATCAGCACGAATGGAATGGATTGGAATGGAATCACCCAGAATGGTATATACTGGAATTCAATGGAAAGGAGTGGAATCAACCCGAATAGAATGGAATGGAATGGAATGGAATGGAATGGAATGGAATGGAATGGAATGGAATCAACCCGAATGGAATGGAATGGAATGGAATGGAATGGAATCAACACGAATGGAAAGAATGGAATTGAATGGAATGGAACGGAATCAACCTGAGTGGAATGGAACGGAATGGAATGGAATGGAATGGAATGGAAAGGAATAGAATCAACCTCAATGGAATGGAATGGAATGGAATCAGCCCGAATGGAATGGAATGGAATGGAATGGAATAAACCCGAATGGAATGGAATGGAATGGAAGGGAATCAATACCAATGGAATGGAATGGAATGGAATGGAACGGAATCAACCAGAATGGAATGGAATGGAATGGAATGGAATGGAATGGAAAGGAATAGAATCAACCTGAATGGAATGGAATGGAATGGAATGGAATCTACCCAAATGGAATGGAATGGAATGGAATGGAATCAACCCGATTGCAATGGAATGAAATCAACATGAATGGAATGGAATCAACATGAATGGAATGGAATGGAATGGAATGGAATGGAATAGAATCAAACGGAATGGAGTGGAATGGAATGGAATGGAATGAATGGAATGGAATCTACCAGAATGGAATGGAATGGAATGGAATCAACCCGAGTGGAATGGAATGGAATGGAATGGAATGGAATGGAATGGAATGGAACGGAACGGAATAGAATCGAATCACCCCAGGGGAATGGAATGGAATTGAATTGAATGGAATGGAATGGAATCAACCAGAATGGAATTGATTGGATTGGAATGGAGTGGAGTGGAGTGGACGGGATTGGAGTGGAATGGAATGGAATGGAATGGAATGGAATAGAATGGAATGGAATGGAATGCAATAGAGTGCAATGGAATGGGATGGAATCAACCCAAATGGAATGGAAAGGAATGGAATGAAATGCCATCAACCCGAATGGAATGGAATGGAATGGAATGGAATGGAATGGAAAGGAATGGAATGGAATGGAATGGAATCAAACCGAATAAAATGGAATGGAATGGAATGGGAGGGAATGGAATCCACCGGAATGGAATGGAATGGAATGGAATGGAATCCACTGGAATGGAACGGAATGGAATGGAATCAACCGGAATGGAATGTAATGGAATGGAATCAACCCGAATAGAATGGAATGGAATGGAATGGAATAGAATGGAGTCACCCCAATGGAATGGAACGGAATGGAATGGAATCAACACGAATGGAATGGAATGGAATGGAATGGAATGGAATGGAATGGAATGGAATGGAATGGAATGGAATCAACCCGAATGGAATGGAATGGAATGGAATGGAATGGAATCACCCAGAATGGTATGGACTGGAATGCAATCGAATGGAGTGGAATCAACCTGAATACAATGGAATGGAATGGAATGGAATGGAATGGAATGGAATCAAATCGAATGGAATGGAATGGAATCGAATGGAATGGAATGGAATGGAATGGAATGAAATGGAATGGAACCTACCTGACTGGAATGGAATGGAATGGAATGGAACGGAATGGAATCAACACGAATGGAAAGGAATGGAATGGAATCACCCAGAATGGTATGGACTGGAATTCAATGGAATGGAGTGGAATCAACCCGAATAGAATGGAATGGAATGGAATGGAATGGAAAGGAATGGAATGGAATGGAATCAAACCGAATGGAATGGAATGGAAAGAATCAACACGAAGGGAATGGAATGGAATGGAATGGAATGGAATGGAATGGAACGGAATCAACCTGAGTGGAATGGAACGGAATGGAATGGAATGGAATGGAATGGAAAGGAACAGAATCAACCTCAATGGAATGGAATGGAATGGAATCAGCCCGAATGGAATGGAATGGAATGGGATGGAATGGAATGGAATTGAATCAACCCAAATGGAATGGAATGGAATGGAATGGAATCAACCTGAATGGAATGGAATGGAATGGAATGGAATGGAATGAAATCAACCTGAATGGTATGGAATGGAATGGAATGGAATGGAATGGAATCCACCCGAATGGAATGGAATGGAAAGGAATCAACTCGAATTGAATGGATTGGAATCTAATGGAATGGAATGGAATGGAATGGAATGGAATGGAATCGAATGAAATGGAATCAACACGAATGGAATGGAATGGAATGGAATGGAATCTACCGGAATGGAATGGAATGGAATGGAATGGAATCAACCCGAATAAAATGGAATGGAAAGGAATGGAATGGAATGAAATCGAATGGAATGGAATCACCCCAATGGAATGGAATGGAATGGAATGGAATCAACCGGAATGGAATGGAATGGAAAGTAATGGAATGGAATGGAAAGGAATCAACCCGAATGGAATGGAATGAAGTGGAATGGAATGGAATGGAATGGAATGAAATGGAATGGAATGGAAACAACCCGAATGGAATGGAATGCAATGGAATGGAATGGAATCAAACCGAATGGAATTGATTGGAATGGAATGGAGTGGAGTGGAGTGGAGTGGAGTGGATTGGAGTGGAATGGAATGAAATGGAATGGAATAGAATGGAATGGAATGGAATGGAATAGAGTGCAATGGAATTGGATGGAATCAACCCAAATGGAATGGAAAGGAATGGAATGAAATGCCATCAACCCGAATGGAATGGAATGGAATGAAATGGAAAGGAATGGAATGGAATGGAATGGAATGAATCGGAAAGGAATGGAATGGAATGGAATGGAATGGAATCAAACCGAATAAAATGGAATGGAATGGATTGGGATGGAATGGAATCCACCGGAATGGAATGGAATGGAATGGAATGGAATGGAATCAAACCGAATAAAATGGAATGGAATGGACTGGGATGGAATGGAATCCACCGGAATGGAATGGAATGGAAAGGAATCCACCGGAATGGAATGGAGTGGTATGGAATGGAAAGGAATGGTATGGAATGGAATGGAATCAAACGGAATGGAATGGAATGGAATGCAATCAACCCGAATAGAATGGAATGGAATGTAATGGAATAGAATGGAATCACCCCAATGGAATGGAATGGAATGGAATTGAATCAACACGAATGGAATGGAATGGAATGGAATGGAATGGAATCGAATGGAATAGAATGGAATCAACCCGAAAGGAATGGAATGGAATGGAATGGAATCACCCAGAATGGTATGGACTGGAATTCAATGGAATGGAGTGGAATCAACCGGAATAGAATGGAATGGAATGGAATGGAATGGAATGGAAAGGAATGGAATGGAATGGAATCAACCCGAATGGAATGGATTGGACTGGAATGGAATCAACACGAATGGAATGGAAAGGAATGGAATGGAATGGAACGGAATCAACCTGAGTGGAATGGAACGGAATGGAATGGAATGGAATGGAATGAAAAGAAATAGAATCAACCTCAATGGAATGGAATGGAATGGAAATAGCCCGAATGGAATGGAAGGGAATGGGATGGAATGGAATGGTATTGAATCAATCCAAATGGAATGGAAAGGAATGGAATGGAATCAACCCGAATGAAATGGAATGGAATGGAATGGAATGGAATGGAATGGAATGAAATCAACCTGAATGGTATGGAATGGAATGGAATGGAATGGATCCAACGTGAATGGAATGGAATGGAATGTAATGGAATGGAATCAACCGGAATGGAATGGAATGTAATGGAATGGAATGGAATGGATACAACTCGAATGGAATGGAACGGAATGGAATGGAATGGAATGGAACAAACCTGAATGGATTGGTATGGTATGGAATGGAATGGAATGGAATGGAAAGCAATGGAATGGAATCAACACGAATGGAATGGAATGGAATGGTATGGAATGGAATGGAATGGAATGGAATGGAATGGAATGGAATGGAATGGAATAAACCCGAATGGAATGGAAGGGAATGGAATGGAATGGAAGGGAATCAATACGAATGGAATGGAATGGAATGGAACGGAACGGAATCAACCAGAATGCAATGGAATGGAATGGAATGGAAAGGAATACAATCAACCTGAATGGAATGGAATGGAATAGAATGGAATCAGCCCAAATGGAATGGAATGGAATGGAATGGAATCAACCCGATTGCAATGGAATGAAATCAACATGAATGGAATGGAATCAACATGAATGGAATGGAATGGAATGGAATGGAATGGAATGGAATGGAATGGAATGGAATGGAATGCAATGGAATTGAGTCAACCCGAATAGAATGGAATGGAATGAAAGGAATTGAATGGAAAGGAATGGAACTGAATCAACTGGAATGGAATGGAATGGAATGGAATGCAATGGAATGGAGTCAACCCGAATGGAATGGAATGGAATGAAAGGAATTGAAGGGAAAGGAATGGAACTGAATCAACTGGAATGGAATGGAATGGAATGGAATGGAATGGAATGGAATGGAATGGAATCAACTCGAATGGAATGGAATGGAATGGAATGGAATGGAACCAACCTGAATGGAATGGAATGGAATGGAATGGAATGGAATGGAATGGAACCAACCTGAATGGAATAGAATGGAATGGAATGGAATGGAATGGAACGGAATGGAATCAACACGAATGGAATGGAAGGGAATGGAATGGAATGGAATGGAATCAACCTGAATGGAATGGAATGGAATGGAATGGAATGGAATGGAATGGAATGGAATGGAATCAACCTGAATGGAATGGAATGGAATGGAATGGGATGGAATCAACCGGAATATATTGTAATGTAATGGAATGGAATGCAGAAAAAGGGAACGGAATGGAATGGAAGCGAATCAAACCGAATGGAATGGAAT
Organism: Pan paniscus; assembly: GCF_029289425.2. Taxonomy (NCBI): domain Eukaryota; kingdom Metazoa; phylum Chordata; class Mammalia; order Primates; family Hominidae; genus Pan; species Pan paniscus. The sequence goes on along the minus strand of NC_073260.2, from coordinate 64,189,058 downwards.
GGAATGGAATGGAATGGAATGGAATGGAATGGAACTGAATGGAATGGAATGGAATCAACCCGAATGGAAAGGAATGGAATGGAAAGTAATTGAATGGAATGGAAAGTAAAGGAATGGAAAGGATTGGAATGGAATCAACCCGAATGGAATGGAATGGAATGGAATCAACCCGAATGGAAGGGAATGGAATGGAATGGAATCAACGCGAATGGAACTAAATGCAATGGAATGGAGTGGAAAGGAATCAAACTGAATAGAATGGAATGGAGTGGAACAGAATGGAATAGAATCAAACAGAATGGAGTGGAATGGATTGGAATGGAATGGAATGGAATGGAATCAACCAGAATGGAATGGAATGGAATGGAATCAACCCGAATGGAATGGAATGGAATGGAATGGAATGGAATGGAACGGAACGGAATAGAATCGAATCACCGCAATGGAATGGAATGGAATGGAATGAAATTGAATGGAATGGAATCAACCCGAATGGAATGGAATGGAATGGAATGGAACGGAATGGAATTGAATGGAATGGAATGGAATCAAACCGAATGGAATTGATTGGAATGGAATGGAGTGGAGTGGAGTGGAGTGGACGGGATTGGAGTGGAATGGAATGGAATGGAATGGAATAGAATGGAATGGAATGAAATGCAATAGAGTGCAATGGAATGGGATGGAATCAACCCAAATGGAATGGAAAGGAATGGAATGAAATGCCATCAACCAGAATAGAATGGAATGGAATGAAATGGAAAGGAATGTAATGGAATGGAATGGAATCAAACAGAATAAAATGGAATGGAATGGAATGGGAGGGAATGGAATCCATCGGAATGGAATGGAATGGAATGGAATGGAATGGAATCCACTGGAATAGAATGGAATGGAATGGAATGGAATGGAATGGAATCAACCGGAATGGAATGTAATGGAATGGAATCAACCCGAATAGAATGGAATGGAATGGAATGGAATAGAATGGAATCACACCAATGGAATGGAATGGAATGGAATGGAATCAACACGGATGGAATGGAATGGAATGGAATGGAATGGAATGGAATCAACCTGAATGGAATGGAATGGAATGGAATGGAATGGAATCACCCAGAATGGTATGGACTGGAATGCAATGGAATGGAGAGGACTCAACCCGATTAGAATGGAATGGAATGGAATGGAATGGAATGGAATGGAATGGAATCAACTCGAATGGAATGGAATGGAATGGAATGGAATGGAATGAAATGGAATGGAACCAACCTGAATGGAATGGAATGGAATGGAATGGAACGGAATGGAATCAACACGATTGGAATGGAATGGAATGGAATGGAATGGAATCACCCAGAATGGTATGGACTGGAATTCAATGGAATGGAGTGGAATCAACCCGAATAGAATGGAATGGAATGGAATGGAATGGCATGGAATGGAAAGGAATGGAATGGAATGGAATCAACCCGAATGGAATGGAATGGAATGGAATGGAATGGAATGGAATCAACACGAATGGAATGGAATGGAATGGAATGGAATGGAACGGAATCAACCTGAGTGGAATGGAACAGAATGGAATGGAATGGAATGGAATGGAAAGGAACAGAATCAACCTCAATGGAATGGAATGGAATGGAATCAGCCCGAATGGAATGGAATGGAATGGGATGGAATGGAATGGAATTGAATCAACCCAAATGGAATGGAATCAAATGGAATGGAATCAACCCGAATGGAATGGAATGGAATGGAATGGAATGGAATGGAATGGAATGAAATCAACCTGAATTGTATGGAATGGAATGGAATGGAATGGAATGGAATCCAACCGAATGGAATGGAATGGAAAGGAATCAACTCGAATTGAATGGATTGGAATCTAATGGAATGGAATGGAATGGAATGGAATGGAATGGAATGGAATGGAATCGAATGAAATGGAATCCACACGAACGGAATGGAATGGAATGGAATGGAATCCACCCGAATGGAATGGAATGGAATCGAATGGAATGGAAAGGAATCAACCCGAATGGAATGGATTGGAATCTAATGGAATGGAATGGAATGGAATGGAATCTACCGGAATGGAATGGAATGGAATGGAATGGAATGGAATGGAATGGAATCAACCCGATTAAAATGGAATGGAAAGGAATGGAATGGAATGAAATCGAACGGAATGGAATCACCCCCATGGAATGGAATGGAATGGAATGGAATCAACCGGAATGGAATGGAATGGAAAGTAATGGAATGGAATGGAAAGGAATCAACCCGAATGGAATGGAATGAAGTGCAATGGAATGGAATGGAATGGAATGAAATGGAATGGAATGGAAACAACCCGAATGGAATGGAATGCAATGGAATGGAATGGAATCAACCCGAATGGAATTGATTGGAATGGAATGGAGTGGAGTGGAGTGGAGTGGATTGGAGTGGAATGGAATGAAATGGAATGGAATAGAATGGAATGGAATGGAATGGAATAGAGTGCAATGGAATGGGATGGAATCAACCCAAATGGAATGGAAAGGAATGGAATGAAATGCCATCAACCCGAATGGAATGGAATGGAATGAAATGGAAAGGAATGGAATGGAATGGAATGGAATGAATTGGAAAGGAATGGAATGGAAAGGAATGGAATGGAATCAAACCGAATAAAATGGAATGGAATGGATTGGGATGGAATGGAATCCACCGGAATGGAATGGAATGGAATGGAATGGAATCAAACCGAATAAAATGGAATGGAATGGATTGGGATGGAATGGAATCCACCGGAATGGAATGGAATGGAAAGGAATCCACCGGAATGGAATGGAATGCAATGGAATGGAAAGGAATGGAATGGAATGGAATGGAATGGAATCAAACGGAATGGAATGGAATGGAATGCAATCAACCCGAATAGAATGGAATGGAATGGAATGGAATAGAATGGAATCACCCCAATGGAATGGAATGGAATGGAATTGAATCAACACGAATGGAATGGAATGGAATGGAATGGAATGGAATCGAATGGAATAGAATGGAATCAACACGAAAGGAATGGAATGGAATGGAATGGAATCACCCAGAATGGTATGGACTGGAATTCAATGGAATGGAGTGGAATCAACCGGAATAGAATGGAATGGAATGGAATGGAATGGAATGGAATGGAATGGAAAGGAATGGAATGGAATGGAATCAACCCGAATGGAATGGAATGGGATGGAATGGAATCAACACGAATGGAATGGAAAGGAATGGAATGGAAAGAAATAGAATCAACCTCAATGGAATGGAATGGAATGGAATCAGCCCGAATGGAATGGAAGGGAATAGGATGGAATGGAATGGTATTGAATCAACCCTAATGGAATGGAATGGAATGGAATGGAATCAACCCGAATGAAATGGAATGGAATGGAATGGAATGGAATGAAATCAACCTGAATGGTATGGAATGGAATGGAATGGAATGGATCCAACGTGAATGGAATGGTATGGAATGTAATGGAATGGAATCAACCGGAATGGAATGGAATGTAATGTAATGGAATGGAATGGATACAACTCGACTGGAATGGAACGGAATGGAATGGAATGGAATGGAACAAACCTGAATGGAATGGTATGGTATGGAATGGAATGGAATGGAATGGAATAAACCCGAATGGAATGGAATGGAATGGAAGGGAATCAATACCAATGGAATGGAATGGAATGGAATGGAACGGAATCAACCAGAATGAAATGGAATGGAATGGAATGGAAAGGAATAGAATCAACCTGAATGGAATGGAATGGAATGGAATGGAATCTACCCAAATGGAATGGAATGGAATGGAATGGAATCAACCCGATTGCAATGGAATGAAATCAACATGAATGGAATGGAATCAACATGAATGGAATGGAATGGAATGGAATGGAATGGAATAGAATCAAACGGAATGGAGTGGAATGGAATGGAATGGAATGAATGGAATGGAATCTACCAGAATGGAATGGAATGGAATGGAATCAACCCGAGTGGAATGGAATGGAATGGAATGGAATGGAATGGAATGGAATGGAACGGAACGGAATAGAATCGAATCACCCCAGGGGAATGGAATGGAATTGAATTGAATGGAATGGAATGGAATCAACCCGAATGGAATTGATTGGATTGGAATGGAGTGGAGTGGAGTGGACGGGATTGGACTGGAATGGAATGGAATGGAATGGAATAGAATGGAATGGAATGGAATGCAATAGAGTGCAATGGAATGGGATGGAATCAACCCAAATGGAATGGAAAGGAATGGAATGAAATGCCGTCAACCCGAATGGAATGGAATGGAATGGAATGGAATGGAATGGAAAGGAATGGAATGGAATGGAATGGAATGGAATGGAATGGAATGGAATCAAACCGAATAAAATGGAATGGAATGGAATGGGAGGGAATGGAATCCACCGGAATGGAATGGAATGGAATGGAATGGAATCCACTGGAATGGAATGGAATGGAATGGAATCAACACGAATGGAATGGAATGGAATGGAATCACCCAGAATGGTATGGACTGGAATTCAATGGAATGGAGTGGAATCAACCCGAATAGAATGGAATGGAATGGAATGGAATGGAAAGGAATGGAATGGAATGGAATCAAACCGAATGGAATGGAATGGAAAGAATCAACACGAAGGGAATGGAATGGAATGGAATGGAATGGAATGGAACGGAATCAACCTGAGTGGAATGGAACGGAATGGAATGGAATGGAATGTAATGGAAAGGAACAGAATCAACCTCAATGGAATGGAATGGAATGGAATCAGCCCGAATGGAATGGAATGGAATGGGATGGAATGGAATGGAATTGAATCAACCCAAATGGAATGGAATGGAATGGAATGGAAGCAACCTGAATGGAATGGAATGGAATGGAATGGAATGGAATGAAATCAACCTGAATGGTATGGAATGGAATGGAATGGAATGGAATGGAATCCACCCGAATGGAATGGAATGGAAAGGAATCAACTCGAATTGAATGGATTGGAATCTAATGGAATGGAATGGAATGGAATGGAATGGAATGGAATGGAATCGAATGAAATGGAATCAACACGAATGGAATGGAATGGAATGGAATGGAATCCACCCGAATGGAATGGAATGGAATCGAATGGAATGGAAAGGAATCAACCCGAATGGAATGGATTGGAATCTAATGGAATGGAATGGAATGGAATGGAATCTACCGGAATGGAATGGAATGGAATGGAATGGAATCAACCCGAATAAAATGGAATGGAAAGGAATGGAATGGAATGAAATCGAATGGAATGGAATCACCCCAATGGAATGGAATGGAATGGAATGGAATCAACCGGAATGGAATGGAATGGAAAGTAATGGAATGGAATGGAAAGGAATCAACCCGAATGGAATGGAATGAAGTGGAATGGAATGGAATGGAATGGAATGAAATGGAATGGAATGGAAACAACCCGAATGGAATGGAATGCAATGGAATGGAATGGAATCAACCCGAATGGAATTGATTGGAATGGAATGGAGTGGAGTGGAGTGGAGTGGATTGGAGTGGAATGGAATGAAATGGAATGGAATAGAATGGAATGGAATGGAATGGAATAGAGTGCAATGGAATGGGATGGAATCAACCCAAATGGAATGGAAAGGAATGGAATGAAATGCCATCAACCCGAATGGAATGGAACGGAATGAAATGGAAAGGAATGGAATGGAATGAATCGGAAAGGAATGGAATGGAATGGAATGGAATGGAATCAAACCGAATAAAATGGAATGGAATGGATTGGGATGGAATGGAATCCACCGGAATGGAATGGAATGGAATGGAATGGAATGGAATCAAACCGAATAAAATGGAATGGAATGGACTGGGATGGAATGGAATCCACCGGAATGGAATGGAATGGAAAGGAATCCACCGGAATGGAATGGAGTGGTATGGAATGGAAAGGAATGGTATGGAATGGAATGGAATCAAACGGAATGGAATGGAATGGAATGCAATCAACCCGAATAGAATGGAATGGAATGTAATGGAATAGAATGGAATCACCCCAATGGAATGGAATGGAATGGAATTGAATCAACACGAATGGAATGGAATGGAATGGAATGGAATGGAATCGAAAGGAATAGAATGGAATCAACCCGAAAGGAATGGAATGGAATGGAATGGAATCACCCAGAATGGTATGGACTGCAATTCAATGGAATGGAGTGGAATCAACCGGAATAGAATGGAATGGAATGGAATGGAATGGAATGGAAAGGAATGGAATGGAATGGAATCAACCCGAATGGAATGGATTGGACTGGAATGGAATCAACAGGAATGGAATGGAGAGGAATGGAATGGAATGGAACGGAATCAACCTGAGTGGAATGGAACGGAATGGAATGGAATGGAATGGAATGAAAAGAAATAGAATCAACCTCAATGGAATGGAATGGAATGGAAACAGCCCGAATGGAATGGAAGGGAATGGGATGGAATGGAATGGTATTGAATCAATCCAAATGGAATGGAAAGGAATGGAATGGAATCAACCCGAATGAAATGGAATGGAATGGAATGGAATGGAATGAAATCAACCTGAATGGTATGGAATGGAATGGAATGGAATGGATCCAACGTGAATGGAATGGAATGGAATGGAATGGAATGGAATGGAAAGGAATCAACCGGAATGGAATGGAATGTAATGGAATGGAATGGAATGGATACAACTCGAATGGAATGGAACGGAATGGAATGGAATGGAATGGAACAAACCTGAATGGATTGGTATGGTAGGGAATGGAATGGAATGGAATGGAAAGCAATGGAATGGAATCAACACGAATGGAATGGAATGGAATGGTATGGAATGGAATGGAATGGAATGGAATGGAATGGAATAAACCCGAATGGAATGGAAGGGAATGGAATGGAATGGAAGGGAATCAATACGAATGGAATGGAATGGAATGGAATGGAACGGAATCAACCAGAATGCAATGGAATGGAATGGAATGGAAAGGAATAGAATCAACCTGAATGGAATGGAATGGAATAGAATGGAATCAGCCCAAATGGAATGGAATGCAAAGGGATGGAATGGAATGGAATGGAATCTACCCAAATGGAATGGAATGGAATGGAATGGAATCAACCCGATTGCAATGGAATGAAATCAACATGAATGGAATGGAATCAACATGAATGGAATGGAATGGAATGGAATGGAATGGAATGGAATGCAATGGAATTGAGTCAACCCGAATAGAATGGAATGGAATGAAAGGAATTGAATGGAAAGGAATGGAACTGAATCAACTGGAATGGAATGGAATGGAATGGAATGCAATGGAATGGAGTCAACCCGAATGGAATGGAATGGAATGAAAGGAATTGAAGGGAAAGGAATGGAACTGAATCAAATGGAATGCAATGGAATGGAATGGAATGGAATGGAATGGAATGGAATGGAATGGAATCAACTCGAATGGAATGGAATGGAATGGAATGGAATGGAACCAACCTGAATGGAATGGAATGGAATGGAATGGAATGGAATGGAATGGAACCAACCTGAATGGAATAGAATGGAATGGAATGGAATGGAATGGAACGGAATGGAATCAACACGAATGGAATGGAAGGGAATGGAATGGAATGGAATCAACCTGAATGGAATGGAATGGAATGGAATGGAATGGAATGGAATGGAATGGAATGGAATCAACCTGAATGGAATGGAATGGAATGGAATGGGATGGAATCAACCGGAATATATTGTAATGTAATGGAATGGAATGCAGAAAAAGGGAACGGAATGGAATGGAAGCGAATCAAACCGAATGGAATGGAATGGAATGGAATGGAATGGAATGGAATGGAACTGAATGGAATGGAATGGAATCAACCCGAATGGAAAGGAATGGAATGGAAAGTAATTGAATGGAATGGAAAGTAAAGGAATGGAAAGGATTGGAATGGAATCAACCCGAATTGAATGGAATGGAATGGAATCAACCGGAGTGGAATGGAATGGAATGGAATGGAATCAACCCGAATGGAATGGAATGGAATGGAATGGAATGGAATCAACGCGAATGGAACTAAATGCAATGGAATGGAATGGAAAGGAATCAAACTGAATAGAATGGAATGGAGTGGAACAGAATAGAATAGAATCAAACAGAATGGAGTGGAATGGATTGGAATGGAATGGAATGGAATGGAATCAACCAGAATGGAATGGAATGGAATGGAATCAACCCGAATGGAATGGAATGGAATGGAATGGAATGGAATGGAACGGAACGGAATAGAATCGAATCACCGCAATGGAATGGAATGGAATGGAATGAAATTGAATGGAATGGAATCAACCCGAATGGAATGGAATGGAATGGAATGGAACGGAATGGAATTGAATAGAATGGAATGGAATCAAACCGAATGGAATTGATTGGAATGGAATGGAGTGGAGTGGAGTGGAGTGGACGGGATTGGAGTGGAATGGAATGGAATGGAATGGAATAGAATGGAATGGAATGAAATGCAATAGAGTGCAATGGAATGGGATGGAATCAACCCAAATGGAATGGAAAGGAATGGAATGAAATGCCATCAACCAGAATAGAATGGAATGGAATGAAATGGAAAGGAATGTAATGGAATGGAATGGAATCAAACAGAATAAAATGGAATGGAATGGAATGGGAGGGAATGGAATCCACCGGAATGGAATGGAATGGAATGGAATGGAATCCACTGGAATAGAATGGAATGGAATGGAATGGAATGGAATCAACCGGAATGGAATGTAATGGAATGGAATCAACCCGAATAGAATGGAATGGAATAGAATGGAATAGAATGGAATCACACCAATGGAATGGAATGGAATGGAATGGAATCAACACGGATGGAATGGAATGGAATGGAATGGAATGGAATGGAATCAACCTGAATGGAATGGAATGGAATGGAATGGAATGGAATGGAATCACCCAGAATGGTATGGACTGGAATGCAATGGAATGGAGAGGACTCAACCCTATTAGAATGGAATGGAATGGAATGGAATGGAATGGAATGGAATGAACTCGAATGGAATGGAATGGAATGGAATGGAATGGAATGAAATGGAATGGAACCAACCTGAATGGAATGGAATGGAATGGAATGGAACGGAATGGAATCAACACGATTGGAATGGAATGGAATGGAATGGAATGGAATCACCCAGAATGGTATGGACTGGAATTCAATGGAATGGAGTGGAATCAACCCGAATAGAATGGAATGGAATGGAATGGAATGGAATGGAATGGAATGGCATGGAATGGAAAGGAATGGAATGGAATGGAATCAACCCGAATGGAATGGAATGGAATGGAATGGAATGGAATCAACACGAATGGAATGGAATGGAATGGAATGGAATGGAATGGAACGGAATCAACCTGAGTGGAATGGAACAGAATGGAATGGAATGGAATGGAATGGAAAGGAACAGAATCAACCTCAATGGAATGGAATGGAATGGAATCAGCCCGAATGGAATGGAATGGAATGGGATGGAATGGAATGGAATTGAATCAACCCAAATGGAATGGAATCGAATGGAATGGAATCAACCCGAATGGAATGGAATGGAATGGAATGGAATGGAATGGAATGGAATGAAATCAACCTGAATGGTATGGACTGGAATGCAATGGAATGGAGAGGACTCAACCCTATTAGAATGGAATGGAATGGAATGGAATGGAATGGAATGGAATGAATTCGAATGGAATGGAATGGAATGGAATGGAATGGAATGAAATGGAATGGAACCAACCTGAATGGAATGGAATGGAATGGAATGGAACGGAATGGAATCAACACGATTGGAATGGAATGGAATGGAATGGAATGGAATCACCCAGAATGGTATGGACTGGAATTCAATGGAATGGAGTGGAATCAACCCGAATAGAATGGAATGGAATGGAATGGAATGGAATGGAATGGAATGGCATGGAACGGAAAGGAATGGAATGGAATGGAATCAACCCGAATGGAATGGAATGGAATGGAATGGAATGGAATCAACACGAATGGAATGGAATGGAATGGAATGGAATGGAATGGAACGGAATCAACCTGAGTGGAATGGAACAGAATGGAATGGAATGGAATGGAATGGAAAGGAACAGAATCAACCTCAATGGAATGGAATGGAATGGAATCAGCCCGAATGGAATGGAATGGAATGGGATGGAATGGAATGGAATTGAATCAACCCAAATGGAATGGAATCGAATGGAATGGAATCAACCCGAATGGAATGGAATGGAATGGAATGGAATGGAATGGAATGGAATGAAATCAACCTGAATGGTATGGAATGGAATGGAATGGAATGGAATGGAATCCACCCGAATGGAATGGAATGGAAAGGAATCAACTCGAATTGAATGGATTGGAATCTAATGGAATGGAATGGAATGGAATGGAATGGAATGGAATGGAATGGAATCGAATGAAATGGAATCCACACGAACGGAATGGAATGGAATGGAATGGAATCCACCCGAATGGAATGGAATGGAATCGAATGGAATGGAAAGGAATCAACCCGAATGGAATGGATTGGAATCTAATGGAATGGAATGGAATGGAATGGAATCTACCGGAATGGAATGGAATGGAATGGAGTGGAATGGAATGGAATGGAATCAACCCGAATAAAATGGAATGGAAAGGAATAGAATGGAATGAAATCGAACGGAATGGAATCACCCCAATGGAATGGAATGGAATGGAATGGAATCAACCGGAATGGAATGGAATGGAAAGTAATGGAATGGAATGGAAAGGAATCAACCCGAATGGAATGGAATGAAGTGCAATGGAATGGAATGGAATGGAATGAAATGGAATGGAATGGAAACAACCCGAATGGAATGGAATGCAATGGAATGGAATGGAATCAACCCGAATGGAATTGATTGGAATGGAATGGAGTGGAGTGGAGTGGAGTGGATTGGAGTGGAATGGAATGAAATGGAATGGAATAGAATGGAATGGAATGGAATGGAATAGAGTGCAATGGAATGGGATGGAATCAACCCAAATGGAATGGAAAGGAATGGAATGAAATGCCATCAACCCGAATGGAATGGAATGGAATGAAATGGAAAGGAATGGAATGGAATGGAATGGAATGGAATGAATTGGAAAGGAATGGAATGGAAAGGAATGGAATGGAATCAAACCGAATAAAATGGAATGGAATGGATTGGGATGGAATGGAATCCACCGGAATGGAATGGAATGGAATCAAACCGAATAAAATGGAATGGAATGGATTGGGATGGAATGGAATCCACCGGAATGGAATGGAATGGAAAGGAATCCACCGGAATGGAATGGAATGAAATGGAATGGAAAGGAATGGAATGGAATGGAATGGAATGGAATCAAACGGAATGGAATGGAATGGAATGCAATCAACCCGAATAGAATGGAATGGAATGGAATGGAATAGAATGGAATCACCCCAATGGAATGGAATGGAATGGAATTGAATCAACACGAATGGAATGGAATGGAATGGAATGGAATGGAATCGAATGGAATAGAATGGAATCAACACGAAAGGAATGGAATGGAATGGAATGGAATCACCCAGAATGGTATGGACTGGAATTCAATGGAATGGAGTGGAATCAACCGGAATAGAATGGAATGGAATGGAATGGAATGGAATGGAATGGAATGGAAAGGAATGGAATGGAATGGAATCAACCCGAATGGAATGGAATGGGATGGAATGGAATCAACACGAATGGAATGGAAAGGAATGGAATGGAAAGAAATAGAATCACCCTCAATGGAATGGAATGGAATGGAATCAGCCCGAATGGAATGGAAGGGAATAGGATGGAATGGAATGGTATTGAATCAACCCTAATGGAATGGAATGGAATGGAATGGAATCAACCCGAATGAAATGGAATGGAATGGAATGGAATGGAATGAAATCAACCTGAATGGTATGGAATGGAATGGAATGGAATGGATCCAACGTGAATGGAATGGTATGGAATGTAATGGAATGGAATCAACCGGAATGGAATGGAATGTAATGTAATGGAATGGAATGGATACAACTCGACTGGAATGGAACGGAATGGAATGGAATGGAATGGAACAAACCTGAATGGAATGGTATGGTATGGAATGGAATGGAATGGAATGGAAAGCAATGGAATGGAATCAACACGAATGGAATGGAATGGAATGGAATGGAATGGAATCACCCAGAATGGTATGGACTGGAATGCAATGGAATGGAGAGGAATCAACCCGAATAGAATGTAATGGAATGGAATGGAATGGAAAGGAATGGAATGGAATGGAATGGAATGGAATCAACTCGAATGGAATGGAATGGAATGGAATGGAATTGAATGGAATGGAATGGAATGAAATGTAATGGAACCAACCTGAATGGAATGGAATGGAATGGAATGGAATGGAATGGAATGGAATGGAATGGAATCAGCACGAATGGAATGGATTGGAATGGAATCACCCAGAATGGTATATACTGGAATTCAATGGAAAGGAGTGGAATCAACCCGAATAGAATGGAATGGAATGGAATGGAATGGAATGGAATGGAATGGAATGGAATGGAATGGAATCAACCCGAATGGAATGGAATGGAATGGAATGGAATGGAATCAACACGAATGGAAAGAATGGAATTGAATGGAATGGAACGGAATCAAGCTGAGTGGAATGGAACGGAATGGAATGGAATGGAATGGAATGGAAAGGAATAGAATCAACCTCAATGGAATGGAATGGAATGGAATCAGCCCGAATGGAATGGAATGGAATGGAATGGAATAAACCCGAATGGAATGGAATGGAATGGAAGGGAATCAATACCAATGGAATGGAATGGAATGGAATGGAACGGAATCAACCAGAATGGAATGGAATGGAATGGAATGGAAAGGAATAGAATCAACCTGAATGGAATGGAATGGAATGGAATGGAATCTACCCAAATGGAATGGAATGGAATGGAATGGAATCAACCCGATTGCAATGGAATGAAATCAACATGAATGGAATGGAATCAACATGAATGGAATGGAATGGAATGGAATGGAATGGAATAGAATCAAACGGAATGGAGTGGAATGGAATGGAATGGAATGAATGGAATGGAATCTACCAGAATGGAATGGAATGGAATGGAATCAACCCGAGTGGAATGGAATGGAATGGAATGGAATGGAATGGAATGGAATGGAACGGAACGGAATAGAATCGAATCACCCCAGGGGAATGGAATGGAATTGAATTGAATGGAATGGAATGGAATCAACCCGAATGGAATTGATTGGATTGGAATGGAGTGGAGTGGAGTGGACGGGATTGGAGTGGAATGGAATGGAATGGAATGGAATAGAATGGAATGGAATGGAATGCAATAGAGTGCAATGGAATGGGATGGAATCAACCCAAATGGAATGGAAAGGAATGGAATGAAATGCCATCAACCCGAATGGAATGGAATGGAATGGAATGGAATGGAATGGAAAGGAATGGAATGGAATGGAATGGAATGGAATGGAATGGAATCAAACCGAATAAAATGGAATGGAATGGAATGGGAGGGAATGGAATCCACCGGAATGGAATGGAATGGAATGGAATGGAATCCACTGGAATGGAATGGAATGGAATGGAATCAACACGAATGGAATGGAATGGAATGGAATCACCCAGAATGGTATGGACTGGAATTCAATGGAATGGAGTGGAATCAACCCGAATAGAATGGAATGGAATGGAATGGAATGGAAAGGAATGGAATGGAATGGAATCAAACCGAATGGAATGGAATGGAAAGAATCAACACGAAGGGAATGGAATGGAATGGAATGGAATGGAATGGAAAGGAACAGAATCAACCTCAATGGAATGGAATGGAATGGAATCAGCCCGAATGGAATGGAATGGAATGGGATGGAATGGAATGGAATTGAACCAACCCAAATGGAATGGAATGGAATGGAATGGAATCAACCTGAATGGAATGGAATGGAATGGAATGGAATGGAATGAAATCAACCTGAATGGTATGGAATGGAATGGAATGGAATGGAATGGAATCCACCCGAATGGAATGGAATGGAAAGGAATCAACTCGAATTGAATGGATTGGAATCTAATGGAATGGAATGGAATGGAATGGAATGGAATGGAATGGAATCGAATGAAATGGAATCAACACGAATGGAATGGAATGGAATGGAATGGAATCCACCCGAATGGAATGGAATGGAATCGAATGGAATGGAAAGGAATCAACCCGAATGGAATGGATTGGAATCTAATGGAATTGAATGGAATGGAATGGAATCTACCAGAATGGAATGGAATGGAATGGAATGGAATCAACCCGAATAAAATGGAATGGAAAGGAATGGAATGGAATGAAATCGAATGGAATGGAATCACCCCAATGGAATGGAATGGAATGGAATGGAATCAACCGGAATGGAATGGAATGGAAAGTAATGGAATGGAATGGAAAGGAATCAACCCGAATGGAATGGAATGAAGTGGAATGGAATGGAATGGAATGGAATGAAATGGAATGGAATGGAAACAACCCGAATGGAATGGAATGCAATGGAATGGAATGGAATCAACCCGAATGGAATTGATTGGAATGGAATGGAGTGGAGTGGAGTGGAGTGGATTGGAGTGGAATGGAATGAAATGGAATGGAATAGAATGGAATGGAATGGAATGGAATAGAGTGCAATGGAATGGGATGGAATCAACCCAAATGGAATGGAAAGGAATGGAATGAAATGCCATCAACCCGAATGGAATGGAATGGAATGAAATGGAAAGGAATGGAATGGAATGAATCGGAAAGGAATGGAATGGAATGGAATGGAATGGAATCAAACCGAATAAAATGGAATGGAATGGATTGGGATGGAATGGAATCCACCGGAATGGAATGGAATGGAATGGAATGGAATGGAATCAAACCGAATAAAATGGAATGGAATGGACTGGGATGGAATGGAATCCACCGGAATGGAATGGAATGGAAAGGAATCCACCGGAATGGAATGGAGTGGTATGGAATGGAAAGGAATGGTATGGAATGGAATGGAATCAAACGGAATGGAATGGAATGGAATGCAATCAACCCGAATAGAATGGAATGGAATGTAATGGAATAGAATGGAATCACCCCAATGGAATGGAATGGAATGGAATTGAATCAACACGAATGGAATGGAATGGAATGGAATGGAATGGAATCGAATGGAATAGAATGGAATCAACCCGAAAGGAATGGAATGGAATGGAATGGAATCACCCAGAATGGTATGGACTGCAATTCAATGGAATGGAGTGGAATCAACCGGAATAGAATGGAATGGAATGGAATGGAATGGAATGGAAAGGAATGGAATGGAATGGAATCAACCCGAATGGAATGGATTGGACTGGAATGGAATCAACAGGAATGGAATGGAGAGGAATGGAATGGAATGGAACGGAATCAACCTGAGTGGAATGGAACGGAATGGAATGGAATGGAATGGAATGAAAAGAAATAGAATCAACCTCAATGGAATGGAATGGAATGGAAACAGCCCGAATGGAATGGAAGGGAATGGGATGGAATGGAATGGTATTGAATCAATCCAAATGGAATGGAAAGGAATGGAATGGAATCAACCCGAATGAAATGGAATGGAATGGAATGGAATGGAATGAAATCAACCTGAATGGTATGGAATGGAATGGAATGGAATGGATCCAACGTGAATGGAATGGAATGGAATGGAATGGAATGGAATGGAAAGGAATCAACCGGAATGGAATGGAATGTAATGGAATGGAATGGAATGGATACAACTCGAATGGAATGGAACGGAATGGAATGGAATGGAATGGAACAAACCTGAATGGATTGGTATGGTATGGAATGGAATGGAATGGAATGGAAAGCAATGGAATGGAATCAACACGAATGGAATGGAATGGAATGGTATGGAATGGAATGGAATGGAATGGAATGGAATGGAATAAACCCGAATGGAATGGAAGGGAATGGAATGGAATGGAAGGGAATCAATACGAATGGAATGGAATGGAATGGAATGGAACGGAATCAACCAGAATGCAATGGAATGGAATGGAATGGAAAGGAATAGAATCAACCTGAATGGAATGGAATGGAATAGAATGGAATCAGCCCAAATGGAATGGAATGCAATGGGATGGAATGGAATGGAATGGAATCTACCCAAATGGAATGGAATGGAATGGAATGGAATCAACCCGATTGCAATGGAATGAAATCAACATGAATGGAATGGAATCAACATGAATGGAATGGAATGGAATGGAATGGAATGGAATGGAATGGAATGGAATGGAATGGAATGGAATGGAATGCAATGGAATTGAGTCAACCCGAATAGAATGGAATGGAATGAAAGGAATTGAATGGAAAGGAATGGAACTGAATCAACTGGAATGGAATGGAATGGAATGGAATGCAATGGAATGGAGTCAACCCGAATGGAATGGAATGGAATGAAAGGAATTGAAGGGAAAGGAATGGAACTGAATCAAATGGAATGCAATGGAATGGAATGGAATGGAATGGAATGGAATGGAATGGAATGGAATCAACTCGAATGGAATGGAATGGAATGGAATGGAATGGAACCAACCTGAATGGAATGGAATGGAATGGAATGGAATGGAATGGAATGGAACCAACCTGAATGGAATAGAATGGAATGGAATGGAATGGAATGGAACGGAATGGAATCAACACGAATGGAATGGAAGGGAATGGAATGGAATGGAATCAACCTGAATGGAATGGAATGGAATGGAATGGAATGGAATGGAATGGAATGGAATGGAATCAACCTGAATGGAATGGAATGGAATGGAATGGGATGGAATCAACCGGAATATATTGTAATGTAATGGAATGGAATGCAGAAAAAGGGAACGGAATGGAATGGAAGCGAATCAAACCGAATGGAATGGAATGGAATGGAATGGAATGGAATGGAATGGAACTGAATGGAATGGAATGGAATCAACCCGAATGGAAAGGAATGGAATGGAAAGTAATTGAATGGAATGGAAAGTAAAGGAATGGAAAGGATTGGAATGGAATCAACCCGAATTGAATGGAATGGAATGGAATCAACCGGAGTGGAATGGAATGGAATGGAATGGAATCAACCCGAATGGAATGGAATGGAATGGAATGGAATGGAATCAACGCGAATGGAACTAAATGCAATGGAATGGAATGGAAAGGAATCAAACTGAATAGAATGGAATGGAGTGGAACAGAATAGAATAGAATCAAACAGAATGGAGTGGAATGGATTGGAATGGAATGGAATGGAATGGAATCAACCAGAATGGAATGGAATGGAATGGAATCAACCCGAATGGAATGGAATGGAATGGAATGGAATGGAATGGAACGGAACGGAATAGAATCGAATCACCGCAATGGAATGGAATGGAATGGAATGAAATTGAATGGAATGGAATCAACCCGAATGGAATGGAATGGAATGGAATGGAACGGAATGGAATTGAATAGAATGGAATGGAATCAAACCGAATGGAATTGATTGGAATGGAATGGAGTGGAGTGGAGTGGAGTGGACGGGATTGGAGTGGAATGGAATGGAATGGAATGGAATAGAATGGAATGGAATGAAATGCAATAGAGTGCAATGGAATGGGATGGAATCAACCCAAATGGAATGGAAAGGAATGGAATGAAATGCCATCAACCAGAATAGAATGGAATGGAATGAAATGGAAAGGAATGTAATGGAATGGAATGGAATCAAACAGAATAAAATGGAATGGAATGGAATGGGAGGGAATGGAATCCACCGGAATGGAATGGAATGGAATGGAATGGAATCCACTGGAATAGAATGGAATGGAATGGAATGGAATGGAATCAACCGGAATGGAATGTAATGGAATGGAATCAACCCGAATAGAATGGAATGGAATAGAATGGAATCACACCAATGGAATGGAATGGAATGGAATGGAATCAACACGGATGGAATGGAATGGAATGGAATGGAATGGAATGGAATCAACCTGAATGGAATGGAATGGAATGGAATGGAATGGAATGGAATCACCCAGAATGGTATGGACTGGAATGCAATGGAATGGAGAGGACTCAACCCGATTAGAATGGAATGGAATGGAATGGAATGGAATGGAATGGAATGAACTCGAATGGAATGGAATGGAATGGAATGGAATGGAATGAAATGGAATGGAACCAACCTGAATGGAATGGAATGGAATGGAATGGAACGGAATGGAATCAACACGATTGGAATGGAATGGAATGGAATGGAATGGAATCACCCAGAATGGTATGGACTGGAATTCAATGGAATGGAGTGGAATCAACCCGAATAGAATGGAATGGAATGGAATGGAATGGAATGGAATGGCATGGAATGGAAAGGAATGGAATGGAATGGAATCAACCCGAATGGAATGGAATGGAATGGAATGGAATGGAATCAACACGAATGGAATGGAATGGAATGGAATGGAATGGAACGGAATCAACCTGAGTGGAATGGAACAGAATGGAATGGAATGGAATGGAATGGAAAGGAACAGAATCAACCTCAATGGAATGGAATGGAATGGAATCAGCCCGAATGGAATGGAATGGAATGGGATGGAATGGAATGGAATTGAATCAACCCAAATGGAATGGAATCGAATGCAATGGAATCAACCCGAATGGAATGGAATGGAATGGAATGGAATGGATTGGAATGGAATGAAATCAACCTGAATGGTATGGAATGGAATGGAATGGAATGGAATGGAATCCACCCGAATGGAATGGAATGGAAAGGAATCAACTCGAATTGAATGGATTGGAATCTAATGGAATGGAATGGAATGGAATGGAATGGAATGGAATGGAATCGAATGAAATGGAATCCACACGAACGGAATGGAATGGAATGGAATGGAATCCACCCGAATGGAATGGAATGGAATCGAATGGAATGGAACGGAATCAACCCGAATGGAATGGATTGGAATCTAATGGAATGGAATGGAATGGAATGGAATCTACCGGAATGGAATGAAATGGAATGGAATGGAATGGAATGGAATCAACCCGAATAAAATGGAATGGAAAGGAATAGAATGGAATGAAATCGAACGGAATGGAATCACCCCAATGGAATGGAATGGAATGGAATGGAATCAACCGGAATGGAATGGAATGGAAAGTAATGGAATGGAATGGAAAGGAATCAACCCGAATGGAATGGAATGAAGTGCAATGGAATGGAATGGAATGGAATGAAATGGAATGGAATGGAAACAACCCGAATGGAATGGAATGCAATGGAATGGAATGGAATCAACCCGAATGGAATTGATTGGAATGGAATGGAGTGGAGTGGAGTGGAGTGGATTGGAGTGGAATGGAATGAAATGGAATGGAATAGAATGGAATGGAATGGAATGGAATAGAGTGCAATGGAATGGGATGGAATCAACACAAATGGAATGGAAAGGAATGGAATGAAATGCCATCAACCCGAATGGAATGGAATGGAATGAAATGGAAAGGAATGGAATGGAATGGAATGGAATGAATTGGAAAGGAATGGAATGGAAAGGAATGGAATGGAATCAAACCGAATAAAATGGAATGGAATGGATTGGGATGGAATGGAATCCACCGGAATGGAATGGAATGGAATGGAATGGAATCAAACCGAATAAAATGGAATGGAATGGATTGGGATGGAATGGAATCCACCTGAATGGAATGGAATGGAAAGGAATCCACCGGAATGGAATGGAATGAAATGGAATGGAAAGGAATGGAATGGAATGGAATGGAATGGAATCAAACGGAATGGAATGGAATGGAATGCAATCAACCCGAATAGAACGGAATGGAATGGAATGGAATAGAATGGAATCACCCCAATGGAATGGAATGGAATGGAATTGAATCAACACGAATGGAATGCAATGGAATGGAATGGAATGGAATCGAATGGAATAGAATGGAATCAACACGAAAGGAATGGAATGGAATGGAATGGAATCACCCAGAATGGTATGGACTGGAATTCAATGGAATGGAGTGGAATCAACCGGAATAGAATGGAATGGAATGGAATGGAATGGAATGGAAAGGAATGGAATGGAATGGAATCAACCCGAATGGAATGGAATGGGATGGAATGGAATCAACACGAATGGAATGGAAAGGAATGGAATGGAAAGAAATAGAATCAACCTCAATGGAATGGAATGGAATGGAATCAGCCCGAATGGAATGGAAGGGAATAGGATGGAATGGAATGGTATTGAATCAACCCTAATGGAATGGAATGGAATGGAATGGAATCAACCCGAATGAAATGGAATGGAATGGAATGGAATGGAATGAAATCAACCTGAATGGTATGGAATGGAATGGAATGGAATGGATCCAACGTGAATGGAATGGTATGGAATGTAATGGAATGGAATCAACCGGAATGGAATGGAATGTAATGGAATGGACTGGAATGGATACAACTCGACTGGAATGGAACGGAATGGAATGGAATGGAATGGAACAAACCTGAATGGAATGGTATGGTATGGAATGGAATGGAATGGAATGGAAAGCAATGGAATGGAATCAACACGAATGGAATGGAATGGAATGGAATGGAATGGAATGGAATAAACCCGAATGGAATGGAAGGGAATGGAATGGAATGGAAGGGAATCAATACGAATGGAATGGAATGGAATGGAATGGAACGGAATCAACCAGAATGGAATGGAATGGAATGGAATGGAAAGGAATAGAATCAACCTGAATGGAATGGAATGGAATCAGCCCAAATGGAATGGAATGCAATGGGATGGAAAGGAATGGAATGGAATCTACCCAAATGGAATGGAATGGAATGGAATGGAATCAACCCGATTGCAATGGAATGAAATCAACATGAATGGAATGGAAACAACATGAATGGAATGGAATGGAATGGAATGGAATGGAATGGAATGCCATGGAATGGAGTCAACCCGAATGGAATGGAATGGAATGAAAGGAATTGAATGGAAAGGAATGGAACTGAATCAACTGGAATGGAATGGAATGGAATGGAATGGAATGGAATGGAATCAACTCGAATGGAATGGAATGGAATGGAACCAACCTGAATGGAATGGAATGGAATGGAATGGATCCAACCTGAATGGAATGGAATGGAATGGAATGGAATGGAACGGAATGGAATAAACACGAATGGAATGGAAGGGAATGGAATGGAATGGAATGGAATGGAATCAACCTGAATGGAATGGAATGGAATGGAATGGAATGGAATGGAATGGAATGGAATCAAGCTGAATGGAATGGAATCAACCGGAATATATTGTAATGTAATGGAATGGAATGGAGAAAAAGGGAACGGAATGGAATGGAAGCGAATCAAACCGAATGTAATGTAATGTAATGGAATGGAATGGAATGGAATGGAACTGAATGGAATGGAATGGAATCAACCCGAATGGAAAGGAATGGAATGGAAAGGAATTGAATGGAATGGAAAGGAATGGAATGGAAAGGATTGGAATGGAATCAACCCGAATGGAATGGAAAGGAATGGAATGGAATGGAATGGAATGGAATCAACTGGAGTGGAATGGAATGGAATGGAATGGAATCAACCCGAATGGAATGGAATGGAATGGAATGGAATGGAATGGAATGGAATCAACGCGAATGGAACTAAATGCAGTGGAATGGAATGGAAAGGAATCAAACTGAATAGAATGGAATGGAATGGAATGGAACGGAATGGAATGTAACGGAATGGAATCAACCCGAATAGAATGGAATGGAATGGAATGGAATAGAATGGAATCACACCAATGGAATGGAATGGAATGGAACGGAATCAACACGGATGGAATGGAATGGAATGGAATGGAATGGAATGGAATGGAATGGAATGGAATGGAATCAACCCGAATGGAATGGAATGGAATGGAATCACCCAGAATGGTATGGACTGGAATGCAATGGAATGGAGAGGAATCAACCCGAATAGAATGGAATGGAATGGAATGGAATGGAATCAACTCGAATGGAATGGAATGGATTCGAATGGAATGGAATGGAATGGAATGGAATGGAATGAAGTGGAATGGAACCAACCTGAATGGAATGGAATGGAATGGAATGGAATGGAATGGAACGGAATGGAATCAACACGACTGGAATGGAATGGAATGGAATGGAATGAAATGGAATCACCCAGAATGGTATGTACTGCAATTCAATGGAATGGAGTGGAATCAACCCGAATAGAATGGAATGGATTGGAATGGAATGGAATGGAATGGAAAGGAATGGAATGGAATGGAACCATCCCGAATGGAATGGAATGGAATGGAATGGAATGGAATGGAATGGAATGGAATCAAACCGAATGGAATTGATTGGAATGGAATGGAGTGGAGTGGAGTGGAGTGGACGGGATTGGAGTGGAATGGAATGGAATGGAATGGAATAGAATGGAATGGAATGAAATGCAATAGAGTGCAATGGAATGGGATGGAATCAACCCAAATCGAATGGAAAGGAATGGAATGAAATGCCATCAACCCGAATAGAATGGAATGGAATGAAATGGAAAGGAATGGAATGGAATGGAATGGAATGGAATCAAACCGAATAAAATGGAATGGAATGGAATGGGAGGGAATGGAATCCACCGGAATGGAATGGAATGGAATGGATTGGAATGGAATCCACTGGAATAGAATGGAATGTAATGGAATGGAATGGAATCAACCGGAATGGAATGTAATGGAATGGAATCAACCCGGATAGAATGGAATGCAATGGAATGGAATAGAATGGAATCACACCAATGGAATGGAATGGAATGGAATGGAATGGAATCAACACGGATGGAATGGAATGGAATGGAATGGAATCAACCCGAATGGAATGGAATGGAATGGAATGGAATGGAATCACCCAGAATTGTATGGACTGGAATTCAATGGAATGAAGAGGAATCAACCTGAATATAATGGAATGGAATGGAATGGAATGGAATGGAATGGAATGGAATGGAATCAACTCGAATGGAATGGAATGGAATGGAATGGAATGGAATGGAATGGAATGGAATGGAAATTAATGGAATGGAATGGAATCAACCCGAATGGAATGGAATGGAATGGAATGGAATGGAGTGGAATGGAATCAACACGAATGGAATGGAATGGAATGGAATGGAATGGAAAGGAATTGAACGGAATCAACCTGAGTGGAATGGAACGGAATGGAATGGAATGGAATGGAAAGGAATAGAATCAACCTCAATGGAATGGAATGGAATGGAATCAGCCCGAATGGAATGGAATGGAATGGAATGGAATGGAATGGAATAAACCCGAATGGAATGGAATGGAATGGAACGGAATCAATACCAATGGAATGGAATGGAATGGAATGGAACGGAATCAACCAGAATGGAATGCAATGGGATGGGATGGAATGGAATAGAATCTACACAAATGGAATGGAATGGAATGGAATGGAATCAACCCGATTGCAATGGAATGAAATCAACATGAATGGAACGGACTCAACATGAATGGAATGGAATGGAATGGAATTGAATGGAATGGAATGGAATGGAATGGAATGGAATACAATGGAAAGGAGTCAACCCGAATGGAATGGAATGGAATGAAAGGAATTGAATGGAAAGGAATGGAACTGAATCAACTGGAATGGAATGGAATGGAATGGAATGCAATGGAATGGAGTCAACCCGAATGGAATGGAATGGAATGAAAGGAATTGAATGGAAAGGAATGGAACTGAATCAACTGGAATGGAATGGAATGGAATGGAAAGGAATGGAATGGAATCAACTCGAATGGAATGGAATGGAATGGAATGGAATGGAATGGAAGCAACCTGAATGAAATGGAATGGAATGGAATGGAATGGAATGGAACCAACCTGAATGGAATGGAATGGAATGGAATGGAATGGAATGGAATGGAATCAACCTGAATGGAATGGAATGGGATGGAATCAACCGGAATGTATTGTAATGTAATGGAATGGAATGGAGAAAAAGGGAACGGAATGGAATGGAAGCGAATCAAACCGAATGTAATGGAATGGAATGGAATGGTATGGAACGGAATGGAATGGAATGGAATCAACACGAATGGAAAGGAATGGAATGGAAAGGAATTGAATGGAATGGAAAGGAATGGAATGGAAAATATTGGAATGGAATCAACCCGAATGGAATGGAATGGAATGGAATGGAATGGAATGGAATCAACCGGAGTGGAATGGAATGGATAGAAATGGAATCAACCGGAGTGGAATGGAATGGAATGGAATGGAATGGAAACAACGCGAATGGAACTAAATGCAATGGAATGGAATGGAAAGGAATCAAACCGAATAGAATGGAATGGAATGGAATGGAATGGAATGGAATAGAATCAAACGGAATGGAGTGGAATGGAATGGAATGGAATGGAATGGAATGGAATCAACCAGAATGGAATGAAATGGAATGGAATCAACCCGAATGGAATGGAATGGAATGGAATGGAACGGAACGAAATAGAATCGAATCACCCCAATGGAATGGAATGGAATGGAATGAAATTGAATGGAATGGAATCAACCCGATTGGAATGGAATGGAATGGAATGGAATTGAATGGAATGGAATGGAATCAACCCGAATGGAATTGATTGGATTGGAATGGAGTGGAGTGGAGTGGACGGGATTGGAGTGGAATGGAATGGAATGGAATGGAATAGAATGGAATGGAATGGAATGCAATAGAGTGCAATGGAATGGGATGGAATCAACCCAAATGGAATGGAAAGGAATGGAATGAAATGCCATTAACCCGAATGGAATGGAATGGAATGAAATGGAAAGGAATGGAATGGAATGGAATGGAATGGAATCAAACCGAATAAAATGGAATGGAATGGAATGGGAGGGAATGGAATCCACCGGAATGGAATGGAATGGAATGGAATGGAATCCACTGGAATGGAATGGAATGGAATGAACCGGAATGGAATGTAATGGAATGGAATCAACCCGAATAGAATGGAACGGAATGGAATGGAATAGAATGGAATCACCCAAATGGAATGGAATGGAATGGAATGGAATCAACACGAATGGAATGGAATGGAATGGAATGGAATGGAATCAACCCGAATGGAATGGAATGAAATGGAATCACCCAGAATGGTATGGACTGGAATGCAATGGAATGGAGTGGAATCAACCTGAATAGAATGGAATGGAATAGAATGGAATGGAATGGAATGGAATCAACTCGAATGGAATGGAATGGAATCGAATGGAATGGAATGGAATGGAATGGAATGGAATGAAATGGAATGGAACCAACCTGAACGGAATGGAATGGAATGGAAAGGAATGGAATGGAATGGAATGGAATGGAATGGAACGGAATGCAATCAACACGAATGGAATGGAATGGAATGCAATGGAATGGAATCACCCAGAATGGTATGGACTGGAATTCAATGGAATGGAGTGGAATCAACCCGAATAGAATGGAATGGAATGGAATGGAATGGAATGGAATGGAAAGGAATGGAATGGAATGGAATCAATCCGAATGGAATGGAAGGGAATGGAATGGAATGGAAAGGAATGGAATGGAATCAACACGAATGGAATGGAATGGAATGGAATGGAATGGAATGGAATGGAACGGAATCAACCTGAGTGGAATGGAACGGAATGGAATGGAGTGGAATGGAAAGGAACAGAATCAACTTCAATGGAATGGAATGGAATGGATTCAGCCCCAATGGAATGGAATGGAATGGGATGGAATGGAATGGAATTGAATCAACCCAAATGGAATGGATTGGAATGGAATGGCATCAACCCGAATGGAATGGAATGGAATGGAATGGAATGGAATGGAATGGAATGAAATCAACCTGAATGGTATGGAATGGAATGGAATGGAATGGAATGGAATCCACCAGAATGGAATGGAATGGAATTGAATGGAATGGAAAGGAATCAACCCGAATGGAATGGATTGGAATCTAATGGAATGGAATGGAATGGAATCTACCGGAATGGAATGGAATGGAATGGAATGGAATGGAATCAACCCGAATAAAATGGAATGGAAAGGAATGGAATGGAATGAAATCGAATGGAATGGAATCACCCCAATGGAATGGAATGTAATGGAATGGAATCAACCGGAATGGAATGGAATGGAAAGTAATGGAATGGAATGGAAAGGAATCAACCCGAATGGAATGGAATGAAGTGGAATGGAATGGAATGAAATGGAATGGAATGGAATCAACCCAAATGGAATGGAATGGAATGGAATGGAATGGAATCAACCCGAATGGAATTGACTGGAATGGAATGGATTGGAGTGGAGTGGAGTGGAGGGGATTGGAGTGGAATGGAATGGAATGGAATGGAATAGAATGGAATGGAATGGAATGGAATAGAGTGGAATGGAATGGGATGGAATCAACCCAAATGGAATGGAAAGGAATGGAATGAAATGCCATCAACCCGAATGGAATGGAATGGAATGAAATGGAATGGAATGGAATGGAATGGTATGGAATGAATTGGAAAGGAATTGAATGGAATGGAATGGAATGGAATCAAACCGAATAAAATGGAATGGAATGGATTGGGATGGAATGGAATCCACCGGAATGGAATGGAATGGAATGGAATGGAATCAAACCGAATAAAATGGAATGGAATGGATTGGGATGGAATGGAATCCACCGGATTGGAACGGAATGGAATGGAATGGAAAGGAATCCACCGCAATGGAATGGAATGGAATCAAACGGAATGGAATGGAATGGAATGCAAACAACCCGAATAGAATGGAATGGAATGGAATGGAATAGAATGGAATCACACCAACGGAATGGAATGGAATGGAATGGAATCAACACGAATGGAATGGAATGGAATGGAATGGAATGGAATGGAATGGAATCGAATGGAATAGAATGGAATCAACTCGAAAGGAATGGAATGGAATGGAATGGAATCACCCAGAATGGTATGGACTGGAATTCAATGGAATGGAGTGGAATCAACGGGAAAAGAATGGAATGGAATGGAATGGAATGGAATGTAAAGGAATGGAATGGAATGGAATCAACCCGAATGGAATGGAATGGGATGGAATGGAATCAACACGAATGGAATGGAAAGGAATGGAATGGAATTGAACGGAATAAACCTGAGTGGAATGGAATGGAATGGAATGGAATAGAATGGAATGGAAGGAAATAGAATCAACCTCAATGGAATGGAATGGGATGGAATCAGCCCGAATGGAATGGAAGGGAATGGGATGGAATGGAATGGTTCTGAATCAACCCATATGGAATGGAATGGAATGGAATGGAATCAACCCGAATGAAATGGAATGGAATGGAATGGAATGGAATGAAATCAACCTGAATGGTATGGATTGGAATGGAATGGAATGGAACCAACCTGAATGGAATGATATGGAATGTAATGGAATGGAATCAACCGGAATGGAATGGAATGGAATGGAATGGAATGGAATGGATACAACTCGAATGGAATGGAACGGAATGGAATGGAATGGAATGGAACAAACCTGAATGGAATGGTATGGTATGGAATGGAATGGAATGGAATGGAATGGAATGGAATGGAATCAACACGAATGGAATGGAATGGAATGGAATGGAATGGAGTGGAATGGAGTAAACCCGAATGGAATGGAAGGGAATGGAATGGAATGGAAGGGAATCAATATGAATGGAATGGAATGGAATGGAATGGAACGGAATCAACCAGAATGGAATGGAATGGAATGGAATGGAAAGGAATAGAATCAACCTGAATGGAATGGAATGGAATGGAATGGAATCAGCCCAAATGGGATGGAATGCAATGGGATGAAATGGAATGGAATGTAATCTACCAAAATGGAATGGAATAGAATGGAATGGAGTCAACCCGAATGCAATGGAATGAAATCAACATGAATGGAATGGAATTAACATGAATGGAATGGAATGGAATGGAATGGAATGGAATGGAATGGAATGGAATGAAATGGAATGGAACCAACCTGAATGGAATGGAATGGAATGGAATGGAATGGAATGGAATGGAATGAAATGAAATGGAATGGAACCAACCTCAATGGAATGGAATGGAATGGAATGGAATGGAACGGAATGGAATAAGCCCGAATGGAATGGAATGGAATGGAATGGAATGGAAGGAAAACAATACGAATGGAATGGAATCGAATGGAATGGAAAGGAATCAACCAGAATGGAATGGAATGGAATGGAATGGAAAGGAATAGTATCAACCTGAATGGAATGGAATGGAATGGAATGGAATCAGCCCAAATGGAATGGAATTCAGTGGGATGGAATGGAAAGGAAAGGAATCAACCCAAGTGGAATGGAATGGAATGGAATGGAATCAACCCGATTGGAATGGAATGAAATCAACATGAATGGAATGGAGTCAACATGAATGGAATGGAATGGAATGGAATGGAATGCAATGGAATGGAATGGAATGCAATGGAATGGAGTCAACCCGAATGGAATGGAATGAAATGAAAGGAATTGAATGGAAAGGAATGGAACTGAATCAACTGGAATGGAATGGAATGGAATGGAATGCAATGGAATGGAGTCAACCCGAATGGAATGGAATGGAATGAAAGGAATTGAATTTAAAGGAATGGAACTGAATCAACTGGAATGTAATGGATTGGAATGCAATGGAATGGAATCAACTCGAATGGAATGGAATGGAATGGAATGGAATGGAATGGAATGGAACCAACCTGAATGGAATGCAATGGAATGGAGTGGAATGGAACCAACCTGAATTGAATGAAATGGAATGGAATGGAATGGAACGGGACCAACCTGAATGGAATGGAATGGAATGGAATGGAACGGAATGGAATCAACACGAATGGAATGGAAGGGAATGGAATGGAATGGAATGGAATGGAATCAACCTGAATGGAATGGAATGGAGTGGAATGGAATGTACTGGAATCAACCTGAATGGAATGGAATGGAATGGCATGGAATCAACCAGAATGTATTGTAAGGTAATGGAATGGAATGGAGACAAAGGGAACGGAATGGAATGGAAGCGAATCAAACCGAATGTAATGGAATGGAATGGAGTCAAAGGGAACGTAATGGAATGGAAGTGAATCAACCCGAATGGAATGGAATGGAATGGAATGGAATGGAATGGAACGGAATGGAACGGAATGGAATCAACCCGAATTGAAAGGAATGGAATGGAATGGAATGGAATGCAATGGAATGGAATCCACCCGAATGGAATGGAATGGAATGGAATGGAATTGAATGGAAAGGAATGGAATGGAAAGGAATGGAATGGAATCAACCAGAATGGAATGGAATGGAATGGAATGGAATGGAATCAACCGGAGTGGAATGGAATGGAATGGAATGGAATCAACCCGAATGGAATGGAATGGAATGGAATGGAATGGAATGGAATGGAATAGAATGAACGCAAATGGAACTCAATGGAATGGAATGGAATGGAAAGTAATCAAACTGAATAGAATGGAATGGAATGGAATGGAATGGAATGGAATGGAATTGAATGGAATAGAATCAAACGGAATGGAGTGGAATGGAATGGAATGGAATGAAATGTAATGGAATGGAATGGAATCAACCGGAATGGAATAGAATGGAATGAAATCAACCCGAATGGAATGGAATGGAATGGAATGCAATGGAACGGAACGGAATAGAATCGAATCACCCCAATGGAAAGGAATGGAATGGAATGGAATGGAATGGAATGGAATGGAATGGAATCAACGCGAATGGAATGGAATGGAATAGAATGGAATGGAATGGAATGGTATCAATCGGAATGGAATGGAATGGAATGGAATTGAAGGAAATGGAATCAACACGAACGGAATGGAATGGAAAGGAATGGAATGGAATACAACCGAATGGCATGGAATGGAATGGAATGGAAAGGAATCAACCCAAATGTAATGGATTGGAATCTAACGGAATGGAATGGAATGGAATGGAATCCACCCGAATGGAATGGAATGGAATCGAATGGAATGGAAAGGTATCAACCCGAATGGAATGGATTGGAATCTAATGGAATGGAATGGAATGGAATGGAATCTACCAGAATGGAATGGAATGGAATGGAATGGAATCAACCCGAATAAAATGGAATGGAAAGGAATGGAATGGAATGAAATGGAATGGAATGGAATCACCCCAATGGAATGGAATGGAATGGAATGGAATCAACCGGAATGGAATGGAACGGAAAGTAATGGAATGGAATGGAAAGGAATCAACCCGAATGGAATGGAATGAAGTGGAATGGAATGGAATGGAATGGAATGAAATGGAATGGAATGGAATCAACCCGAATGGAATGGAATGGAATGGAATGGAATGGAATGGAATGGAATGGAATCAACCCAAATGGAATTGATTGGAATGGAACGGAGTGGAGTGGAGTGGAGTGGAGGGGATTGGAGTGGAATGGAATTGAATGGAATGGAATAGAATGGAATGGAATGGAATGGAATAGAGTGCAATGGAATGGGATGGAATCAACCCAAATGGAATGGAAAGGAATGGAATGAAATGCCATCAACCCGAATAGAGTGGAATGGAATGAAATGGAAAGGAATGGAATGGAATGGAATGGAATGGAATCAAACCGAATAAAATGGAATGGAATGGAATGGGAGGGAATGGAATACACCGGAATGGAATGGAATGGAATGGATTGGAATGGAATCCACTGGAATAGAATGGAATTGAATGGAATGGAATGGAATCAACCGGAATGGAATGTAATGGAATGGAATCAACCCGGATAGAATGGAATGGAATAGAATGGAATAGAATGGAATCACACCAATGGAATGGAATGGAATGGAATGGAATCAACACGGATGGAATGGAATGGAATGGAATGGAATGGAATGGAATGGAATCAACACGGATGGAATGGAATGGAATGGAATGGAATGGAATGGAATGGAATCAACCCGAATGGAATGGAATGGAATGGAATGGAATGGAATCACCCAGAATGGTATGGACTGGAATGCAATGGAATGGAGAGGAATCAACACGAATATAATGGAATGGAATGGAATGGAATGGAATGGAATCAACTCGAATGGAATGGAATGGAATCGAATGGAATGGAATGGAACGGAATGAAATGGAATGGAACCAACCTGAATGGAATGGAATGGAATGGAATGGAATGGAATGTAATGGAATGGAATGGAATGGAACGGAATTTAATCAACCCGAATGGAATGGAATGGAATGGAATGGAATGGAATGGAATCACCCAGAATGGTATGTACTGGAATTCAATGGAATGGAGTGGAATCAACCCGAATTGAATGGAATGGAATGGAATGGAATGGAATGGAATGGAAAGGAATGGAATGGAATGGAATCAACCCGAATGGAATGGAATGGAATGGAATGGAATGGAATGGAATGGAATGGAATGGAATCAACATGAATGGAATGGAATGGAATGGAATGGAATGGAATGGAACGGAATCAATACCAATGGAATGGAATGGAATGGAATGGAACGGAATCAACCAGAATGGAATGCAATGGGATGGAATGGAATGGAATAGAATCTACCCAAATGGAATGGAATGGAATGGAATGGAATCAACCCGAATGGAATGGAATGGGTTGGAATGGAATCAACACGAATGGAATGGAAAGGAATGGAATGGAATGGAACGGAATCAACCTGAGTGGAATGGAACGGAATGGAATGGAATGGAATGGAATGGAAAGAAATAGAATCAACCTCAATGGAATGGAATGGAATGGAATCAGCCCGAATGGAATGGAAGGGAATGGAATGGAATGGAAGGGAATCAATATGAATGGAATGGAATGGAATGGAATGGAACGGAATCAACCAGAATGGAATGGAATGGAATGGAATGGAAAGGAATAGAATCAACCTGAATGGAATGGAATGGAATGGAATGGAATCAGCCCAAATGGAATGGAATGCAATGGGATGCAATGGAATGGAATGGAATCTACCAAAATGGAATGGAATGGAATGGAATCAACCCGATTGCAATGGAATGAAATCAACATGAATGGAATGGAATCAACATGAATGGAATGGAATGGAATGGAATGGAATGGAATGGAATGGAATGCAATGGAATGGAGTCAACCCGAATGCAATGGAATGGAATGAAAGGAATTGAATGGAAAGAATGGAACTGAATCAACTGGAATGGAATGGAATGGATTAGAATGCAATGGAATGGAGTCAACCCGAATGGAATGGAATGGAATGGAATGGAATGGAACCAAACTGAATGGAATGGAATGGAATGGAATGGAATGGAGCCAACCTGAATGGAATGGAATGGAATGACATGGAATGGAATCAACCGTAATTTAGTGGAATGGAATGGAATGGAATGAAGTCAACTCGAATAGAGTGGAATGGAATGGAATGGAATGGACAGGAGTGGAATCACACCACTGGAATGCAATGGAATGGAATGGAAGGGAATGGAATCAACCTCAATGGAATGGAATGGAATGGAATGAACGGAATTGAATGGAAAGGAATGGAACTGAATCAACTGGAATGGAATGGAATGGAATGGAATGGAATGGAATCAACCTGAATGGAATGGAATGGAATGGAATAGAATGGAATCATGTCGAATGGAATGGAATGGAATGGAATGGAATGGAATGGAATGGAACCAACCTGAATGGAATGGAATGGAATGGAATGGAATGGAACCAACCTGAATGGAATGGAATGGAATGGAATGGAACGGAATGGAATCAACACGAATGGAATGGAAGGGAATGGAATGGAATGGAATCAACCTGAATGGAATGGAATGGAGTGGAAAGGAATGTAATGGAATCAACCTGAATGGAAAGGAATGGAATGGAATGGGATGGAATCAACAGGAATGTATTGTAATGTAATGGAATGGAATGGAGACAAAGGGAACGGAATGGAATGGAAGGGAATCAAACCGAATGTAATGGAATGTAATGTGTTGGAATGGAATGGAAAGGAATGGAACGGAATGGAACGGAATGGAATGGAATGGAATCAACCCGAATGGAAAGGAAGGGAATGGAAAGGAATGGAATGGAATGGAAAGGAATGGAATGGAAAGGATTGGAAAGGGATCAACCCGAATGGAATGGAATGGAATGGAATGGAATGGAATGGAATGGAATCAACCGGAGTGGAATGGAATGGAATGGAATGGAATCAACACGAATGGAATGGAATGGAATGGAATGGAATGGAATCAACGCGAATGGAACTAAATGGAATGGAAAAGAATCAAACTGAATAGAATGGAATGGAATGGAATGGAATAGAATCAAACGGAATCGAGTGGAAAGGAATGGAATGGCATGGAATGGAATGGAATCAACCAGAATGGAATGGAATGGAATGGAATCAACCCGAATGGAATGGAATGGAATGGAATGGAATGGAACGGAACGGAATAGAATCGAATCACCCCAATGGAATGGAATGGAATGGAAAGGAATCAACCCAAATTGAATGGAATGGAGTGGAATGGAATGGAATGGAATGGAATGAAATTGAATGGAATGGAATCAACCCGAATGGAATGGAATGGAATGGAATGGAATGGAATGGAATGGAGTGGAATGGAATCAACCCGAATGGAATTGATTGGAATGGAATTTACTGGAGTGGAGTGGAGTGGACGTGATTGGAGTGGAATGGAATGGAATGGAATGGAATAGAATGGAATGGAATGGAATGCAATAGAGTGCAATGGAATGGGATGGAATCAACCCAAATGGAATGGAAAGGAATGGAATGAAATGCCATCAACCCGAATGGAATGGAATGGAATGAAATGGAAAGGAATGGAATGGAATGGAATGGAATGGAATGAAACCGAATAAAATGGAATGGAACGGAATGGGAGGGAATGGAATCCACCGGAATGAAATGGAATGGAAAGGAATAGAATGGAATCACCCCAATGGAATGGAATGGAATGGAATGGAATCAACACGAATGTAATGTAATGTAATGGAATGGAATGGAATTGAATCAAACCGAATGGAATGGAATGGAAAGGAATGGAATGGAATCACGCAGAATGGTATGGACTGGAATGAAATGGAATGGAGTGGAATCAACCCGAATAGAATGGAATGGAATGGAATGGAATGGAATGGAATGGAATGGAATGGAATCAACTCGAATGGAATGAAATGGAATCGAATGGAATAGAATGGAATGGAATGGAATGAAATGGAATGGAACCAACCTGAATGGAATGGAATGGAATGGAATGGAATGGAATGAAATGAAATGGAATGGAACCAACCTCAATGGAATGGAATGGAATGGAATGGAATGGAACGGAATGTAATCAACACGAATGGAATGGAATGGAATGGAATGGAATGGAATGGAATAAGCCCGAATGGAATGGAATGGAATGGAATGGAATGGAAGGGAAACAATACGAATGGAATGGAATCGAATGGAATGGAAAGGAATCAACCAGAATGGAATGGAATGGAATGGAATGCAATGGAATGGAGTCAAACCGAATGGAATGGAATGGAATGGAATGCAATGGAATGGAGTCAAACCGAATGGAATGGAATGGAATGAAAGGAATTGAATTGAAAGGAATGGAACTGAATCAACTGAAATGGAATGGAATGGAATGGAATGGAATCAACACGAATGGAATGGAATGGAATGGAATGGAACCAACCTGAATGGAATGGAATGGAATGGAATGGAGTGGAATGGAACCAACTTGAATTGAATGAAATGGAATGGAATGGAATGGAACGGGACCAACCTGAATGGAATGGAATGGAATGGAATGGAATGGAACGGGACCAACCTGAATGGAATGGAATGGAATGGAATGGAACGGGACCAACCTGAATGGAATGGAATGGAATGGAATGGAATGGAACGGGACCAACCTGAATGGAATGGAATGGAATGGAATTGAACGGAATGGAATCAACACGAATGGAATGGAAGGGAATGGAATGGAATGGAATGGAATCAACCTGAATGGAATGGAATGGAGTGGAATGGAATCTACTGGAATCAACCTGAATGGAATGGAATGGAATGGCATGGAATCAACCGGAATGTATTGTAATGTAATGGAATGGAATGGAGACAAAGGGAACGGAATGGAATGGAAGCGAATCAAACCGAATGTAATGGAATGGAATGGAATGGCGTCAAAGGGAACGGAATGGAATGGAAGCGAATCAACCCAAATGGAATGGAATGGAATGGAATGGAATGGAATGGAATGGAATGGAACGGAATGGAACGGAATGGAATCAACCCGAATTGAAAGGAATGGAATGGAATGGAATGGAATGGAATGGAATGGAATGCAATGGAATCCACCAGAATGGAATGGAATGGAATGGAATGGAATGGAATGGAATGGAATGGAACGGAATGGAAAGGAATGGAATGGAATCAACCAGAATGGAATGGAATGGAAAGGAATGGAATCAACCGGAGTGGAATGGAATGGAATGGAATGGAATCAACCCGAATGGAATGGAATGGAATGGAATGGAATGGAATGGAATGGAATGGAATAGAATGAACGCAAATGGAACTCAATGGAATGGAATGGAATGGAAAGTAATCAAACTGAATAGAATGGAATGGAATGGAATGGAATGGAATGGAATAGAATCAAACGGAATGGAGTGGAATGGAATGGAATGGAATGAAATGTAATGGAATGGAATGGAATCAACCGGAATGGAATAGAATGGAATGAAATCAATCCGAATGGAATGGAATCGAATGGAATGGAATGGAATGGAACGGAACGGAATAGAATCGAATCACCTCAATGGAATGGAATGGAACGGAATGGAATGGAATGGAATGGAATGGAATGGAATGGAATGGAATCAACGCGAATGGAATGGAATGGAATGGAATAGAATGGAATGGAATGGAATGGTATCAATCGGAATGGAATGGAATGGAATGGAATCGAATGAAATGGAATCAACACGAACGGAATGGAATGCAAAGGAATGGAATGCAATACAACCGAATGGAATGGAATTGAATGGAATGGAAAGGAATCAACCCGAATGGAATGGATTGGAATCTAATGGAATGGAATGGAATGGAATGGAATCAATCGGAATGGAATGGTATCGAAAGAAATGGAATCAACGCGAACGGAATGGAATGGAATGGAATGGAATCCACCCGAATGGAATGGAATGGAATCGAATGGAATGGAAAGGTATCAACCCGAATGGAATGGATTGGAATCTAATGGAATGGAATGGAATCTACCAGAATGGAATGGAATGGAATGGAATGGAATCAACCCGAATAAAATGGAATGGAAAGGAATGGAATGTAATGAAATGGAATGGAATGGAATCACCCCAATGGAATGGAATGGAATGGAATGGAATCAACCGGAATGGAATGGAATGGAAAGTAATGGAATGGAATGGAAAGGAATCAACCCGAATGGAATGGAATGAAGAGGAATGGAATGGAATGGAATGGAATGGAATGGAATGGAATGAAATGGAATGGAATGGAATCAACCCGAATGGAATGGAATGGAATGGAATGGAACGGAATCAACCCGAATGGAATTGACTGGAATGGAATGGAGTGGAGTGGAATAGAATGGAATGGAATGGAATGGAATAGAGTGCAATGGAATGGGATGGAATCAACACAAATTGAATGGAAAGGAATGGAATGAAATGCCATCAATCCGAATGGAATGGAATGGAGTGAAATGGAAAGGAAAGGAATGGAAAGGAATGGAATGTATTGGAAAGGAATGGAATGGAATGGAATGGAATGGAATGGAATGGAATGGAATGGATTGGAATCAAACCAAATAAAATGGAATGGAATGGATTGGGATGGAATGGAATCCTCCGGAATGGAATGGAATGGAATGGAAAGGAAATGAATCCTCCGGAAAGGAATGGAATGGAATGGAATGGAATGGAATGGAATGGAATCAAACGGAATGGAATGGAATGGAATGCATTCAACCCGAATGGAATGGAGTGGAATAGAAAGGAATAGAATGGAATCACCCCAATGGAATGGAATGGAATGGAATGGAATCAACACGAATGGAATGGAATGGAATGGAATCGAATGGAATAGAATGGAATCAACCCGAATGGAATGGAATGGAATGGAATGGAATGGAATGGAATCACCCAGAATGGTATGGACTGGAATTCAATGGAATGGAGTGGAATTAACCCGAATAGAATGGAATGGAATGGAATGGAATGGAATGGAAAGGAATGGAATCTAATGGAATCAACCCGAATGGAATGGAATGGAATGAAATGGAATCAACACGAAAGGAATGGAATGGAATGGAATGGAATGGAATGGAACGGAATCCACCTGAGTGGAAGGGAACGGAATGGAATGGAATGGAATGGAATGGAATGGAAAGAAATAGAATCAACCTCAATGGAATGGAATGGAATGGAATCAGCCCGAATGGAATGGAATGGAATGGGATGGAAAGGAATGGAATCTAATGGAATCAACCCGAATGGAATGGAATTGAATGAAATGGAATCAACACGAAAGGAATGGAATGGAATGGAATGCAATGGAATGGAATGGAACGGAATAAACCTGAGTGGAAGGGAACGGAATGGAATGGAATGGAATGGAATGGAATGGAATGGAAAGAAATAGAATCAACCTCAATGCAATGGAATGGAATGGAATCAGCCCGAATGGAATGGAATGGAATGGGATGGAATGGAATGAAATCAACCTGAATGGTATGGAATGGAATGGAATGGAGTGGAATGGAATGGAAAGGAATGGAATGGAAAGGAATGGAATGGAATCAACCAGAATGGAATGGAATGGAATCAACCGGAGTGGAATGGAATGGAATGGAATGGAATCAACCCGAATGGAATGGAATGGAATGGAATGGAATGGAATGGAATGGAATGGAATGGAATCAACGCAAATGGAACTCAATGGAATGGAATGGAATGTAAAGGAATCAAACTGAATAGAATGGAATGGAATGGAATAGAATGGAATGGAATGGAATAGAATCAAACGGAATGGAGTGGAATGGAATGGATTGGAATGGAATGGAATGGAATGGAATGGAATCAACCGGAATGGAATGGAATGGAATGAAATCAACCCGAATGGAATGGAATGGAATGGAAAGGAATGGAACGGAACGGAATAGAATTGAATCACCCCAATGGAATGGAATGGAACGGAATGGAATGGAATGGAATGGAATGGAATGGAATGGAATGGAATGGAATCAACGCGAATGGAATGGAATGGAATGGAATAGAATGGAATGGAATGGAATGGAATGGAATAAAATGGAATGGAATGGAATGGAATCAATCGGAATGGAATGGAATGGAATGGAATCGAATGAAATGGAATCAACACGAACGGAATGGAATGGAAAGGAATGGAATGGAATACAACCGAATGGAATGGAATGGAAAGGAATCAACCTGAATGGAATGGATTGGAATCTAATGGAATGGAATGGAATGGAATGGAATCAATCGGAATGGAATGGAATCGAATGAAATGGAATCAACACGAACGGAATGGAATGGAATGGAATGGAATCCACCCGAATGGAATGGAATGGAATCGAATGGAATGGAAAGGTATCAACCCGAATGGAATGCATTGGAATCTAATGGAATGGAATGGAATGGAATGGAATCTACCAGAATGGAATGGAATGGAATGGAATGGAATCAACCCGAATGGAATGGAATGGAATGGAATGGAATGGAATGGAATGGAATGGAATCAACGCAAATGGAACTCAATGGAATGGAATGGAATGTAAAGGAATCAAACTGAATAGAATGGAATGGAATGGAATAGAATGGAATGGAATGGAATGGAATAGAATCAAACGGTATGGAGTGGAATGGAATGGAATGGAATGGAATGGAATGGAATGGAATCAACCGGAATGGAATGGAATGGAATGAAATCAACCCGAATGGAATGGAATGGAATGGAATGGAATGGAACGGAACGGAATAGAATCGAATCACCCCAATGGAATGGAATGGAAAGGAATGGAATGGAATGGAATGGAATGGAATGGAATGGAATGGAATCAACGCGAATGGAATGGAATGGAATGGAATAGAATGGAATGGAATGGAATGGAATCAATCGGAATGGAACGGAATGGAATGGAATCGTATGAAATGGAATCAACACGAACGGAATGGAATGGAAAGGAATGGAATGGAATACAACCGAATTGAATGGAATGGAAAGGAATCAACCTGAATGGAATGGATTGGAATCTAATGGAATGGAATGGAATGGAATGGAATCAATCGGAATGGAATGGAATCGAGTGAAATGGAATCAACACGAACGGAATGGAATGGAATGGAATGGAATCCACCCGAATGGAATGGAAGGGAATCGAATGGAATGGAAAGGTATCAACCCGAATGGAATGCATTGGAATCTAATGGAATGGAATGGAATGGAATGGAATCTACCAGAATGGAATGGAATGGAATGGAATGGAATGGAGTCAACCCGAATGGAATGGAAAGGAATGGAATGGAATGGAATGCAATGGAATCAACCCAAATGGAATGGAATGGAATGGAATGGAATGGAATGGAATGGAATGGATTGGAATGGAATGGAACGGAATGGAATGGAATGGAATCAAACCTAATGGAATGGAATGGAGTGGAATGGAATGGAATGGAAAGGAATGCAATGGAATCAACCGGAATGGAATGGAATGGGATGGAATAGATTGGAATGGAATGGAATCAACCCAAATGGAATGGAATGGAATGCAGTGGAATCAACCCGAATGGAATGGAATGGAATGGAATCAACCTGAATGGAATGGAGTGGAATGGCATGGAGTGGAGTTGAGTGGAGTGGAGTGAAGTGGATTGGAGTGGAATGGAATGAAAGGGAATGGAAAAGAATGGAACGGAATGGAATGGAATGGAATGGAATGGAATGGAGACGAATGGATTCAACCCGAATCAGTGGAAAGGAATGGAATGGATTGGCATCAACCAGAATGGAATGGAATGGAATGAAATGGAATGGAATCAACCTGTATGGAATGGAATGGAATGGAATGGAATGGAATGGAATGGAATGGAATGGAATGGAATGGAATGGATTTGAATGTATCGGAATGGGAAAGAATGGAATGGAATGGAATCAAACGAAATGTAATGTAATGGAATGGAATCCATCCGAATGGAATGGAATGGAATGGAAAGGAATGGAATGGAATGGAACCAACCCGAAAGGAATGGAGTGGAATGGGATGGAGTGGAGTGGAGTGGAGTGGAGTGGAGTGGATTGGAGTGGAATGGAATGGAAGGGAATGGAATAGAATGGAATAGAATGGAATAGAATAGAATGGAATGGAATGGAATGGAATCAACCTGAACGGAATGGAAAGGAATGGAATGTAACGGAATGGAATGGAATGGAAACAACACGAATGGAATGGAATGGAATGGAATGGTATGGAATCAACGGTAATGGAATGGAATGGAACGGAATGGAATTAAATCGAATGGAATGGAAACAATCCAAATGGAATGGAATGGAATGGGATGAAATGCAATGGAATCAAACCGAATGGAATGGAATGGAACGGAACGGAATGGAATCAACACGAATGGAATGGAATGGAGTGGAATGGAATGGAATGTAATCGAATCGAATCGAATCAAACTGAATGGAATGCAAATGGAATGGAGTCAACCCGAAAGGAATGGAATGGAATGGGATGGAGTGGAATGGAATGTAATCAACCCAAATTAAATGAAATGTAATGGAATTGAATGGAATATAATGGAATCAAAACGAATGGAATGGCATGAAATGGAATGGAAAGGAATCAACCCGAATGGAATGGAATGGAATGGAATGGAATGGAATGGAATGGAATGGAAAGGAATGGAATGGAATGGAATCAACCCGAATGGAATGGAATGGAATGGAATGGAATCAACACGAATGGAATGGAATGGAATGGAACTGAATGGAACGGAATCAACCTGAGTGGAATGGAATGGAATGGAATGGAATGGAATGGAAAGGAATAGAATCAAACTCAATGGAATGGAATGGAATGGAATCAGCCCGAATGGAATGGAATGGAATGGGATGGAATGGAATGGAATTGAATCAACCCAAATGGAATGTAATGGAATGGAATGGAATCAACTTGAATGGAGTGGAATAGAATGGAATGGAATGGAATGGAATGATATCAACCTGAATGGTATGGAATGGAATGGAATGGAATGGAATGGA
Source organism: Pan paniscus (assembly GCF_029289425.2). Classification (NCBI taxonomy): domain Eukaryota; kingdom Metazoa; phylum Chordata; class Mammalia; order Primates; family Hominidae; genus Pan; species Pan paniscus. The sequence continues at coordinate 64,147,298 of NC_073260.2, read as the reverse complement.
ATGGAATGGAATGGAATGGAATGGAAACGACTGGAATGGAATGGAATGGAATGGAATCAACCGGAATGGAATGGAATGAAATGGGATGGAATGGAATGGAATGGAATCCACCCAAATGGAATGGAATGGAATCAACCTGAATGGCATGGAATGAAATTAACATGAATGGAATGGAATGAACATGAATTTAATGGAAAGGAATGGAATGGAATGGAATGGAATGGAATGGAATGGAATGGAATGCAATGGAATGGAGTCAACCCGAATTGAATGGAATGGAGAGGAATGGAATGAAAAGGAATGGAATTGTATCAACTGGAATGGAACGGAATGGAATGGAATCAACTCGAATGGAATGGAATGGAATGGAATGGAATGGAACGGAATGGAATCAACACGAATGGAATGGAAGCGAATGGAATGGAATGGAATGGAATGGAATGGAATCAACCTGAATGGAATGGAATGGAATGGAATGGAATGGAATGGAATGGAATGCAATGGAATGGAGTCAACCCGAATGGAATGGAATGGAGAGGAATGCAATGAAAAGGAATGGAATTGTATCAACTGGAATGCAACGGAATGGAATGGAATCAACTCGAATGGAATGGAATGGAATGGAATGGAATGGAACGGAATGGAATCAACACGAATGGAATGGAAGCGAATGGAATGGAATGGAATGGAATGGAATGGAATCAACCTGAATGGAATGGAATGGAATGGAATGGGATGGAATCAACCGGAATTGAATGTAATGTAATGGAATGGAATTGAGTCAAATGGAATGGAATGAAATGGAAGCGAATCAACCAGAATGTAATGGAATGGAATGGAATCGAATGGAATGGAACGGAATGGAATGCAATGGAATCAACCCGAATGGAAAGGAATGGAATGGAATGGAAAGGAATGGAATGGAATGGAATCCACCCGAATGGAATGGAATGGAATGGCAAGGAATGGCATGGAATCAACCCGAATGGAATGGAATGGAATGGAAAGCAATGGAATGGAATGGAACGGAATAAACCTGAGTGGAAGGGAACGGAATGGAATGGAATGGAATGGAATGGAATGGAAAGAAATAGAATCAACCTCAATGCAATGGAATGGAATGGAATCAGCCCGAATGGAATGGAATGGAATGGGATGGAATGGAATGAAATCAACCTGAATGGTATGGAATGGAATGGAATGGAGTGGAATGGAATGGAAAGGAATGGAATGGAAAGGAATGGAATGGAATCAACCAGAATGGAATGGAATGGAATCAACCGGAGTGGAATGGAATGGAATGGAATGGAATCAACCCGAATGGAAAGGAATGGAATGGAATGGAATGGAATGGAATCAACGCAAATGGAACTCAATGGAATGGAATGGAATGTAAAGGAATCAAACTGAATAGAATGGAATGGAATGGAATAGAATGGAATGGAATGGAATGGAATAGAATCAAACGGAATGGAGTGGAATGGAATGGAATGGAATGGAATGGAATGGAATGGAATCAACCGGAATGGAATGGAATGGAATGAAATCAACCCGAATGGAATGGAATGGAATGGAAAGGAATGGAACGGAACGGAATAGAATTGAATCACCCCAATGGAATGGAATGGAATGGAATGGAATGGAATGGAATGGAATGGAATCAACGCGAATGGAATGGAATGGAATGGAATAGAATGGAATGGAATGGAATGGAATGGAATAAAATGGAATGGAATGGAATGGAATCAATCGGAATGGAATGGAATGGAATGGAATCGAATGAAATGGAATCAACACGAACGGAATGGAATGGAAAGGAATGGAATGGAATACAACCGAATGGAATGGAATGGAAAGGAATCAACCTGAATGGAATGGATTGGAATCTAATGGAATGGAATGGAATGGAATGGAATCAATCGGAATGGAATGGAATCGAATGAAATGGAATCAACACGAACAGAATGGAATGGAATGGAATGGAATCCACCCGAATGGAATGGAATGGAATCGAATGGAATGGAAAGGTATCAACCCGAATGGAATGCATTGGAATCTAATGGAATGGAATGGAATGGAATGGAATCTAACAGAATGGAATGGAATGGAATGGAATGGAATCAACCCGAATGGAATGGAATGGAATGGAATGGAATGGAATGGAATGGAATGGAATCAACGCAAATGGAACTCAATGGAATGGAATGGAATGTAAAGGAATCAAACTGAATAGAATGGAATGGAATGGAATAGAATGGAATGGAATGGAATGGAATAGAATCAAACGGTATGGAGTGGAATGGAATGGAATGGAATGGAATGGAATGGAATCAACCGGAATGGAATGGAATGGAATGAAATCAACCCGAATGGAATGGAATGGAATGGAATGGAATGGAACGGAACGGAATAGAATCGAATCACCCCAATGGAATGGAATGGAACGGAATGGAATGGAATGGAATGGAATGGAATGGAATGGAATGGAATGGAATCAACGCGAATGGAATGGAATGGAATGGAATAGAATGGAATGGAATGGAATGGAATCAATCGGAATGGAATGGAATGGAATGGAATCGTATGAAATGGAATCAACACGAACGGAATGGAATGGAAAGGAATGGAATGGAATAAAACCGAATGGAATGGAATGGAAAGGAATCAACCTGAATGGAATGGATTGGAATCTAATGGAATGGAATGGAATGGAATGGAATCAATCGGAATGGAATGGAATCGAGTGAAATGGAATCAACACGAACGGAATGGAATGGAATGGAATGGAATCCACCCGAATGGAATGGAAGGGAATCGAATGGAATGGAAAGGTATCAACCCGAATGGAATGCATTGGAATCTAATGGAATGGAATGGAATGGAATGGAATCTACCAGAATGGAATGGAATGGAATGGAATGGAGTCAACCCGAATGGAATGGAAAGGAATGGAATGGAATGGAATGCAATGGAATCAAACCGAATGGAATGGAATGGAATGGAATGGAATGGAATGGAATGGAATGGAATGGAATGGATTGGAAAGGAATGGAACGGAATGGAATGGAATGGAATCAAACCTAATGGAATGGAATGGAGTGGAATGGAATGGAATGGAAAGGAATGCAATGGAATCAACCGGAATGGAATGGAATGGGATGGAATAGATTGGAATGGAATGGAATCAACCCAAATGGAATGGAATGGAATGGAGTGGAATCAACACGAATGGAATGGAATGGAATGGAATCAACCCGAATGGAATGGAGTGGAATGGCATGGAGTGGAGTTGAGTGGAGTGGAGTGAAGTGGATTGGAGTGGAATGGAATGAAAGGGAATGGAAAAGAATGGAACGGAATGGAATGGAATGGAATGGAATGGAGACGAATGGATTCAACCCGAATCAGTGGAAAGGAATGGAATGGATTGGCATCAACCAGAATGGAATGGAATGGAATGAAATGGAATGGAATCAACCTGTATGGAATGGAATGGAATGGAATGGAATGGAATGGAATGGAATGGAATGGAATGGATTTGAATGTATCGGAATGGGAAAGAATGGAATGGAATGGAATCAAACGGAATGTAATGTAATGGAATGGAATCCATCCGAATGGAATGGAATGGAATGGAAAGGAATGGAATGGAATGGAACCAACCCGAAAGGAATGGAGTGGAATGGGATGGAGTGGAGTGGAGTGGAGTGGAGTGGAGTGGAGTGGATTGGAGTGGAATGGAATGGAAGGGAATGGAATAGAATGGAATAGAATGGAATAGAATAGAATGGAATGGAATGGAATGGAATCAACCTGAACGGAATGGAAAGGAATGGAATGTAACGGAATGGAATGGAATGGAAACAACACGAATGGAATGGAATGGAATGGAATGGTATGGAATCAACGGTAATGGAATGGAATGGAACGGAATGGAATTAAATCGAATGGAATGGAAACAATCCAAATGGAATGGAATGGAATGGGATGAAATGCAATGGAATCAAACCGAATGGAATGGAATGGAACGGAACGGAATGGAATCAACACGAATGGAATGGAATGGAGTGGAATGGAATGGAATGTAATCGAATCGAATCGAATCAAACTGAATGGAATGCAAATGGAATGGAGTCAACCCGAAAGGAATGGAATGGAATGGGATGGAGTGGAATGGAATGTAATCAACCCAAATTAAATGAAATGTAATGGAATGGAATGGAATATAATGGAATCAAAACGAATGGAATGGCATGAAATGGAATGGAAAGGAAGCAACCCGAATGGAATGGAATGGAATGGAATGGAATGGAATGGAATGGAATGGAAAGGAATGGAATGGAATGGAATCAACCCGAATGGAATGGAATAGAATGGAATGGAATCAACACGAATGGAATGGAATGGAATGGAACTGAATGGAACGGAATCAACCTGAGTGGAATGGAATGGAATGGAATGGAATGGAATGGAAAGGAATAGAATCAACCTCAATGGAATGGAATGGAATGGAATCAGCCCGAATGGAATGGAATGGAATGGGATGGAATGGAATGGAATTGAATCAACCCAAATGGAATGGAATGGAATGGAATGGAATCAACTTGAATGGAATGGAATAGAATGGAATGGAATGGAATGGAACGATATCAACCTGAATGGTATGGAATGGAATGGAATGGAATGGAATGGAATGGAATGGAATGGAATGGAATGGAATGGAAACGAATGGAATGGAATTGAATGGAATGGAATGGAATCAACCGGAATGGAATGGAATGAAATGGGATGGAATGGAATGGAATGGAATCCACCCAAATGGAATGGAATGGAATGGAATGGAATCAACCTGAATGGCATGGAAAGAAATTAACATGAATGGAATGGAATGAACATGAATTTAATGGAATGGAATGGAATGGAATGGAATGGAATGGAATGGAATGGAATGCAATGGAATGGAGTCAACCCGAATGGAATGGAATGGAGAGGAATGGAATGAAAAGGAATGGAATTGTATCAACTGGAATGGAACGGAATGGAATGGAATCAACTCGAATGGAATGGAATGGAATGGAATGGAATGGAACGGAATGGAATCAACACGAATGGAATGGAAGCAAATGGAATGGAATGGAATGGAATGGAATGGAATCAACCTGAATGGAATGGAATGGAATGGAATGGGATGGAATCAACCGGAATTGAATGTAATGTAATGGAATGGAATTGAGTCAAAGGGAATGGAATGAAATGGAAGCGAATCAACCAGAATGTAATGGAATGGAATGGAATCGAATGGAATGGAACGGAATGGAATGCAATGGAATCAACCCGAATGGAAAGGAATGGAATGGAATGGAAAGGAATGGAATGGAATGGAATCCACCCGAATGGAATGGAATGGAATGGAAAGGAATGGCATGGAATCAACCCGAATGGAATGGAATGGAATGGAATGGAATGGAATGGAATGGAATGGAATGGAATCAACCGGAGTGGAATGGAATGGAATGGAATGGAATCAACCCGAATGGAATGGAATGGAATGCAATGGAATGGAATGGGATCAATCGGATTGGAATGTAATCTAGTGGAATGGAATGGAATGCAGTCAACCCGAATGGAATGGAATGGAATGGAATCAACACGAATAGAATGGAATGGAATGGAATCAACCTGAATGGAATAGAATGGAATGCAATGGAGTGGAATGGAATGGCATGGAATGCATTGGGATGGAGTCAAACTGAACGGAATGGAGTGGAATGGAATCAACCCGAATGGAATGAAATGGAACGGAATGGAATGGAATGGAATCAACCAGAATGGAATGGAATGGAATGGAATCAGCAAGAATGGAATGGAAAGGAGTGGAATGGATTGGAATGGCATCAAACGGAATGGATTCAAACAGAATGGCATGGATTGGAATGGAATGGAATGGAATGGAATCAACCCGAATCGTATGGAATGGAATGGAATGGAATCAACCCGAATGGAATGGAATGGAATGGAATGGAATGGAATCACCACGAACGGAATGGAATGGAATGGAAATGAATGTTACGGAATCAACCTGAGTGGAATTGAATGGAATGGAATGGAATGGAATGGAAAGGAATAGAATCAACCTCAATGGAATGGAATGGAATGGAATCAGCCCGAATGGAATAGAATGGAATGGGATGGAATGGAATGGAATGGAATTGAATCAACCCAAATGGAATGGAATGGAATGGAATGGAATCAACCCGAATGGAATGGAATGGAATGGAATGGAATCAACCCGAATGGAATGGAATGGAATGGAATGGAATGGAATGATATCAACCTGAATGGTATGGAATGGAATGGAATGGAATGGAATGGAATGGAATGGAGTGAAATCAACCGGAATGGAATGCAATGGAATGGAATGGAATGGAATGGAATGGAATGGAATGGATACAACTCGAATGGAATCGAATGGAATGGAATGGAACGGGATGGAACCAACCTGAATGGAATGGTATGGAATGGAATGGAATGGAATGGAATGGAATGGAATCAACAGGAATGGAATGGAATGGAATGGAATGGAATGGAATGGAATCAACCCGAATGGAATGGAATGGAATGGAATGGAATGGAATCAATACGAATGGAATGGAATGGAATGGATTCAACCAGAATGGATTGGAATGGAATGGAATGGAAAGGAATAGAATGAATCTGAATGGAATGGAATGGAATGGAATCAGCCAGAATGGAATGGAATGCAATGGGATGGAATGGAATGGAATGGAATCCACCCAAATGGAATGGAATGGAATCTAATGGAATCAACCCGAATGGAATGGAACGAAATTAACATGAATGGAATGGAATCAAAATGATTGGAATGGAATGGAATGGAATGGAATGGAATGGAATTTCATGCAATGGATTGGAGTCAACCCGAATGGAATGGAATGGAGAGGAATGGAATGAAAAGAAATGGAATTGTATCAACTGGAATGGAATGGAATGGAATGGAATGGAATGGAATGGAATGGAATCAACTCGAATGGAATGGAATGGAATGGAATGGAATGGAATGGAATGGAATGGAATGGAATGGAATGGAACGGAATGGAATCAACATGAATGGAATGGAATGGAATGGAATGGAATGGAATGGAATGGAACGGAATGGAATCAACACGAATGGAATGGAAGGGAATGGAATGGAATGGAATCAACCTGAATGGAATGGAATGGAATGGAATGGAACGGGATGGAATTAACCGGAATGGAATGTAATGGAATAGAATGGAATGTAGTCGAACCTAATGGAATGGCATGGAAGCGAATCAACCCGAATTTAATGGAACGGAATTGAATGGAATGGAATCAACACCAATGGAAAGGAATGGAATGGAATGGAATGGAATGGAATGGAATGGAATGGAATGGAATGGAGTGGATTCCACCCGAATGGAATGGAATGGAAAGGAATGGAAATGAATGGAATGGAAAGGAATGGAATGGAATCAACCCGATTGGAATGGAGTGGAATGCAATGGAATGGAATGGTATGGAATCAACCGGAGTGGAATGGAAAGGAATGGAATGGAATCAACCCGAATGGAATGGAATGGAAAGGAATGGAATGGAATGAAATGGAATGGAATGGAATCACCCAAATGGAATAGAATGGAATGGAATGGAATCAACCTGAATTTAATGGCATGGAATTGAATCAACCGGAATGGAATGGAATGGAAAGGAATGGAAAGGAATTAACCCGAATGGAATGGAATGGAATGGAATGGAATGGAATGAAATGGAATGGAATGGAATCAACCCGAATGGAATGGAATGGAATGGAATGGAATGGAATGGAATGGAATGGAATGGAATGGAATGGAATCAACCCGAATGGAATTGATTGGAATGGAATGGAGTGGAGTGGAGTGGAGTGGAGGGGATTGGAGTCGAATGGAATGGAATGGAATGGAATAGAATGGAATGGAATGGAATGGAATGGAATGGAATGGAATCCACCCGAATGAAAGGAATGTAATGGAATGGAACGGAATGGAATGGAATGGAATCAACCCGAATGGAAAGGAATGGAATGGAATGGAATGGAATGGAATGGAATGGAATGGAATCCACCCGAATGGAATGGAATGGAATGGAATGGAAAGGAATGGAATGGAAAGGAATGGAATGGAATCAACCAGAATGGAATGGAATGGAATGGAATGGAATGGAATGGAATGGAATCAACCGGAGTGGAATGGAATGGAATGGAATGGAATCAACCCGAATGAAATTGAATGGATTGCAATGGAAAGGAATGGGATCAATCAGAATGGAATGTAATCTAATGGAATGGAATGAAATGGAAAGGAATCAAACTGAATAGAATGGAATGGAATGGAATGGAATGGAATGGAATGGAATGGAACCAAACTGAATGGAATGGAATGGAATGGAATGGAACCAACCTGAATGGAATGGAATGGAATGGAATGGAATGGAACGGAATGGAATCAACACGAATGGAATGGAAGGGAATGGAATGGAATGGAATCAACCTGAATGGAATGGAATGGAATGGAATGGGATGGAATCAACCGGAATGTAATGTAATGTACTGGAATGGAATGGAGTCAAAGGGAACGGAATGGAATGGACGCGAATCAACCAGAATGTAATGGAATGGAATGGAATCGAATGGAATGGAACGGAATGGAATGCAATGGAATCAACCCGAATGGAAAGGAATGGAATGGAATGGAAAGGAATGGAATGGAATGGAATCCACCCGAATGGAATGGAATGGAATGGAAAGGAATGGCATGGAATCAACCCGAATGGAATGGAATGGAATGGAATGGAATGGAATGGAATGGAATGGAATGGAATCAACCGGAGTGGAATGGAATGGAATGGAATGGAATCAACCCGAATGGAATGGAATGGAATGCAATGGAATGGAATGGGATCAATCGGATTGGAATGTAATCTAGTGGAATGGAATGGAATGCAGTCAACCCGAATGGAATGGAATGGAATGGAATCAACACGAATAGAATGGAATGGAATGGAATCAACCTGAATGGAATAGAATGGAATGCAATGGAGTGGAATGGAATGGCATGGAATGCATTGGGATGGAGTCAAACTGAACGGAATGGAGTGGAATGGAATCAACCCGAATGGAATGAAATGGAACGGAATGGAATGGAATGGAATCAACCAGAATGGAATGGAATGGAATGGAATCAGCAAGAATGGAATGGAAAGGAGTGGAATGGATTGGAATGGCATCAAACGGAATGGATTCAAACAGAATGGCATGGATTGGAATGGAATGGAATGGAATGGAATCAACCCGAATCGTATGGAATGGAATGGAATGGAATCAACCCGAATGGAATGGAATGGAATGGAATGGAATGGAATCACCACGAACGGAATGGAATGGAATGGAAATGAATGTTACGGAATCAACCTGAGTGGAATTGAATGGAATGGAATGGAATGGAATGGAAAGGAATAGAATCAACCTCAATGGAATGGAATGGAATGGAATCAGCCCGAATGGAATAGAATGGAATGGGATGGAATGGAATGGAATGGAATTGAATCAACCCAAATGGAATGGAATGGAATGGAATGGAATCAACCCGAATGGAATGGAATGGAATGGAATGGAATCAACCCGAATGGAATGGAATGGAATGGAATGGAATGGAATGATATCAACCTGAATGGTATGGAATGGAATGGAATGGAATGGAATGGAATGGAATGGAGTGAAATCAACCGGAATGGAATGCAATGGAATGGAATGGAATGGAATGGAATGGAATGGAATGGAATGGAATGGATACAACTCGAATGGAATCGAATGGAATGGAATGGAACGGGATGGAACCAACCTGAATGGAATGGTATGGAATGGAATGGAATGGAATGGAATGGAATGGAATCAACAGGAATGGAATGGAATGGAATGGAATGGAATGGAATGGAATCAACCCGAATGGAATGGAATGGAATGGAATGGAATGGAATCAATACGAATGGAATGGAATGGAATGGATTCAACCAGAATGGATTGGAATGGAATGGAATGGAAAGGAATAGAATGAATCTGAATGGAATGGAATGGAATGGAATCAGCCAGAATGGAATGGAATGCAATGGGATGGAATGGAATGGAATGGAATCCACCCAAATGGAATGGAATGGAATCTAATGGAATCAACCCGAATGGAATGGAACGAAATTAACATGAATGGAATGGAATCAAAATGATTGGAATGGAATGGAATGGAATGGAATGGAATGGAATTTCATGCAATGGATTGGAGTCAACCCGAATGGAATGGAATGGAGAGGAATGGAATGAAAAGAAATGGAATTGTATCAACTGGAATGGAATGGAATGGAATGGAATGGAATGGAATGGAATCAACTCGAATGGAATGGAATGGAATGGAATGGAATGGAATGGAATGGAATGGAATGGAACGGAATGGAATCAACATGAATGGAATGGAATGGAATGGAATGGAATGGAATGGAATGGAACGGAATGGAATCAACACGAATGGAATGGAAGGGAATGGAATGGAATGGAATCAACCTGAATGGAATGGAATGGAATGGAATGGAACGGAATGGAATCAACATGAATGGAATGGAATGGAATGGAATGGAATGGAATGGAATGGAACGGAATGGAATCAACACGAATGGAATGGAAGGGAATGGAATGGAATGGAATCAACCTGAATGGAATGGAATGGAATGGAATGGAACGGGATGGAATTAACCGGAATGGAATGTAATGGAATAGAATGGAATGTAGTCGAACCTAATGGAATGGCATGGAAGCGAATCAACCCGAATTTAATGGAACGGAATTGAATGGAATGGAATCAACACCAATGGAAAGGAATGGAATGGAATGGAATGGAATGGAATGGAATGGAATGGAATGGAATGGAATGGAATGGAATGGAATGGAATGGAATGGAATGGAGTGGATTCCACCCGAATGGAATGGAATGGAAAGGAATGGAAATGAATGGAATGGAAAGGAATGGAATGGAATCAACCCGATTGGAATGGAATGGAATGCAATGGAATGGAATGGTATGGAATCAACCGGAGTGGAATGGAAAGGAATGGAATGGAATCAACCCGAATGGAATGGAATGGAAAGGAATGGAATGGAATGAAATGCAATGGAATGGAATCACCCAAATGGAATAGAATGGAATGGAATGGAATCAACCTGAATTTAATGGCATGGAATTGAATCAACCGGAATGGAATGGAATGGAAAGGAATGGAAAGGAATTAACCCGAATGGAATGGAATGGAATGGAATGGAATGGAATGAAATGGAATGGAATGGAATCAACCCGAATGGAATGGAATGGAAGGGAATGGAATGGAATGGAATGGAATGGAATGGAATCAACCCGAATGGAATTGATTGGAATGGAATGGAGTGGAGTGGAGTGGAGTGGAGGGGATTGGAGTCGAATGGAATGGAATGGAATGGAATAGAATGGAATGGAATGGAATGGAATGGAATGGAATGGAATCCACCCGAATGAAAGGAATGTAATGGAATGGAACGGAATGGAATGGAATGGAATCAACCCGAATGGAAAGGAATGGAATGGAATGGAATGGAATGGAATGGAATGGAATGGAATCCACCCGAATGGAATGGAATGGAATGGAATGGAAAGGAATGGAATGGAAAGGAATGGAATGGAATCAACCCGAATGGAATGGAATGGAATGGAATGGAATGGAATGGAATGGAATGGAATGGAATCAACCGGAGTGGAATGGAATGGAATGGAATGGAATCAACCCGAATGAAATGGAATGGATTGCAATGGAAAGGAATGGGATCAATCAGAATGGAATGTAATCTAATGGAATGGAATGAAATGGAAAGGAATCAAACTGAATAGAATGGAATGGAATGGAATGGAATGGAATGGAATGGAATGGAATGGAATCAAACTGAATGGAATGGAATGGAATGGAATGGAACCAACCTGAATGGAATGGAATGGAATGGAATGGAATGGAATGGAATGGAACGGAATGGAATCAACACGAATGGAATGGAAGGGAATGGAATGGAATGGAATCAACCTGAATGGAATGGAATGGAATGGAATGGGATGGAATCAACCGGAATGTAATGTAATGTACTGGAATGGAATGGAGTCAAAGGGAACGGAATGGAATGGACGCGAATCAACCAGAATGTAATGGAATGGACTGGAATGGAATGGAAAAGAATGGAATGTAATGGAATCAACCCGAATTGAATGGAATGGAGTGGAGTGGAATGGAATGGAATGGAATCAACCGGAATAGAATGCAATGGAGTGGAATGCATGCAATCAACCCAAATGGAATGGAATGGAATGGAATGGAATCTACTCTAATGGAAAAGAATGAAATGGAATGCAATGGTGTGGAATGGAATGCAATGGAATGGAATGGAATCCACCAGAATGGAAAGGAATGGAATGGAATGGAATAGAATGGAATGGTATGGAATCCACCCGAATGGAATGGAATGGAATGGAATGCAATGCAATGGAATGGAATGGAATCAACCGGAATGGAATGGAATGGAGTGGAATGGAATCGATGGAATGGAATGGAATGGAATCAACCCGAATGGAATGGAATAGAATGGAATGGAATGGAATGGATTGGCATCAATCCAAATGAAATTAAATGGAATGGATTGGAATGGAATGAAATGCGGTCAACACGAATGGAATGGAATGGAATGGAATGGAATGGAATGCAATGGAATAAACCCGAATGGAATGGAATGGAATTGAATGGAAAGGAATGGCATGGGATCAACACGAGTGGAATGGATTGGAATGGAGTGGAATGGAATGGAATGGAATGGAAACAACCCGTATGGAATGGAGTGGAATGGAATGGAATGGAATTGAATGGAATCGAATGGAATGGAATGGAATGGAATCAACCCGAATGGAATGGAATGGAGTGGAATGGAATGGAATGGAATGGAGTCAAACCGAATGGAATGGAATGGACTGGAATGTAACGGAGTCAACCCGAATGGAATGGAATGAAATGGAATGGAATCAACACGAATAGAATGGAGTGGAATGGAATGGAGTGGAGTGGAGTGGAGTGGAGTGGAGTGGAGTGAAGTGGAGTGGAGTGGAGTGGATTGGAATGGAATGGAATGGAATAGAATGGGATGGAATGGAATGGAATCAACACGGATAGAATGGAAAGGAATGGAATGGAATGGCATAACCCAAATGGAATGGAATGGAATGAAATATAATGTAATGTAATGAAATGAAATGGAATGGAATCAACCCGAATAAAATAGAATGGAATGGAATGGAATCCAATGGAATCAACCATAATGGAAGGGAACTAAATGGAGTGGAATGGAATGGAATGGAATGCACTGGAATGGAATGGAATCAATCTGAATGGAATGGAAGGGAATGGAATCAACCCGAAAGTAATAGAGTGGAAGGGAATGGAATGGAATGGAATGGAAAGGAATGGAATCAACCTGAAAGAATGGAATGGAATGGAATGGAATGGAAGGGAGTGGAATCAACCCGAAAGGAATGGAATGGAATGGAATGGAATCAACCCGAATGGAATGGAATGGAATGGAATGGAATGGAATGGAATGGAATGATATCAACCTGAATGGTATGGAATGGAATGGAATGGAATGGAATGGAATGGAATGGAATGGAATGGAGTGAAATCAACCGGAATGGAATGCAATGGAATGGAATGGAATGGAATGGAATGGAATGGAATGGATACAACTCGAATGGAATCGAATGGAATGGAATGGAACGGGATGGAACCAACCTGAATGGAATGGTATGGAATGGAATGGAATGGAATGGAATGGAATGGAATCAACAGGAATGGAATGGAATGGAATGGAATGGAATCAACCCGAATGGAATGGAATGGAATGGAATGGAATGGAATGGAATGGAATCAATACGAATGGAATGGAATGGAATGGATTCAACCAGAATGGATTGGAATGGAATGGAATGGAAAGGAATAGAATGAATCTGAATGGAATGGAATGGAATGGAATCAGCCAGAATGGAATGGAATGCAATGGGATGGAATGGAATGGAATGGAATCCACCCAAATGGAATGGAATGGAATCTAATGGAATCAACCCGAATGGAATGGAACGAAATTAACATGAATGGAATGGAATCAAAATGATTGGAATGGAATGGAATGGAATGGAATGGAATGGAATTTCATGCAATGGATTGGAGTCAACCCGAATGGAATGGAATGGAGAGGAATGGAATGAAAAGAAATGGAATTGTATCAACTGGAATGGAATGGAATGGAATGGAATGGAATGGAATGGAATCAACTCGAATGGAATGGAATGGAATGGAATGGAATGGAATGGAATGGAATGGAACGGAATGGAATCAACATGAATGGAATGGAATGGAATGGAATGGAATGGAATGGAACGGAATGGAATCAACACGAATGGAATGGAAGGGAATGGAATGGAATGGAATCAACCTGAATGGAATGGAATGGAATGGAATGGAACGGGATGGAATTAACCGGAATGGAATGTAATGGAATAGAATGGAATGTAGTCGAACCTAATGGAATGGCATGGAAGCGAATCAACCCGAATTTAATGGAACGGAATTGAATGGAATGGAATCAACACCAATGGAAAGGAATGGAATGGAATGGAATGGAATGGAATGGAATGGAATGGAATGGAATGGAGTGGATTCCACCCGAATGGAATGGAATGGAAAGGAATGGAAATGAATGGAATGGAAAGGAATGGAATGGAATCAACCCGATTGGAATGGAATGGAATGCAATGGAATGGAATGGTATGGAATCAACCGGAGTGGAATGGAAAGGAATGGAATGGAATCAACCCGAATGGAATGGAATGGAAAGGAATGGAATGGAATGAAATGGAATGGAATGGAATCACCCAAATGGAATAGAATGGAATGGAATGGAATCAACCTGAATTTAATGGCATGGAATTGAATCAACCGGAATGGAATGGAATGGAAAGGAATGGAAAGGAATTAACCCGAATGGAATGGAATGGAATGGAATGGAATGGAATGAAATGGAATGGAATGGAATCAACCCGAATGGAATGGAATGGAATGGAATGGAATGGAATGGAATGGAATGGAATGGAATCAACCCGAATGGAATTGATTGGAATGGAATGGAGTGGAGTGGAGTGGAGTGGAGGGGATTGGAGTCGAATGGAATGGAATGGAATGGAATAGAATGGAATGGAATGGAATGGAATGGAATGGAATGGAATGGAATCCACCCGAATGAAAGGAATGTAATGGAATGGAACGGAATGGAATGGAATGGAATCAACCCGAATGGAAAGGAATGGAATGGAATGGAATGGAATGGAATGGAATGGAATGGAATCCACCCGAATGGAATGGAATGGAATGGAATGGAAAGGAATGGAATGGAAAGGAATGGAATGGAATCAACCCGAATGGAATGGAATGGAATGGAATGGAATGGAATGGAATGGAATGGAATCAACCGGAGTGGAATGGAATGGAATGGAATGGAATCAACCCGAATGAAATGGAATGGATTGCAATGGAAAGGAATGGGATCAATCAGAATGGAATGTAATCTAATGGAATGGAATGAAATGGAAAGGAATCAAACTGAATAGAATGGAATGGAATGGAATGGAATGGAATGGAATGGAACCAAACTGAATGGAATGGAATGGAATGGAATGGAACCAACCTGAATGGAATGGAATGGAATGGAATGGAATGGAATGGAATGGAACGGAATGGAATCAACACGAATGGAATGGAAGGGAATGGAATGGAATGGAATCAACCTGAATGGAATGGAATGGAATGGAATGGGATGGAATCAACCGGAATGTAATGTAATGTACTGGAATGGAATGGAGTCAAAGGGAACGGAATGGAATGGACGCGAATCAACCAGAATGTAATGGAATGGACTGGAATGGAATGGAAAAGAATGGAATGTAATGGAATCAACCCGAATTGAATGGAATGGAGTGGAGTGGAATGGAATGGAATGGAATCAACCGGAATAGAATGCAATGGAGTGGAATGCATGCAATCAACCCAAATGGAATGGAATGGAATGGAATGGAATCTACTCTAATGGAAAAGAATGAAATGGAATGCAATGGTGTGGAATGGAATGCAATGGAATGGAATGGAATCCACCAGAATGGAAAGGAATGGAATGGAATGGAATAGAATGGAATGGTATGGAATCCACCCGAATGGAATGGAATGGAATGGAATGCAATGCAATGGAATGGAATGGAATCAACCGGAATGGAATGGAATGGAATGGAATGGAATGGAATGGAATGGAATCGATGGAATGGAATGGAATGGAATCAACCCGAATGGAATGGAATAGAATGGAATGGAATGGAATGGATTGGCATCAATCCAAATGAAATTAAATGGAATGGATTGGAATGGAATGAAATGCGGTCAACACGAATGGAATGGAATGGAATGGAATGGAATGGAATGCAATGGAATAAACCCGAATGGAATGGAATGGAATTGAATGGAAAGGAATGGCATGGGATCAACACGAGTGGAATGGATTGGAATGGAGTGGAATGGAATGGAATGGAATGGAAACAACCCGTATGGAATGGAGTGGAATGGAATGGAATGGAATTGAATGGAATCGAATGGAATGGAATGGAATGGAATCAACCCGAATGGAATGGAATGGAGTGGAATGGAATGGAATGGAATGGAGTCAAACCGAATGGAATGGAATGGACTGGAATGTAACGGAGTCAACCCGAATGGAATGGAATGAAATGGAATGGAATCAACACGAATAGAATGGAGTGGAATGGAATGGAGTGGAGTGGAGTGGAGTGGAGTGGAGTGGAGTGAAGTGGAGTGGAGTGGAGTGGATTGGAATGGAATGGAATGGAATAGAATGGGATGGAATGGAATGGAATCAACACGGATAGAATGGAAAGGAATGGAATGGAATGGCATAACCCAAATGGAATGGAATGGAATGAAATATAATGTAATGTAATGAAATGAAATGGAATGGAATCAACCCGAATAAAATCGAATGGAATGGAATGGAATCCAATGGAATCAACCATAATGGAAGGGAACTAAATGGAGTGGAATGGAATGGAATGGAATGCACTGGAATGGAATGGAATCAATCTGAATGGAATGGAAGGGAATGGAATCAACCCGAAAGTAATAGAGTGGAAGGGAATGGAATGGAATGGAATGGAAAGGAATGGAATCAACCTGAAAGAATGGAATGGAATGGAATGGAATGGAAGGGAGTGGAATCAACCCGAATGGAATGGAATGGAATGGAATGGAATGGAATGGAATGGAATGGAATGGAATGGAATGGAATCAACCCGAATGGAATGGAATGGAATCGAATGGAAAGGAATGGAATGGAATGAAATGGAATGGAATAGAATGGAATGAAATGTAATGAAATGGAATGGAATGGAATGAAATGGCATGAAATGGAATGGAATGGAATGGCATGGGATGGAATGGAATGGAATGGAGTGGAATTGAATGGAATGGAATGGAATGGATTGGAATGGGACCAACCCAAATGGAATGGATTGGAATGGAATGGAATGGGGTCAACCCGAATCGGATGGAATTGAATGGAATGGAATGGAATGCAATGGAATCAACCCGAATGGAATGGGATGGAATTGAATGGAATGGAATGGAATGGAATGGAATGGAATCAACAAGAGTGAAATGGAATGGAATGGAGTGGAACGGAATGGAATGGAATCGAATCAACCATAATGGAATGGACTGGAACGGAATGGAATGGAATCAACCCGTATGGAATGGAATGGAGTGGAATGGAATGGAATGGAATCAGCAAGAATGGAATGGAATGGAATGGAATTGAATGGAATGGAATCAACCCAAATGGAATGGAGTGGAATGGCATGGAGTGGAGTTGAGTGAAGTGGAGTGAAGTGTATTGGAGTGGAATGGAATGAAAGGGAATGGAATAGAATGGAACGGAATGGAATGGAGTCGAATGGATTCAACCCAAATCAATGGAAAGGAATGGAATGGATTGGCATCAACCAGAATGGAATGGAATGGAATGAAATGGAATGGAATCAACCTGTATGGAATGGAATGCAATGGAATGGAATGGAATGGAATGGAATGGAATGGAATGTATCGGAATGGGAAGGAATGGAATGGAATGGAATCAACCGGAATGTAATGTAATGGAATGGAATCCATCCGAATAGAATGGAATGGAATGGAAAGGAATGGAACGGAATGGAACCAACCCGAAAGGAATGGAGTGGAATGGGATGGAGTGGAGTGGAGTGGAGTGGAGTGGATTGGAGTGGAATAGAATGGAAGGAAATGGAATAGAATGGAATAGAATGGAATAGAATAGAATGGAATGGAATGGAATGGAATCAACCTGAACGGAATGGAAAGGAATGGTATGTAACGGAATGGAATGGAATGGAAACAACACGAATGGAATGGAACGGAATGGAATGGTATGGAATCAATGGGAACGGAATGGAATGGAATGGAATGGAATTAAATCGAATGGAATGGAAACAACCCAAATAGAATGGAATGGAATGGGATGAAATGCAATGGAATAAAACCGAATGGAATGGAATGGAACGGAACGGAATGGAATCAACACGAAAGGAATGGAATGGAGTGGAATGGAATGGAATGTAATCGAATCGAATCGAATCAAACTGAATGGAATGCAAATGGAATGGAGTCAACCCGAAAGGAATGGAATGGAATGGAATGGAGTGGAATGGAATGTAATCAACCCAAATTAAATGAAATGTAATGTAATGGAATGGAATGGAATGGAATCAACACGAATGGAATGGCATGAAATGGCATGGAAAGGAATCAACCCGAATGGAATTGAATGGAATGGAATGGAATGGAATGGAATGGAAAGGAATGGAATGGAATGGAATCAACCCGAATGGAATGGAATGGAATGCAATGGAATGGAATGGGATCAATCGGATTGGAATGTAATCTAATGGAATGGAATGGAACGGAGTCAACCCGAATGGAATGGAATGGAATGGAATCAACACGAATAGAATGGAATGGAATGGAATCAACCTGAATGGAATAGAATGGAATGCAATGGAGTGGAATGGAATGGCATGGAATGCATTGGAATGGAGTCAAACTGAACGGAATGGAGTGGAATGGAATCCACCCGAATGGAATGAAATGGAATGGAATGGAATGGAATGGAATCAACCAGAATGGAATGGAATGGAATGGAATCAACACGAATGGAATGGAATGGAATGCAATGGAATGGAATGAAATGGCATGGAATTAACCCGAATGGAATGGAATGGAAGAGAATCAACCAGAATGGAATGGAATGGAAGGGAATGGAAAGGAATGGAATGGAATGGAATGGAATGGAATGGAATGGAATGGAATGCAAAGAAATGGAATGGCATGGAATCAACCAGAATGGAATGGAATGGAATGGAGTGGAACGGAATGGTATCAACCAGATTGGAATGGAATGGAATGGAATGGAATGGAAAGGAATGGAATGGAAAAGAATCAACTCGAATGTAATGGAATGGAATGGAAAGGAAAGGAATGGAATGGAAAGTATCAACTCGAATGTAATGGAATTGAATGAAATGGAATGGAATCCACGCGAATGGAATGGAATGGAATGGGATGGAATGGAATGGGATGGAATTGAATGGAATGGAGTCAAACGGAATGGAATGGAATGGAATGGAATGGAATGGAATGGAATGGAATGGAATGGAATGGAATGCAATGGAATGGAGTCAACCCGAATGCAATGGAATGGAATGAAAGGAATTGAATGGAAAGGAATGGAACTGAATCAACTGGAATGGAATGGAATGGATTGGAATGCAATGGAATGGAACCAAACTGAATGGAATGGAATGGAATGGAATGGAATGGAGCCAACCTGAATGGAATGGAATGGAATGGAATGGAATGACATGGAATGGAATCAACCGTAATTTAGTGGAATGGAATGGAATGGAATGAAGTCAACTCGAATAGAGTGGAATGGAATGGACAGGAGTGGAATCACACCACTGGAATGCAATGGAATGGAATGGAAGGGAATGGAATCAACCTCAATGGAATGGAATGGAATCGAATGAACGGAATTGAATGGAAAGGAATGGAACTGAATCAACTGGAATGGAATGGAATGGAATGGAATGGAATGGAATCAACACGAATGGAATGGAATGGAATGGAATGGAATGGAATGGAATGGAACCAACCTGAATGGAATGGAATGGAATGGAATAGAATGGAATCAACTCGAATGGAATGGAATGGAATGGAATGGAATGGAATGGAATGGAACCAACCTGAATGGAATGGAATGGAATGGAATGGAATGGAATGGAACCAACCTGAATGGAATGGAATGGAATGGAATGGAACGGAATGGAATCAACACGAATGGAATGGAAGGGAATGGAATGGAATGGAATCAACCTGAATGGAATGGAATGGAGTGGAATGGAATGTAATGGAATCAACCTGAATGGAATGGAATGGAATGGAATGGAATGGGATGGAATCAACCGGAATGTATTGTAATGTAATGGAATGGAATGGAGACAAAGGGAACGGAATGGAATGGAAGCGAATCAAACCGAATGTAATGGAATGTAATGTGTTGGAATGGAATGGAAAGGAATGGAACGGAATGGAACGGAATGGAATGGAATGGAATCAACCCGAATGGAAAGGAAGGGAATGGAAAGGAATGGAATGGAATGGAAAGGAATGGAATGGAAAGGATTGGAATGGAATCAACCCGAATGGAATGGAATGGAATGGAATGGAATGGAATGGAATGGAATGGAGTCAACCGGAGTGGAATGGAATGGAATGGAATGGAATCAACACGAATGGAATGGAATGGAATGGAATGGAATGGAATCAACGCGAATGGAACTAAATGGAATGGAAAAGAATCAAACTGAATAGAATGGAATGGAATGGAATGGAATAGAATCAAACGGAATCGAGTGGAAAGGAATGGAATGGCATGGAATGGAATGGAATCAACCAGAATGGAATGGAATGGAATGTAATCAACCCGAATGGAATGGAATGGAATGGAATGGAATGGAACGGAACGGAATAGAATCGAATCACCCCAATGGAATGGAATGGAATGGAAAGGAATCAACCCGAATTGAATGGAATGGAGTGCAATGGAATGGAATGGAATGGAATGAAATTGAATGGAATGGAATCAACCCGAATGGAATGGAATGGAATGGAACGGAATGGAATGGAATGGAATGGAATGGAATCAAACCGAATGGAATTGATTGGAATGGAATTTAGTGGAGTGGAGTGGAGTGGACGGGATTGGAGTGGAATGGAATGGAATGGAATGGGATAGAATGGAATGGAATGGAATGCAATAGAGTGCAATGGAATGGGATGGAATCAACCCAAATGGAATGGAAAGGAATGGAATGAAATGCTATCAACCCGAATGGAATGGAATGGAATGAAATGGAAAGGAATGGAATGGAATGGAATGGAATGGAATGAAACCGAATAAAATGGAATGGAACGGAATGGGAGGGAATGGAATCCACCGGAATGGAATGGAATTGAAAGGAATAGAATGGAATCACCCCAATGGAATGGAATGGAATGGAATGGAATCAACACGAATGTAATGTAATGGAATGGAATGGAATGGAATTGAATCAAACCGAATGGAATGGACTGGAATGGAAAGGAATGGAATCACGCAGAATGGTATGGACTGGAATGAAATGGAATGGAGTGGAATCAACCCGAATAGAATGGAATGGAATGGAATGGAATGGAATGGAATGGAATGGAATGGAATCAACTCGAATGGAATGAAATGGAATCGAATGGAATAGAATGGAATGGAATGGAATGAAATGGAATGGAACCAACCTGAATGGAATGGAATGGAATGGAATGGAATGAAATGAAATGGAATGGAACCAACCTCAATGGAATGGAATGGAATGGAATGGAATGGAATGGAACGGAATGGAATCAACACGAATGGAATGGAATGGAATGGAATGGAATGGAATGGAATGGAATAAGCCCGAATGGAATGGAATGGAATGGAATGGAAGGGAAACAATACGAATGGAATGGAATAGAATGGAATGGAAAGGAATCAACCAGAATGGAATGGAATGGAATGGAATGCAGTGGAATGGAGTCAACCCGAATGGAATGGAATAGAATGAAAGGAATTGAATTTAAAGGAATGGAACTGAATCAACTGGAATGGAATGGAATGGAATGGAATCAACTCGAATGGAATGGAATGGAATGGAATGGAATGGAATGGAACCAACCTGAATGGAATGGAATGGAATGGAATGGAGTGGAATGGAACCAACCTGAATTGAATGGAATGGAATGGAATGGAATGGAACGGGACCAACCTGAATGGAATGGAATGGAATGGAATGGAACGGAATGGAATCAACACGAATGGAATGGAAGGGAATGGAATGGAATGGAATGGAATCAACCTGAATGGAATGGAATGGAGTGGAATGGAATGTACTGGAATCAACCTGAATGGAATGGAATGGAATGGCATGGTATCAACCGGAATGTATTGTAATGTAATGGAATGGAATGGAGACAAAGGGAACGGAATGGAATGGAAGCGAATCAAACCGAATGTAATGGAATGGAATGGAATGGCGTCAAAGGGAACGGAATGGAATGGAAGCGAATCAACCCGAATGGAATGGAATGGAATGGAATGGAATAGAATGGAATGGAACGGAATGGAACGGAATGGAATCAACCCGAATTGAAAGGAATGGAATGGAATGGAATGGAATGGAATGGAACGGAATCCACCAGAATGGAATGGAATGGAATGGAATGGAATGGAATGGAATGGAAAGGAACGGAATGGAAAGGAATGGAATGGAATCAACCAGAATGGAATGGAATGGAATGGAATGGAATGGAATCAACCGGAGTGGAATGGAATGGAATGGAATGGAATCAACCCGAATGGAATGGAATGGAATGGAATGGAATGGAATGGAATGGAATGGAATGGAATAGAATGAACGCAAATGGAACTCAATGGAATGGAATGGAATGGAAAGTAATCAAACTGAATAGAATGGAATGGAATGGAATGGAATGGAATGGAATGCAATAGAATCAAACGGAATGGAGTGGAATGGAATGGAATGGAATGAAATGTAATGGAATGGAATGGAATCAACCGTAATGGAATAGAATGGAATGAAATCAACCCGAATGGAATGGAATGGAATGGAATGGAATGGAATGGAACGGAACGGAATACAATCGAATCACCCCAATGGAATGGAATGGAACGGAACGGAATGGAATGGAATGGAATGGAATGGAATGGAATCAACGCGAATGGAATGGAATGGAATGGAATAGAATGGAATGGAATGGAATGGTATCAATCGGAATGGAATGGAATGGAATGGAATCGAATGAAATGGAATCAACACGAACGGAATGGAATGCAAAGGAATGGAATGGAATACAACCGAATGGAATGGAATGGAATGGAATGGAATGGAAAGGAATCAACCCGAATGGAATGGATTGGAATCTAATGGAATGGAATGGAATGGAATGGAATCAATCGGAATGGAATGGAATCGAATGAAATGGAATCAACGCGAACGGAATGGAATGGAATGGAATGGAATCCACCCGAATGGAATGGAATGGAATCGAATGGAATGGAAATGTATCAACCCGAATGGAATGGATTGGAATCTAATGGAATGGAATGGAATGGAATGGAATCTACCAGAATGGAATGGAATGGAATGGAATGGAATCAACCCGAATAAAATGGAATGGAAAGGAATGGAATGGAATGAAATGGAATGGAATGGAATCACCCCAATGGAATGGAATGGAATGGAATGGAATCAACCGGAATGGAATGGAATGGAAAGTAATGGAATGGAATGGAAAGGAATCAACCCGAATGGAATGGAATGAAGTGGAATGGAATGAAGTGGAATGGAATGGAATGGAATGGAATGAAATGGAATGGAATGGAATCAACCCGAATGGAATGGAATGGAATGGAATGGAATGGAACGGAATCAACCCGAATGGAATTGACAGGAATGGAATGGAGTGGAGTGGAGTGGAGTGGAGTGGATTGGAGTGGAGTGGAATGGAATGGAATGGAATAGAATGGAATGGAATGGAATGGAATAGAGTGCAATGGAATGGGATGGAATCAACACAAATTGAATGGAAAGGAATGGAATGAAATGCCATCAATCCGAATGGAATGGAATGGAGTGAAATGGAAAGGAAAGGAATGGAAAGGAATGGAATGAATTGGAAAGGAATGGAATGGAATGGAATGGAATGGAATGGAATGGAATGGAATGGATTGGAATCAAACCAAATAAAATGGAATGGAATGGATTGGGATGGAATGGAATCCTCCGGAATGGAATGGAATGGAATGGAAAGGAAATGAATCCTCCGGAAAGCAATGGAATGGAATGGAATGGAATGGAATGGAATCAAACGGAATGGAATGGAATGGAATGCATTGAACCCGAATGGAATGGAGTGGAATGGAAAGGAATAGAATGGAATCACCCCAATGGAATGGAATGGAATGGAATGGAATCAACACGAATGGAATGGAATGGAATGGAATCGAATGGAATAGAATGGAATCAACCCGAATGTAATGGAATGGAATGGAATGGAATGGAATGGAATGGAATGGAATCACCCAGAATGGTATGGACTGGAATTCAATGGAATGGAGTGGAATTAACCCGAATAGAATGGAATGGAATGGAATGGAATGGAATGGAAAGGAATGGAATCTAATGGAATCAACCCGAATGGAATGGAATGGAATGAAATGGAATCAACACGAAAGGAATGGAATGGAATGGAATGGAATGGAATGGAACGGAATCAACCTGAGTGGAAGGGAACGGAATGGAATTGAATGGAATGGAATGGAATGGAAAGAAATAGAATGAACCTCAATGGAATGGAATGGAATGGAATCAGCCCGAATGGAATGGAATGCAATGGGATGGAAAGGAATGGAATCTAATGGAATCAACCCGAATGGAATGGAATGGAATGAAATGGAATCAACACGAAAGGAATGGAATGGAATGGAATGGAATGGAATGGAACGGAATCAACCTGAGTGGAAGGGAACGGAATGGAATGGAATGAAATGGAATGGAATGGAAAGAAATAGAATCAAACTCAGTGGAATGGAATGGAATGGAATCACCCCGAATGGAATGGAAAGGAATGGAATGGAATCAACCTGAATAAAATGGAATGGAATGGAATGGAATGGAATAAAATCAACCTGAATGGTATGGAATGGAATGGAATGGAATGGAATGGAATGGAATGGAATTGAAAGGAATGGAATGGAAAGGAATGGAATGGAATCAACCAGAATGGAATGGAATGGAATGGAATGGAATGGAATCAACCGGAGTGGAATGGAATGGAATGGAATGGAATCAACCCGAATGGAATGGAATGGAATGGAATGGAATGGAATCAACGCAAATGGAACTCAATGGAATGGAACGGAATGTAAAGGAATCAAACTGAATAGAATGGAATGGAATGGAATAGAATGGAATGGAATGGAATGGAATAGAATCAAACGGAATGGAGTGGAATGGAATGGAATGGAATGGAATCAACCGGAATGGAATGGAATGGAATGAAATCAACCCGAATGGAATGGAATGGAATGGAATGGAATGGAATGGAATGGAATGGAACGGAACGGAATAGAATCGAATCACCCCAATGGAATGGAATGGAACGGAATGGAATGGAATGGAATGGAATGGAATGGAATGGAATCAACGCGAATGGAATGGAATGGAATGGAATAGAATGGAATGGAATGGAATGGAATGGAATAAAATGGAATGGAATGGAATGGAATCAATCGGAATGGAATAGAATGGAATGGAATCGAATGAAATGGAATCAACACGAACGGAATGGAATGGAAAGGAATGGAATGGAATACAACCGAATGGAATGGAATGGAAAGGAATCAACCTGAATGGAATGGATTGGAATCTAATGGAATGGAATGGAATCAATCGGAATGGAATGGAATCGAATTAAATGGAATCAACACGAACAGAATGGAATGGAATGGAATGGAATCCACCCGAATGGAATGGAATGGAATCGAATGGAATGGAAAGGTATCAACCCGAATGGAATGCATTGGAATCTAATGGAATGGAATGGAATGGAATGGAATCTACCAGAATGGAATGGAATGGAATGGAATGGAATGGAATCAACCGGAGTGGAATGGAATGGAATGGAATGGAATCAACCCGAATGGAATGGAATGGAATGGAATGGAATGGAATGGAATGGAATCAACGCAAATGGAACTCAATGGAATGGAATGGAATGTAAAGGAATCAAACTGAATAGAATGGAATGGAATGGAATAGAATGGAATGGAATGGATTGGAATGGAATGGAACGGAATGGAATGGAATGGAATCAAACCTAATGGAATGGAATGGAGTGGAATGGATTGGAATGGAAAGGAATGCAATGGAATCAACCGGAATGGAATGGAATGGAACGGAGTGGAATCAACCCGAATGGAATGGAATGGAATGGAATCAACCCGAATGGAATGGAGTGGAATGGCATGGAGTGGAGTTGAGTGGAGTGGAGTGAAGTGGATTGGAGTGGAATGGAATGAAAGGGAATGGAAAAGAATGGAACGGAATGGAATGGAATGGAATGGAATGGAGTCGAATGGATTCAACACGAATCAGTGGAAAGGAATGGAATGGATTGGCATCAACCAGAATGGAATGGAATGGAATGAAATGGAATTGAGTCAACCTGAATGGAATGGAATGGAATGGAATGGAATGGAATGGAATGGAATGTCGGAATGGGAAAGAATGGAATGGAATGGAATCAAACGGAATGGATTGGAATGGAATGGAATGGAATGGAAAGGAATAGAATGAATCCGAAAGGAATGGAATGGAATGGAATCAGCCAGAATGGAATGGAATGCAATTGGATGGAATGGAATGGAATGGAATCCACTCAAATGGAATGGAATGGAATGGAATGGAATCAACCCGAATGGAATGGAATGAAATCAACATGAATGGAATGGAATCAACATGAATGGAATGGAATCAACATGAATGGAATGGAATGGAATGGAATGGAATGGAATGGAATGGAATGGAATGGAATGGAATGCAATGGAATGGAGTCAACCCGAATGGAATGGAATGGAGAGGAATGGAATGAAAAGGAGTGGAATTGTATCAACTGGAATGGAATGGAATGGAATGGAATGGAATGGAATCAACTCGAATGGAATGGAATGGAATGGAATGGAATGGAATGGAATGGAATGCAATGGAACGGAATGGAATCAACACGAATGGAATGGAAGCGAATGGAATGGAATGGAATGGAATGGAATGGAATGGAATCAACCTGAATGGAATGGAATGGGATGGAATCAACCGGAATTGAATGTAATGTAATGTAATGGAATTGAGTCAAAGGGAATGGAATGAAATGGAAGCGAATCAACCAGAATGTAATGGAATGGAATGGAATCGAATGGAATGGAACGGAATGGAATGGAATGGAATCAACCCGAATGGAAAGGAATGGAATGGAATGGAAAGGAATGGAATGGAATGGAATCCACACGAATGGAATGGAATGGAATGGAAAGGAATGGAATGGAATCAACCCGAATGGAATGGAATGGAATGGAATGGAGTCAACCGGAGTGGAATGGAATGGAATGGAATGGAATCAACCCGAATGGAATGGAATGGAATGCAATGGAATGGAATGGGATCAATCGGATTGGAATGAAATCTAATGGAATGGAATGGAACGGAGTCAACCCGAATGGAATGGAATGGAATGGAGTCAACACGAATAGAATGGAATGGAATGGAATCAACATGAATGGAATAGAATGGAATGCAATGGAGTGGAATGGAATGGCATGGAATGCATTGGAATGGAGTCAAACTGAACGGAATGGAGTGGAATGGAATGAACCCGAAAGGAAAGAAATGGAATGGAATGGAATGGAATCAACCAGAATGGAATGGAATGGAATGGAATCAACACGAATGGAATGGAAAGGAGTGGAATGGATTGGAATGGAATCAAACGGAATGGATTCAAACAGAATGGCATGGATTGGAATGGAATGGAATGGAATGGAATGGAATCAACCAGAATGGAATGGAATGGAATGGAATCAACACGAATGGAATGGAAAGGAGTGGAATGGATTGGAATGGAATCAAACGGAATGGATTCAAACAGAATGGCATGGATTGGAATGGAATGGAATGGAATGGAATCAAACCGAATGGTATGGAATGGAGTGGAATGGAATCAACCCGAATGGAATGGAATGGAATGGAATGGAATGGAATTGAATGGAATCAATCCGAATGGAATGGAATGGAATGGAATGGAATGGAATGGAATGGAGTGGAATGGAATAGAATCAACCCGAATGGGATGGAGTGGAATAGAATGGAATGGAGTCAAACTGAATGGAATGGAATGGAATGGAATCAAACGGAATGGAATGGAATGGAATGGAGTAAACCGGAATGCAATGGAATGGAATGGAATAAAACCGAATGGAATGGAATAGAAGGGAATGAAATAGAATGGAATGGAATGGAATGGAATGGAATGGAACGGAATGGAATGGAATGGAGTCAACCCGAATGGAATGGAAAAGAATGGAATGGAATGGAATGCAATGGAATCAACCCGAATGGAATGGAATGGAATGGAATTTAATGGAATGGAATGGATTGGAATGGAATGGAATGGAATGGAATGGAATGGAATCAAACCTAATGGAATGGAATGGAGTGGAATGGAATGGAATGGAAAGCAATGCAATGGAATCAACCGGAATGGAATGGAATGGGATGGAATAGATTGGAATGGAATGGAATCAACCCAAATGGAATGGAATGGAACGGAGTGGAAACAACCCGAATGGAATGGAATGGAATGGAATCAACCAGAATAGAATACAATTGAGTGGAATGGAATGGAATGGAATGGAATCAAAACGAATGAAATGGAAGGGAAGGGAATGGAATGGAATGGTCTGGAATGTAATTAACCCGAATGGATTGGAAAGGAATGGAATGGAATGGAATGGAATGGAATGGAATCAAGCAGAATGGAATGGAATGGAAAGGAATGGAATGGAATGTAATGGAATGGAATGGAAACACCCCAATGGAATGGAATGGAATGGAATGGAATGGAATGGAATCAACCCGAATGGAATAGAATGGAACGGAATCAACAAGAATGGAATGGAATGGAACGGATTGGAATGGAATGGAATCAACCTGAATGGAATGGAATGGAATCAAGTGGAATGGAATGGAATGAAATGGAGTGGAATGGAATCAACCCCAATGGAATAGAATGGAATGGAATTGAATGGAACTGAATCAACAAGAATGGAATGGAATGGAAAGGAATGGAATGGAATGGAATCAACCTGAATGGAATGGAATGGAATCAAGTGGAATGGAATGGAATGGAATGGAATGGAATGGAATCAAGTGGAATGGAATGGAATGGAATGGAATGGAATGGAATGGAGTGGAATGGAATCAAAGCGAATGGAACTAAATGGAATGTAATGGAATGGAAAGGAATCAAACTGAATAGAATGGAGTGGAATGGAATGGAATGGAATGGAATGGAATGGAATGGAATCAACCCGAATGGAATGGAAGGGAATGGAAGCAACCCGAATGGAATGAAATGGAATGGAATCCACCCGAATGGAATGGAATGGAATGGAATGGAAAGGAATCAACCCGAATGGAATGGGTTGTAATCTTATGGAATGGAATGGAATGGAATGGAATCTACCGGAATGGAATGGAATGGAATGGAGTGGAATGGAATGGAATCAACCGGAATGGAATGAAATGGAATGGAATGGAATCAACCCGAATAAAATGGAATGGATAGGAATGGAATGGAATGAAATGGAATGGAATGGAATGGAACGGAGTGAAATGGAATGGAATGGAATCAACCCGAATGGAATGGAATGGAATTAAATGGAATGGAATGGAACGGAGTGAAATGGAATGGAATGGAATCAACACGAATGGAATGGAATGGAATTGAATGGAATGGAATGGAATCAACCCGAATGGAATTGATTGGAATGGAATGGAATCAACCCGAATGGAATTGATTGAAATGGAATGGAGTGGAGTGGATTGGAGTGGAGGGGATTGGAGTGGAATGGAATGGAATGGAATGGAATAGAATGGAAAGGAATGGAATGGAATGCAGTGCAATGGAATGGGATGGAATCAACACAAATGGAATGGAAAGAAATGGAATGAAATGCCATCAACCCGAATGGAATGGAATGGAAAGGAATGAAATGGAAAGGAATGAAATGGAATGGAATGGAATGGAATCAAACCGAATAAAATGGAATGGAATGGAATGGGATGGAATGCAATCCACCGGAATGGAATGGAATGGAATGGTATGGAATGGAAAGGAATCCACCGGAATGGAATGGAATGGAATGGAATGGAATAGAATGGAACCAACCGGAATGCAATGGAATGGAATGGAATCAACCAGAATGCAATGTAATGGAATGGAATCAACCCGAATAGAATGGAATGGAGTGGAATGGAATAGAATAGAATCACCCCAATGGAGTGGAATGGAATGGAATGGAATCAACACGAATTGAATGGAATGGAATAGAATGGAATGGAATGGCATCAACAAGAATGGAATGGAATGGAATGGAATGGAATGGAATCACCCAGAATGGTATGGACTGGAAAGCAATGGAATGGAGTGGAATCAACCCGAATAGAATGGAATGGAATGGAATGGAATGGAATGGAATCAACTCGGACGGAATGGAATGGAATCGAATTGAATGGAATGGAATGGAATGGAATGGAATGGAATGGAACCAACCAGAATGGGATGGATTGGAATGGAATGGAATGGAATGGAACGGAATTGAATCAACACGAATGGAATGGAATGGAATGGAATGGAATGGAATGGAATGGATTGGAATCAACCAGAATGGAATGGAATGGAATGGAATGGAATGGAATCAATCGGAATGGAATGGAATGGAATGGAATGGAATGGAATGGAATCAACACGAACGGAATGGAATGGAATGTAATGGAATCGAATGGAATGGAATCCACCCGAATGGAATGGAATGTAATGGAATGGAAACCACCCGAATGGAATGGAATGGAATGGAATGGAATGGAAAGCAATAAACACGAATGGAATGGATTGGAATGGAATGGAATGGAATGGAATGGAATGGAATCAACCAGAATGGAATGGAATGGAATGGAAAGGAATGGAATGGAATCAACCCGAATTGAATGGAATGGAGTGGAGTGGAATGGAATGGAATGGAATCAACCGGAATAGAATGCAATGGAGTGGAATGCATGCAATCAACCCAAATGGAATGGAATGGAATGGAATGGAATCTACACTAATGGAAAAGAATGAAATGGAATGGAATGGTGTGGAATGAAATGCAATGGCATGGAATGGAATCCACCAGAATGGAAAGGAATGGAATGGAATGGAACAGAATGTAATGGTATGGAATCCACTGGAATGGAATGGAATGAAATGCAATGGAATGGATTGGAATCAACCCGAATGTAATGTAATGTAATGGAACGGAATGAAATATAATGGAATCGATGGAATGGAATGGAATGGAATCAACCCTAATGGAATGGAATGGAATGGAATGGAATGGAATGGAATGGAATGGAATGGAATGCAATGGCATCAACCCAAATGGAATGGAATGGAATGGATTGAAATGGAATGGAATGCGGACAACACGAATGGAATGGAATGCAATGGAATCAACACGAATGGAATGGAATGGAATTGAATGGAAAGGAATGGCATGGTATCAACACGAGTGGAATGGAATGGAATGGAGTGGAATGGAATGGAATGGAATGGAATCAACCAGAATGGAATGGAGTGGAATGGAATGAAATGGAATTGAATGGAATGGAATGGAATGGAATGGAAACAACACGAGTGGAATGGAATGGAATGCAATGGACTGGAATGGAATCAATACGAGTGGAATGGAATGGAATGGAATGGAATGGAATGGAATGGAATGGAATGGAATGGAATGGAATCAACCAGAATGGAAAGGAATGGAATGGAACGGAATGGAATGGAATCAATCGGAATGAAATGGAATGGAATGGAATGGAATGGAATCAACACGAACGGAATGGAATGGAATGTCATGGAATGGAATGGAATGGAATCCACCCGAATGTAATGTAAAGTAATAGAATGGAATGGAATGGAATGGAATGGAATGGAATGCAATGGAAAGGAATAAACACGAATGGAATGGATTGGAATGGAATGGAATGGAATGGAATGGAATGGAATCAACCAGAATGGAATGGAATGGAATGGAAAGGAATGGAATGGAATCAACCCGAATTGAATGGAATGGAGTGGAGTGGAATGGAATGGAATGGAATCAACCGGAATAGAATGCAATGGAGTGGAATGCATGCAATCAACCCAAATGGAATGGAATGGAATGGAATCTACCCTAATGGAAAAGAATGAAATGGAATGCAATGGTGTGGAATGGAATGCAATGGAATGGAATGGAATCCACCAGAATGGAAAGGAATGGAATGGAATGGAATAGAATGGAATGGTATGGAATCCACCCGAATGGAATGGAATGGAATGGAATGCAATGCAATGGAATGGAATGGAATCAACCCGAATGGAATGGAATGGAATGGAATGGAATGGAATGGAATGGAATGGAAAGGAATGGAATGAAATGGAATGGAATCGATGGAATGGAATGGAATGGAATCAACCCGAAAGGAATGGAATAGAATGGAATGGAATGGAATGGAATGGCATCAACCCAAATGAAATTAAATGGAATGGATTGGAATGGAATGAAGTGCGGTCAACACGAATGGAATGGAATGGAATGGAATGGAATGGAATGAAATGGAAAGGAATGCAATGGAATAAACCCGAATGGAATGGAATGGAATTGAGTGGAAAGGAATGGCATGGGATCAACACGAGTGGAATGGAATGGAATGGAGTGGAATGGAATGGAATGGAATGGAATCAACCCGTATGGAATGGAGTGGAATGGAATGGAATGGAATTGAATGGAATCGAATGGAATGGAATGGAATGGAATCAACCCGAATGGAATGGAATGGAGTGGAATGGAATGGAATGGAATGGAGTCAACCAGAATGGAATGGAATGGACTGGAATGTAACGGAGTCAACCTGAATCGAATGGAATGGAATGGAATGGAATCAACACGACTAGAATGGAGTGGAATGGAATGGAATGGAGTGGAGTGGAGTGGAGTGGAGTGGAGTGAAGTGGAGTGGAGTGGAGTGGAATGGAATGGAATGGAATAGAATGGAATGGAATTGAATGGAAACAACCCGGAGAGAATGGAAAGGAATGGAATGGAATGGCATAACCCAAATGGAATGGAATGGAATGAAATGTAATGTAATGTAATGAAATGAAATGGAATGGAATCAACCCGAATAAAATCGAATGGAATGGAATGGAATCCAATGGAATCAACCATAATGGAAAGGAATTAAGTGGAGTGGAATGGAATGGAATGGAATTCACTGGAATGGAATGGAATCAACCAGAATGGAATAGAAGGGAATGGAATCAACCCGAAGGTAATAGAGTGGAAGGGAATGGAATGGAATGGAATGGAATGGAAAGGAATGGAATCAACCTGAAAGAATGGAATGGAATGGAATGGTATGGAATGCAATGGAGTGGAATCAACCCGAAAGGAATGGAAAGGAATGGAATGGAATGGAATGGAATGGAATGGAATGGAATGGAATGGAATGGAATCAACCCGAATGGAATGGAATGGAATCGAATGGAATGAAATGTAATGAAATGGAATGGAATGGAATGAAATGGCATGAAATGGAATGGAATGGAATGGCATGGGATGGAATGGAATGGAATGGAGTGGAATTGAATGGAATGGAATCGAATGCAATGGAATGGATTGGAATGGGACAAACCCAAATGGAATGGATTTGAATGGAATGGAATGGGGTCAACCCGAATCGGATGGAATTGAATGGAATGGAATGGAATGCAATGGAATCAACCCGAATGGAATGGAATGGAATGGAATGGAATGGTTCGGAATCAACCTGAGTGGAACTGAATGGAATGGAATGGAATGGAATGGAATGGAATGGAATCAACTCGGACAGAATGGAATGGAATCGAATTGAATGGAATGGAATGGAATGGAATGGAATGGAATGGAACCAACCAGAATGGGATGGAATGGAATGGAATGGAATGGAATGGAAAGGAATTGAATCAACACGAATGGAATGGAATGGAATGGAATGGAATGGAATGGATTGGAATCAACCAGAATGGAATGGAATGGAATGGAATGGAATGGAATCAATCGGAATGGAATGGAATGGAATGGAATGGAATGGAATGAAATCAACACGAACGGAATGGAATGGAATGTAATGGAATCGAATGGAATGGAATCCACCCGAATGGAATGGAATGTAATGGAATGGAATGGATTGGAAACCACCCGAATGGAATGGAATGGAATGGAATGGAATGGAAAGCAATAAACACGAATGGAATGGATTGGAATGGAATGGAATGGAATGGAATGGAATGGAATCAACCAGAATGGAATGGAATGGAATGGAAAGGAATGGAATGGAATCAACCCGAATTGAATGGAATGGAGTGGAGTGGAATGGAATGGAATGGAATCAACCGGAATAGAATGCAATGGAGTGGAATGCATGCATTCAACCCAAATGGAATGGAATGGAATGGAATGGAATCTACACTAATGGAAAAGAATGAAATGGAATGGAATGGTGTGGAATGAAATGCAATGGCATGGAATGGAATCCACCAGAATGGAAAGGAATGGAATGGAATGGAACAGAATGGAATGGTATGGAATCCACTGGAATGGAATGGAATGAAATGCAATGGAATGGATTGGAATCAACCCGAATGTAATGTAATGTAATGGAATGGAATGAAATATAATGGAATCGATGGAATGGAATGGAATGGAATCAACCCTAATGGAATGGAATGGAATGGAATGGAATGGAATGGAATGGAATGGAATGGAATGCAATGGCATCAACCCAAATGGAATGGAATGGAATGGATTGAAATGGAATGGAATGCGGTCAACACGAATGGAATGGAATGCAATGGAATCAACACGAATGGAATGGAATGGAATTGAATGGAAAGGAATGGAATGGTATCAACACGAGTGGAATGGAATGGAATGGAGTGGAATGGAATGGAATGGAATGGAATCAACCAGAATGGAATGGAGTGGAATGGAATGAAATGGAATTGAATGGAATGGAATGGAATGGAATGGAAACAACACGAGTGGAATGGAATGGAATGCAATGGACTGGAATGGAATCAATACGAGTGGAATGGAATGGAATGGAATGGAATGGAATGGAATGGAATGGAATGGAATGGAATGGAATCAACCAGAATGGAAAGGAATGGAATGGAACGGAATGGAATGGAATCAATCGGAATGAAATGGAATGGAATGGAATGGAATCAACACGAACGGAATGGAATGGAATGTCATGGAATGGAATGGAATGGAATCCACCCGAATGTAATGTAAAGTAATAGAATGGAATGGAATGGAATGGAATGGAATGGAATGCAATGGAAAGGAATAAACACGAATGGAATGGATTGGAATGGAATGGAATGGAATGGAATGGAATGGAATCAACCAGAATGGAATGGAATGGAATGGAAAGGAATGGAATGGAATCAACCCGAATTGAATGGAATGGAGTGGAGTGGAATGGAATGGAATGGAATCAACCGGAATAGAATGCAATGGAGTGGAATGCATGCAATCAACCCAAATGGAATGGAATGGAATGGAATCTACCCTAATGGAAAAGAATGAAATGGAATGCAATGGTGTGGAATGGAATGCAATGGAATGGAATGGAATCCACCAGAATGGAAAGGAATGGAATGGAATGGAATAGAATGGAATGGTATGGAATCCACCCGAATGGAATGGAATGGAATGGAATGCAATGCAATGGAATGGAATGGAATCAACCCGAATGGAATGGAATGGAATGGAATGGAATGGAATGGAATGGAATGGAAAGGAATGGAATGAAATGGAATGGAATCGATGTAATGGAATGGAATGGAATCAACCCGAATGGAATGGAATAGAATGGAATGGAATGGAATGGAATGGAATCAACCCAAATGAAATTAAATGGAATGGATTGGAATGGAATGAAGTGCGGTCAACACGAATGGAATGGAATGGAATGGAATGGAATGAAATGGAAAGGAATGCAATGGAATAAACCCGAATGGAATGGAATGGAATTGAGTGGAAAGGAATGGCATGGGATCAACACGAGTGGAATGGAATGGAATGGAGTGGAATGGAATGGAATGGAATGGAATCAACCCGTATGGAATGGAGTGGAATGGAATGGAATGGAATTGAATGGAATCGAATGGAATGGAATGGAATGGAATCAACCCGAATGGAATGGAATGGAGTGGAATGGAATGGAATGGAATGGAGTCAACCAGAATGGAATGGAATGGACTGGAATGTAACGGAGTCAACCTGAATCGAATGGAATGGAATGGAATGGAATCAACACGACTAGAATGGAGTGGAATGGAATGGAATGGAGTGGAGTGGAGTGGAGTGGAGTGGAGTGAAGTGGAGTGGAGTGGAGTGGAATGGAATGGAATGGAATAGAATGGAATGGAATTGAATGGAAACAACCCGGAGAGAATGGAAAGGAATGGAATGGAATGGCATAACCCAAATGGAATGGAATGGAATGAAATGTAATGTAATGTAATGAAATGAAATGGAATGGAATCAACCCGAATAAAATCGAATGGAATGGAATGGAATCCAATGGAATCAACCATAATGGAAAGGAATTAAATGGAGTGGAATGGAATGGAATGGAATTCACTGGAATGGAATGGAA
Organism: Pan paniscus; assembly: GCF_029289425.2. Lineage (NCBI taxonomy): Eukaryota > Metazoa > Chordata > Mammalia > Primates > Hominidae > Pan > Pan paniscus. The sequence continues at coordinate 64,109,835 of NC_073260.2, read as the reverse complement.
TCAACCAGAATGGAATAGAAGGGAATGGAATCAACCCGAAGGTAATAGAGTGGAAGGGAATGGAATGGAATGGAATGGAATGGAAAGGAATGGAATCAACCTGAAAGAATGGAATGGAATGGAATGGTATGGAATGCAATGGAGTGGAATCAACCCGAAAGGAATGGAAAGGAATGGAATGGAATGGAATGGAATGGAATGGAATGGAATGGAATGGAATGGAATCAACCCGAATGGAATGGAATGGAATCGAATGGAATGAAATGTAATGAAATGGAATGGAATGGAATGAAATGGCATGAAATGGAATGGAATGGAATGGCATGGGATGGAATGGAATGGAATGGAGTGGAATTGAATGGAATGGAATGGAATGCAATGGAATGGATTGGAATGGGACAAACCCAAATGGAATGGATTTGAATGGAATGGAATGGGGTCAACCCGAATCGGATGGAATTGAATGGAATGGAATGGAATGCAATGGAACCAACCCGAATGGAATGGAATGGAATGGAATGGAATGGTACGGAATCAACCTGAGTGGAACTGAATGGAATGGAATGGAATGGAATGGAAAGGAATAGAATCAACCTCAGTGGAATGGAATGGAATGGAATCAACCGAAATGGAATGGAATGGAATGGAATGGAATGGAATGATATCAACCTGAATGGTATGGAATGGAATGGAATGGAATGGAATGGAATGGAATGGAATGGAATGGAGTGAAATCAACCGGAATGGAATGGAATGGAATGGAATGGAATGGAATGGAATGGATACAAATCGAATGGAATGGAATGGAATGGAATGGAACGGGATGGAACCAACCTGAATGGAATGGTATGGAATGGAATAGAATGGAATGGAATCAACACGAATGGAATGGAATGGAATGGAATGGAATGGAATGGAATCAACCCGAATGGAATGGAATGGAATGGAATGGAATGGAATCAATACGAATGGAATGGAATGGAATGGAATTAACCAGAATGGATTGGAATGGAATGGAATGGAATGGAAAGGAATAGAATGAATCTGAATGGAATGGAATTGTATGGAATCAGCCAGAATGGAATGGAATGCATTGGGATGGAATGGAATGGAATGGAATCCACCCAAATGGAATGGAATGGAATCTAATGGAATCAACCCGAATGGAATGGAATGAAGTCAACATGAATGGAATGGAATCAACATGAATGGAATGGAATGGAATGGAATGGAATGGAATGGAATGGAATGGAATTTAATGCAATGGAATGGAGTCAACCCGAATGGAATGGAATGGAGAGGAATGGAATGAAAAGAAATGGAATTGTATCAAATGGAATGGAATGGAATGGAATGGAATGGAATGGAAGGGAACGGAATGGAATCAACATGAATGGAATAGAATGGAATGGAATGGAATGGAATGGAATGGAATCAACCTGAATGGAATGGAATGGAATGCAATGGAATGGGATGGAATCAACCGGAATGTAATGTAATGGAATAGAATGGAATGGAGTCGAACCTAATGGAATGGCATGGAAGCGAATCAACCCGAATTTAATGGAACGGAATTGAATGGAATGGAATCAACCCGAATGGAAAGGAATGGAATGGAATGGAATGGAATGGAATGGAATGGAATGGAATGGAGTGGATTCCACCCGTATGGAATGGAATGGAAAGGAATGGAAATGAATGGAATGGAAAGGAATGGAATGGAATCAACCCGTTTGGAATGGAATGGAATACAATGGAATGGAATGGTATGGAATCAACCGGAATGGAATGGAATGGAAAGGAATGGAATCAACCCGAATGGAATGGAATGGAAAGGAATGGAATGGAATGAAATGGAATGGAATGGAATCACCCAAATGGAATAGAATGGAATGGAATGGAATCAACCTGAATTTAATGGCATGGAATTGAATCAACCGGAATGGAATGGAATGGAAAGGAATGGAATGGAATGGAAAGGAATTAACCCGAATGTAATGGAATGGAAAGGAATGGAATGGAATGAAATGGAATGGAATGGAATCAACCCGAATGGAATGGAATGGAATGGAATGGAATGGAATGGAATGGAATGGAATTGAATGGAATGGAATGGAATCAACCCGAATGGAATTGATTGGAATGGAATGGAGTGGAGTGGAGTGGAGTGGAGGGGATTGGAGTCGAAATGAATGGAATGGAATGGAATAGAATGGAATGGAATGGAATGGAATGGAATGGAATGGAATCCACCCGAATGGAAAGGAATGTAATGGAATGGAACGGAATGGAATGGAATGGAATCAACCCGAATGGAAAGGAATGGAATGGAATGGAAAGGAATGGCATGGTATCAACACGAGTGGAATGGAATGGAATGGAGTGGAATGGAATGGAATGGAATGGAATCAACCAGAATGGAATGGAGTGGAATGGAATGAAATGGAATTGAATGGAATGGAATGGAATGGAATGGAAACAACACGAGTGGAATGGAATGGAATGCAATGGACTGGAATGGAATCAATACGAGTGGAATGGAATGGAATGGAATGGAATGGAATGGAATGGAATGGAATGGAATGGAATCAACCAGAATGGAAAGGAATGGAATGGAACGGAATGGAATGGAATCAATCGGAATGAAATGGAATGGAATGGAATGGAATCAACACGAACGGAATGGAATGGAATGTCATGGAATGGAATGGAATGGAATCCACCCGAATGTAATGTAAAGTAATAGAATGGAATGGAATGGAATGGAATGGAATGGAATGCAATGGAAAGGAATAAACACGAATGGAATGGATTGGAATGGAATGGAATGGAATGGAATGGAATGGAATCAACCAGAATGGAATGGAATGGAATGGAAAGGAATGGAATGGAATCAACCCGAATTGAATGGAATGGAGTGGAGTGGAATGGAATGGAATGGAATCAACCGGAATAGAATGCAATGGAGTGGAATGCATGCAATCAACCCAAATGGAATGGAATGGAATGGAATCTACCCTAATGGAAAAGAATGAAATGGAATGCAATGGTGTGGAATGGAATGCAATGGAATGGAATGGAATCCACCAGAATGGAAAGGAATGGAATGGAATGGAATAGAATGGAATGGTATGGAATCCACCCGAATGGAATGGAATGGAATGGAATGCAATGCAATGGAATGGAATGGAATCAACCCGAATGGAATGGAATGGAATGGAATGGAATGGAATGGAATGGAATGGAATGGAAAGGAATGGAATGAAATGGAATGGAATCGATGGAATGGAATGGAATGGAATCAACCCGAATGGAATGGAATAGAATGGAATGGAATGGAATGGAATGGCATCAACCCAAATGAAATTAAATGGAATGGATTGGAATGGAATGAAGTGCGGTCAACACGAATGGAATGGAATGGAATGGAATGGAATGAAATGGAAAGGAATGCAATGGAATAAACCCGAATGGAATGGAATGGAATTGAGTGGAAAGGAATGGCATGGGATCAACACGAGTGGAATGGAATGGAATGGAGTGGAATGGAATGGAATGGAATGGAATCAACCCGTATGGAATGGAGTGGAATGGAATGGAATGGAATTGAATGGAATCGAATGGAATGGAATGGAATGGAATCAACCCGAATGGAATGGAATGGAGTGGAATGGAATGGAATGGAATGGAGTCAACCAGAATGGAATGGAATGGACTGGAATGTAACGGAGTCAACCTGAATCGAATGGAATGGAATGGAATGGAATCAACACGACTAGAATGGAGTGGAATGGAATGGAATGGAGTGGAGTGGAGTGGAGTGGAGTGGAGTGAAGTGGAGTGGAGTGGAGTGGAATGGAATGGAATGGAATAGAATGGAATGGAATTGAATGGAAACAACCCGGAGAGAATGGAAAGGAATGGAATGGAATGGCATAACCCAAATGGAATGGAATGGAATGAAATGTAATGTAATGTAATGAAATGAAATGGAATGGAATCAACCCGAATAAAATCGAATGGAATGGAATGGAATTCAATGGAATCAACCATAATGGAAAGGAATTAAATGGAGTGGAATGGAATGGAATGGAATTCACTGGAATGGAATGGAATCAACCAGAATGGAATAGAAGGGAATGGAATCAACCCGAAGGTAATAGAGTGGAAGGGAATGGAATGGAATGGAATGGAATGGAAAGGAATGGAATCAACCTGAAAGAATGGAATGGAATGGAATGGTATGGAATGCAATGGAGTGGAATCAACCCGAAAGGAATGGAAAGGAATGGAATGGAATGGAATGGAATGGAATGGAATGGAATGGAATGGAATGGAATCAACCCGAATGGAATGGAATGGAATCGAATGGAATGAAATGTAAGGAAATGGAATGGAATGGAATGAAATGGCATGAAATGGAATGGAATGGAATGGCATGGGATGGAATGGAATGGAATGGAGTGGAATTGAATGGAATGGAATGGAATGCAATGGAATGGATTGGAATGGGACAAACCCAAATGGAATGGATTTGAATGGAATGGAATGGGGTCAACCCGAATCGGATGGAATTGAATGGAATGGAATGGAATGCAATGGAATCAACCCGAATGGAATGGAATGGAATGGAATGGAATGGTACGGAATCAACCTGAGTGGAACTGAATGGAATGGAATGGAATGGAATGGAAAGGAATAGAATCAACCTCAGTGGAATGGAATGGAATGGAATCAACCGAAATGGAATGGAATGGAATGGAATGGAATGGAATGATATCAACCTGAATGGTATGGAATGGAATGGAATGGAATGGAATGGAATGGAATGGAATGGAATGGAATGGAGTGAAATCAACCGGAATGGAATGGAATGGAATGGAATGGAATGGAATGGATACAAATCGAATGGAATGGAATGGAATGGAATGGAACGGGATGGAACCAACCTGAATGGAATGGTATGGAATGGAATAGAATGGAATGGAATCAACACGAATGGAATGGAATGGAATGGAATGGAATGGAATGGAATGGAATCAACCCGAATGGAATGGAATGGAATGGAATGGAATGGAATCAATACGAATGGAATGGAATGGAATGGAATTAACCAGAATGGATTGGAATGGAATGGAATGGAATGGAAAGGAATAGAATGAATCTGAATGGAATGGAATGGTATGGAATCAGCCAGAATGGAATGGAATGCATTGGGATGGAATGGAATGGAATGGAATCCACCCAAATGGAATGGAATGGAATCTAATGGAATCAACCCGAATGGAATGGAATGAAGTCAACATGAATGGAATGGAATCAACATGAATGGAATGGAATGGAATGGAATGGAATGGAATGGAATGGAATGGAATTTAATGCAATGGAATGGAGTCAACCCGAATGGAATGGAATGGAGAGGAATGGAATGAAAAGAAATGGAATTGTATCAAATGGAATGGAATGGAATGGAATGGAATGGAATGGAATCAACTCAAATGGAATGGAATGGAATGGAATGGAATGGAATGGAAGGGAACGGAATGGAATCAACATGAATGGAATAGAATGGAATGGAATGGAATGGAATGGAATCAACCTGAATGGAATGGAATGGAATGCAATGGAATGGGATGGAATCAACCGGAATGGAATGTAATGGAATAGAATGGAATGGAGTCGAACCTAATGGAATGGCATGGAAGCGAATCAACCCGAATTTAATGGAACGGAATTGAATGGAATGGAATCAACCCGAATGGAAAGGAATGGAATGGAATGGAATGGAATGGAATGGAATGGAATGGAATGGAGTGGATTCCACCCGTATGGAATGGAATGGAAAGGAATGGAAATGAATGGAATGGAAAGGAATGGAATGGAATCAACCCGATTGGAATGGAATGGAATACAATGGAATGGAATGGTATGGAATCAACCGGAATGGAATGGAATGGAAAGGAATGGAATCAACCCGAATGGAATGGAATGGAAAGGAATGGAATGGAATGAAATGGAATGGAATGGAATCACCCAAATGGAATAGAATGGAATGGAATGGAATCAACCTGAATTTAATGGCATGGAATTGAATCAACCGGAATGGAATGGAATGGAAAGGAATGGAATGGAATGGAAAGGAATTAACCCGAATGTAATGGAATGGAAAGGAATGGAATGGAATGAAATGGAATGGAATGGAATCAACCCGAATGGAATGGAATGGAATGGAATGGAATGGAATGGAATTGAATGGAATGGCATGGAATCAACCCGAATGGAATTGATTGGAATGGAATGGAGTGGAGTGGAGTGGAGTGGAGGGGATTGGAGTCGAAATGAATGGAATGGAATGGAATAGAATGGAATGGAATGGAATGGAATGGAATGGAATGGAATGGAATCCACCCGAATGGAAAGGAATGTAATGGAATGGAACGGAATGGAATGGAATGGAATCAACCCGAATGGAAAGGAATGGAATGGAATGGTATGGAATGGAATGGAATGGAATCCACCCGAATGGAATGGAATGGAATGGAATGGAAAGGAATGGAATGGAAAGGAATGGAATGGAATCAACCGGAGTGGAATGGAATGGAATGGAATGGAATCAACCCGAATGAAATGGAATGGATTGCAATGGAATGGAATGGGATCAATCAGAATGGAATGTAATCTAATGGAATGGAATGAAATGGAAAGGAATCAAACTGAATAGATTGGAATGGAATGGAATGGAATGGAATGGAACCAAACTGAATGGAATGGAATGGAATGGAATGGAACCAACCTGAATGGAATGGAATGGAATGGAATGGAATGGAATGGAACGGAATGGAATCAACACGAATGGAATGGAAGGGAATGGAATGGAATGAAATCAACCTGAATGGAATGGAATGGAATGGAATGGGATGGAATCAACCGGAATGTAATGTAATGTACTGGAATGGAATGGAGTCAAAGGGAACGGAATGGAATGGAAGCGAATCAACCCGAATGTAATGGCATGGACTGGAATGGAATGGAAAAGAATTTAATGGAATGGAATCAACCCGAATGGAAAGGAATGGAATGGAAAGGAACGGAATGGAATGGAATCCACCCGAATGGATTGGAATGGAATGGAATGGAAAGGAATGGAATGGAAAGGAATGGAATTGAATCAACCCGATTGGAATGGAATGGAATGCAATGGTATGGAATGGGATGGAATCAACCGGAGTGGAATGGAATGGAATGGATTGGAATCAACCCGAATAGAATACAATGGAATGGAATCAACCTGAATGGAATAGAATGTAATGCAATGGAATGGAATGGAATGGCATGGAATGGATTGGAATGAAATCAAAGTGAACAAAATGGAGTGGAATGGAATCAACCTGAATGGAATGGAATGGAATGGAATGGAATCAACCTGAACGGAATGGAATGGAATGGAATGGAATGGGATGGAAACAACCGGAATGGAATGTAAAGGAATGGAATTTAATGGAGTCAAACCGAATGGAATGGAATGGAAGCGAATCAAGCAGAATGTAATGTAATGGAATGGAATGAAATGGGACGGAATGGAACGGAATGGAATGGAATGGAAGCAACCCGAATGGAATGGAATGAAATGGAATGGAACGGAATGGAATGGAATGGAATCCACCCGAATGGAATGAAATGGAATGGAATGGAATGGAACCAACCTGAATGGAATGGAATGGAATGGAATGGAATGGAATGGAATGGAACGTAATGGAATCAACACGAATAGAATGGAATGGAATGGAATGGAATGGAATGGAATCAACCTGAATGGAATGGAATGGAATGGAATGGCATGGAATCAACCGGAATGTAATGTAATGCAATGGAATGGAATGGAGTCAAAGGGAACGGAATGGAATGGGAGTGAATCAACCCGAATGTAATGTAATGTAATGGAATGGAATGGAATGGAATGGAATGGAACGGAATGGAATGGAATAGAATCAACCCGAATGGAAAGGAATGGAATGGAATTTAATGGAATGGAATGGAATCAACGCGAATGGAACTAAATGGAATGGAATGGAATGGAAGTGAATCAAACTAAGTAGAATGGAATGGAATGGAATGGAATGGAATGGAATGGAATAGAATCAACCAGAATGGAATTGATTGGAATGGAATGGAGTGGAGTGGAGTGGATTGGAGGGGATTGGAGTGGAATGGAATGGAATGGAATGGAATGGAATGGAATAGAATGGAATGGAATGGAATGGAATGGAATTGATTGGAATGGAATGGAATGGAAGCAACCCGAATGGAATGGAATGGAATGGAATCAATCCGAATGGAATGGAAAGGAATGGAATGGAACGGAAAGGAATAGCATCGAATAACCCCAATGGAATGGAATGGAACGGAATGGAATGGAATGGAATGGAATGGAATGGAATGGAATCAACGCGAATGGAATTGAAAGGAATGGAATGGAATAGAATGGAATGGAATGGAATGGAATCAATCGGAATGGAATGGGATGGATGGAATCGAATGAAATGGAATCAACACGAACGGAATGGAATGGAATGGAATGGAATGGAATCCACCCGAATAGAATGGAATGGAAAGGAATCAACCCGAATGCAATGGATTGGAATCTAATGGAATGGAATGGAATGGAATGGAATCTACCGGAATGGAATGGAATGGAATGGAATGGAATGGAATGGAATGCAATTGAATCAACCGGAATGGAATGGAATGTGATGGAATGGAATGGAATCACCCCAATGGAATCGAACGGAATGGAATGTAATCAAACCGAATGGAATGGAATGGAATGGAATCAACCGGAATGGAATGGAATGGAACGGAATGGAATGGAATGGAAAGGAATCAACCCGAATGGAATGGAATGGATTGGAATGGAATGGAATGGAATGGAGTGAAATGGAATGGAATGGAATAGAATCAACCAGAATGGAATTGATTGGAATGGAATGGAGTGGAGTGGAGTGGAGTGGAGGGGATTGGAGTGGAATGGAATGGAATGGAATGGAATGGAATGGAATGGAATAGAATGGAATGGAATGGAATGGAATGGAATGGAATGGAATAGAATTGAATGGAATGGAATGGAATAGAGTGTAATGGCATGTAATGGAATCAACCCAAATGAAATGGAAAGGAATGGAATGAAATGCCATCAACCCGAATGGAATGGAATGGAATGAAATGGAAAGGAATGGAATGGAATGGAATGGAATGGTATCAAACCGAATAAGGTGGAATGAAATGGAATGGGAGGGAATGGAATCCACTGGAATGGAATGGAATGGAATGGAATCCACTGGAATGGAATGGAATAGAATGGAATGGAATGGAATGGAATGGAATCAACCGGAATGGAAAGCAATGGAATGGAATCAACTCGAATAGAATGGAATGGAATGGAATGGAAAAGAATGGAATCACCAAAATGGAAAAGAATGGAATGGAATGGAATGGAATGGAATGGAATGGAATAGAATCAAAAGGAATGGAGTGGAATGGAATGGAATGGAATGGAGTGGATTCCACCCGAATGGAATGGAATGGAAAGGAATGGAAATGAATGGAATGGAAAGGAATGGAATGGAATCAACCCGATTGGAATGGAATGGAATACAATGGAATGGAATGGTATGGAATCAACCGGAATGGAATGGAATGGAATGGAATGGAATCAACCCGAATGGAATGGAATGGAAAGGAATGGAATGGAATGAAATGGAATGGAATGGAATCACCCAAATGGAATAGAATGGAATGGAATGGAATCAACCTGAATTTAATGGCATGGAATTGAATCAACCGGAATGGAATGGAATGGAAAGGAATGGAATGGAATGGAAAGGAATTAACCCGAATGGAATGGAATGGAAAGGAATGGAATGGAATGAAATGGAATGGAATGGAATCAACCCAAATGGAATGGAATGGAATGGAATGGAATGGAATGGAATTGAATGGAAAGGAATGGAATCAACCCGAATGGAATTGATTGGAATGGAATGGAGTGGAGTGGAGTGGAGTGGAGGGGATTGGAGTCGAAAGGAATGGAATGGAATGGAATAGAGTGGAATGGAATGGAATGGAATGCAATGGAATCCACCCGAATGGAAAGGAATGTAATGGAATGGAACGGAATGGAATGGAATGGAATCAACCCGAATGGAAAGGAATGGAATGGAATGGTATGGAATGGAATGGAATGGAATCCACCCGAATGGAATGGAATGGAATGGAATGGAAAGGAATGGAATGGAAAGGAATGGAATGGAATCAACCGGAGTGGAAAGGAATGGAATGGAATGGAATCAACCCGAATGAAATGGAATGGATTGCAATGGAATGGAATGGGATCAATCAGAATGGAATGTAATCTAATGGAATGGAATGAAATGGGAAGGAATCAAACTGAATAGAATGGAATGGAATGGAATGGAATGGAATGGAACCAAACTGAATGGAATGGAATGGAATGGAATGGAACCAACCTGAATGGAATGGAATGGAATGGAATGGAATGGAATGGAATGGAATGGAATGGAACGGAATGGAATCAACACGAATGGAATGGAAGGGAATGGAATGGAATGGAATCAACCTGAATGGAATGGAATGGAATGGAATGGGATGGAATCAACCGGAATGTAATGTAATGTACTGGAATGGAATGGAGTCAAAGGGAACGGAATGGAATGGAAGCGAATCAACCCGAATGTAATGGAATGGACTGGAATGGAATGGAAAAGAATGGAATGGAATGGAATCAACCCGAATGGAAAGGAATGGAATGGAAAGGAACGGAATGGAATGGAATCCACCCGAATGGAATGGAATGGAATGGAATGGAAAGGAATGGAATGGAAAGGAATGGAATTGAATCAACCCGATTGGAATGGAATGGAATGCAATGGAATGGAATGGGATGGAATCAACCGGAGTGGAATGGAATGGAATGGAATGGAATCAACCCGAATAGAATACAATGGAATGGAATCAACCTGAATGGAATAGAATGGAATGCAATGGAATGGAATGGAATGGCATGGAATGGATTGGAATGAAATCCAAGTGAACAAAATGGAGTGGAATGGAATCAACCTGAATGGAATGGAATGGAATGGAATGGAATCAATCTGAACGGAATGGAATGGAATGGAATGGAATGGGATGGAAACAACCGGAATGGAATGTAAAGGAATGGAATTTAATGGAGTCAAACCGAATGGAATGGAATGGAAGCGAATCAAGCAGAATGTAATGTAATGGAATGGAATGAAATGGGACGGAATGGAACGGAATGGAATGGAATGGAAGCAACCCGAATGGAATGGAATGAAATGGAATGGAACGGAATGGAATGGAATGGAATCCACCCGAATGGAATGAAATGGAATGGAATGGAATGGAACCAACCTGAATGGAATGGAATGGAATGGAATGGAATGGAATGGAATGGAACGTAATGGAATCAACACGAATAGAATGGAAGGGAATGGAATGGAATGGAATGGAATCAACCTGAATGGAATGGAATGGAATTAACATGAATGGAATGGAATGAACATGAATTTAATGGAATGGAATGGAATGGAATGGAATGGAATGGAATGGAATGCAATGGAATGGAGTCAACCCGAATGGAATGGAAGGGAGAGGAATTTAATGAAAAGGAATGGAATTGTATCAACTGGAATGGAACGGAATGGAATGGAATCAACTCGAATGGAATGGAATGGAATGGAATGGAATGGAACGGAATGGAGTCAACACGAATGGAATGGAAGCGAATGGAATGGAATGGAATGGAATGGAATGGAATCAACCTGAATGGAATGGAATGGAATGGAATGGGATGGAATCAACCGGAATTGAATGTAATGTAATGGAATGGAATTGAGTCAAAGGGAATGGAATGAAATGGAAGCGAATCAACCAGAATGTAATGGAATGGAATGGAATCGAATGGAATGGAACGGAATGGAATGCAATGGAATCAACCCGAATGGAAAGGAATGGAATGGAATGGAAAGGAATGGAATGGAATGGAATCCACCCGAATGGAATGGAATGGAATGGAAAGGAATGGCATGGAATCAACCCGAATGGAATGGAATGGAATGGAATGGAATGGAATCAACCGGAGTGGAATGGAATGGAATGGAATGGAATCAACCCGAATGGAATGGAATGGAATGCAATGGAATGGAATGGGATCAATCGGATTTGAATGTAATCTAGAGGAATGGAATGGAATGGAGTCAAACCGAATGGAATGGAATGGAATGGAATCAACACGAATAGAATGGAATGGAATGGAATAAACCTGAATGGAATAGAATGGAATGCAATGGAGTGGAATGGAATGGCATGGAATGCATTGGGATGGAGTCAAACTGAACGGAATGGAGTGGAATGCAATCAACCCGAATGGAATGAAATGGAACGGAATGGAATGGAATGGAATCAACCAGAATGGAATGGAATGGAATGGAATCAGCAAGAATGGAATGGAAAGGAGTGGAATGGATTGGAATGGCATCAAACGGAATGGTTTCAAACAGAATGGCATGGATTGGAATGGAATGGAATGGAATGGAATCAACCCGAATCGTATGGAATGGAATGGAATGGAATCAACCCGAATGGAATGGAATGGAATGGAATGGAATGGAATCACCACGAATGGAATGGAATGGAATGGAAATGAATGGTACGGAATCAACCTGAGTGGAATTGAATGGAATGGAATGGAATGGAATGGAAAGGAATAGAATCAACCTCAATGGAATGGAATGGAAGGGAATCAGCCCGAATGGAATAGAATGGAATGGGATGGAATGGAATGGAATTGAATCAACCCAAATGGAATGGAATGGAATGGAAAGGAATCAACCCGAATGGAATGGAATGGAATGGAATGGAATGGAATGATATCAACCTGAATGGTATGGAATGGAATGGAATGGAATGGAATGGAATGGAATGGAATGGAATGGAATGGAATGGAGTGAAATCAACCGGAATGGAATGGAATGGAATGGAATGGAATGGAATGGAATGGATACAACTCGAATGGAATCGAATGGAATGGAATGGAACGGGATGGAACCAACCTGAATGGAATGGTATGGAATGGAATGGAATGGAATGGAATGGAATGGAATCAACAGGAATGGAATGGAATGGAATGGAATGGAATGGAATGGAATCAACCCGAATGGAATGGAATGGAATGGAATGGAATGGAATCAATACGAATGGAATGGAATGGAATGGATTCAACCAGAATGGATTGGAATGGAATGGAATGGAAAGGAATAGAATGAATCTGAATGGAATGGAATGGAATGCAATGGGATGGAATGGAATGAAATGGAATCCACCCAAATGGAATGGAATGGAATCTAATGGAATCAACCCGAATGGAATGGAATGAAATTAACATGAATGGAATGGAATCAAAATGGTTGGAATGGAATGGAATGGAAAGGAATGGAATGGAATTTCATGCAATGGAATGGAGTCAACCCGAATGGAATGGAATGGAGAGGAATGGAATGAAAAGAAATGGAATTGTATCAACTGGAATGTAATGGAATGGAATGGAATGGAATGGAATGGAATCAACTCGAATGGAATGGAATGGAATGGAATGGAATGGAATGGAATGGAACGGAATGGAATCAACATGAATGGAATGGATTGGAATGGAATGGAATGGAATGGAATGGAATGGAATCAACCTGAATGGAATGGAATGGAATGCAATGGAATGGGATGGAATTAACCGGAATGGAATGTAATGGAATAGAATGGAATGTAGTCGAACCTAATGGAATGGCATGGAAGCGAATCAACCCGAATTTAATGGAACGGAATTGAATGGAATGGAATCAACACGAATGGAAAGGAATGGAATGGAATGGAATGGAATGGAATGGAATGGAATGGAATGGAATGGAGTGGATTCCACCCGAATGGAATGGAATGGAAAGGAATGGAAATGAATGGAATGGAAAGGAATGGAATGGAATCAACCCGATTGGAATGGAATGGAATGCAATGGAATGGAATGGCATGGAATCAACCGGAGTGGAATGGAAAGGAATGGAATGGAATGAAATGGAATGGAATGGAATCACCCAAATGGAATAGAATGGAATGGAATGGAATCAACCTGAATTTAATGGCATGGAATTGAATCAACCGGAATGGAATGGAATGGAAAGGAATGGAAAGGTATGGAAAGGAATTAACCCGAATGGAATGGAATGGAATGGAATGGAATGGAATGGAATGAAATGGAATGGAATGGAATCAACCCGAATGGAATGGAATGGAATGGAATGGAATGGAATGGAATGGAATGGAATGGAATGGAATGGAATCAACCCAAATGGAATTGATTGGAATGGAATGGAGTGGAGTGGATTGGAGTGGAGGGGATTGGAGTCGAATGGAATGGAATGGAATGGAATAGATTGGAATGGAATGGAATGGAATGGAATGGAATGGAATCCACCCGAATGGAAAGGAATGTAATGGAATGGAACGGAATGGAATGGAATGGAATCAACCCGAATGGAAAGTAATGGAATGGAATGGAATGGAATGGAATGGAATGGAATGGAATCCACCCGAATGGAATGGAATGGAATGGAATGGAAAGGAATGGAATGGAAAGGAATGGAATGGAATCAACCCGAATGGAATGGAATGGAATGGAATGGAATGGAATGGAATGGAATCAACCGGAGTGGAATGGAATGGAATGGAATGGAATCAACCCGAATGAAATGGAATGGATTGCAATGGAAAGGAATGGGATAAATCAGAATGGAATGTAATCTAATGGAATGGAATGAAATGGAAAGGAATCAAACTGAATAGAATGGAATGGAATGGAATGGAATGGAATGGAATGGAACCAAACTGAATGGAATGGAATGGAATGGAATGGAATGGAACCAACCTGAATGGAATGGAATGGAATGGAATGGAATGGAATGGAATGGAATGGAACGGAATGGAATCAACACGAATGGAATGGAAGGGAATGGAATGGAATGGAATCAACCTGAATGGAATGGAATGGAATGGAATGGGATGGAATCAACCGGAATGTAATGTTATGTACTGGAATGGAATGGAGTCAAAGGGAACGGAATGGAATGGACGCGAATCAACCAGAATGTAATGGAACGGACTGGAATGGAATGGAAAAGAATGGAATGGAATGGAATCAACCCGAATTGAATGGAATGGAGTGGAGTGGAATGGAATGGAATGGAATCAACCGGAATAGAATGCAATGGAGTGGAATGCATGCAATCAACCCAAATGGAATGGAATGGAATGGAATGGAATCTACTCTAATGGAAAAGAATGAAATGGAATGCAATGGTGTGGAATGGAATGCAATGGAATGGAATCCACCAGAATGGAAAGGAATGGAATGGAATGGAATAGAATGGAATGGTATGGAATCCACCCGAATGGAATGGAATGGAATGGAATGCAATGCAATGGAATGGAATGGAATCAACCGGAATGGAATGGAATGGAATGGAATGGAATGGAATGGAATGGAATCGATGGAATGGAATGGAATGGAATCAACCCGAATGGAATGGAATAGAATGGAATGGAATGGAATGGATTGGCATCAACCCAAATGAAATTAAATGGAATGGATTGGAATGGAATGAAATGCGGTCAACAAGAATGGAATGGAATGGAATGGAATGGAATGGAATGGAATGGAATGCAATGGAATAAACCCGAATGGAATGGAATGGAATTGAATGGAAAGGAATGGCATGGGATCAACACGAGTGGAATGGATTGGAATGGAGTGGAATGGAATGGAATGGAATGGAATCAACCCGTATGGAATGGAGTGGAATGGAATGGAATGGAATTGAATGGAATGGAATGGAATGGAATGGAATGGAATCAACCCGAATGGAATGGAATGGAGTGGAATGGAATGGAATGGAATGGAGTCAAACCGAATGGAATGGAATGGACTGGAATGTAACGGAGTCAACCCGAATGGAATGGAATGAAATGGAATGGAATCAACACGAATAGAAGGGAGTGGAATGGAATGGAGTGGAGTGGAGTGGAGTGGAGTGGAGTGGAGTGAAGTGGAGTGGAGTGGAGTGGATTGGAATGGAATGGAATGGAATAGAATGGGATGGAATGGAATGGAATCAACACGGATAGAATGGAAAGGAATGGAATGGAATGGCATAACACAAATGGAATGGAATGGAATGGAATGAAATATAATGTAATGTAATCAAATGAAATGGAATGGAATCAACCCGAATAAAATGGAATGGAATGGAATGGAATCCAATGGAATCAACCATAATGGAAAGGAATTAAATGGAGTGGAATGGAATGGAATGGAATGCACTGGAATGGAATGGAATCAATCAGAATGGAATGGAAGGGAATGGAATCAACCCGAAAGTAATAGAGTGGAAGGGAATGGAATGGAATGGAATGGAAAGGAATGGAATCAACCTGAAAGAATGGAATGGAATGGAATGGAATGGAAGGGAGTGGAATCAACCCGAAAGGAATGGAATGGAATGGAATGGAATGGAATGGAATGGAATGGAATGGAATCAACCCGAATGGAATGGAATGGAATCGAATGGAAAGGAATGGAATGGAATGAAATGGAATGGAGTAGAATGGAATGAAATGTAATGAAATGGAATGGAATGGAATGAAATGGCATGAAATGGAATGGAATGGAATGGCATGGGATGGAATGGAATGGAATGGAGTGGAATTGAATGGAATGGAATGGAATGGAATGGAATGGGACCAACCCAAATGGAATGGATTGGAATGGAATGGAATGGGGTCAACCCGAATCGGATGGAATTGAATGGAATGGAATGGAATGCAATGGAATCAACCCGAATGGAATGGAATGGAATTGAATGGAATGGAATGGAATGGAATGGAATGGAATCAACAAGAGTGAAATGGAATGGAATGGAGGGGAACGGAATGGAATGGAATCGAATCAACCATAATGGAATGGACTGGAACGGAATGGAATGGAATCAACCCGTATGGAATGGAATGGAGTGGAATGGAATGGAATGGAATCAGCAAGAATGGAATGGAATGGAAAGGAAATGAATGGAATGGAATCAACCCAAATGGAATGGAGTGGAATGTCATGGAGTGGAGTTGAGTGAAGTGGAGTGAAGTGTATTGGAGTGGAATGGAATGAAAGGGAATGGAATAGAATGGAACGGAATGGAATGGAATGGAAACAACCAAAATGGAATGGAATGGAATGGGATGAAATGCAATGGAATAAAACCGAATGGAATGGAATGGAACGGAACGGAATGGAATCAACACGAAAGGAATGGAATGGAGTGGAATGGAATGGAATGTAATCGAATCGAATCGAATCAAACTGAATGGAATGCAAATGGAATGGAGTCAACCCGAAAGGAATGGAATGGAATGGAGTGGAATGGAATGTAATCAACCCAAATTAAATGAAATGTAATGTAATGGAATGGAATGGAATGGAATCAACACGAATGGAATGGCATGAAATGGCATGGAAAGGAATCAACCCGAATGGAATTGAATGGAATGGAATGGAATGGAATGGAATGGAAAGGAATGGAATGGAATGGAATCAACCAGAATGGAATGGAATGGAATGCAATGGAATGGAATGGGATCAATCGGATTGGAATGTAATCTAATGGAATGGAATGGAACGGAGTCAACCCGAATGGAATGGAATGGAATGGAATCAACACGAATAGAATGGAATGGAATGGAATCAACCTGAATGGAATAGAATGGAATGCAATGGAGTGGAATGGAATGGCATGGAATGCATTGGAATGGAGTCAAACTGAACGGAATGGAGTGGAATGGAATCAACCCAAATGGAATGAAATGGAATGGAATGCAATGGAATGGAATCAACCAGAATGGAATGGAATGGAATGGAATCAACACGAATGGAATGGAATGGAATGCAATGGAATGGAATGAAATGGCATGGAATTAACCCGAATGGAATGGAATGGAAGAGAATCAACCAGAATGGAATGGAATGGAAGGGAATGGAAAGGAATGGAATGGAATGGAATGGAATGGAATGGAATGGAATGGAATGGAATGCAATGAAATGGAACGGCATGGAATCAACCAGAATGGAATGGAATGGAATGGAGTGGAACGGAATGGTATCAACCCGATTGGAATGGAATGGAATGGAATGGAATGGAAAGGAATGGAATGGAAAAGAATCAAGTCGAATGTAATGGAATGGAATGGAAAGGAAAGGAATGGAATGGAAAGTATCAACTCGAATGTAATGGAATTGAATGAAATGGAATGGAATCCACGCAAATGGAATGGAATGGAATGGGATGGAATGGAATGGGGTGGAATTGAATGGAATGGTGTCAACCCGAATGGAATGGAATGGAATGGAATGGAATGGAATGGAATGGAATGGAATGCAATGGAATGGAGTCAACCCGAATGCAATGGAATGGAATGAAAGGAATTGAATGGAAAGGAATGGAACTGAATCAACTAGAATGGAATGGAATGGATTGGAATGCAATGGAATGGAGTCAACCCGAATGGAATGGAATGGAATGGAATGGAATGGAACCAAACTGAATGGAATGGAATGGAATGGAATGGAATGGAATGGAGCCAACCTGAATGGAATGGAATGGAATGGAATGGAATGACATGGAATGGAATCAACCGTAATTTAGTGGAATGGAATGGAATGGAATGAAGTCAACTCGAATAGAGAGGAATGGAATGGACAGGAGTGGAATCACACCACTGGAATGCAATGGAATGGAATGGAAGGGAATGGAATCAACCTCAATGGAATGGAATGGAATGGAATGAACGGAAATGAATGGAAAGGAATGGAACTGAATCAACTGGAATGGAATGGAATGGAATGGAATGGAATGGAATGGAATGGAATCAACACGAATGGAATGGAATGGAATGGAATGGAATGGAATGGAATGGAACCAACCTGAATGGAATGGAATGGAATGGAATAGAATGGAATCAACTCGAATGGAATGGAATGGAATGGAATGGAATGGAATGGAATGGAATGGAATGGAACCAACCTGAATGGAATGGAATGGAATGGAATGGAATGGAATGGAATGGAATGGAACCAACCTGAATGGAATGGAATGGAATGGAATGGAACGGAATGGAATCAACACGAATGGAATGGAAGGGAATGGAATGGAATGTAATCAACCTGAATGGAATGGAATGGAGTGGAATGGAATGTAATGGAATCAACCTGAATGGAATGGAATGGAATGGAATGGGATGGAATCAACCGGAATGTATTGTAATGTAATGGAATGGAATGGAGACAAAGGGAACGGAATGGAATGGAAGCGAATCAAACCGAATGTAATGGAATGTAATGTGTTGGAATGGAATGGAAAGGAATGGAACGGAATGGAACGGAATGGAATGGAATGGAATCAACCCGAATGGAAAGGAAGGGAATGGAAAGGATTGGAATGGAATCAACCCGAATGGAATGGAATGGAATGGAATGGAATGGAATGGAATGGAATGGAATCAACCGGAGTGGAATGGAATGGAATGGAATGGAATCAACACGAATGGAATGGAATGGAATGGAATGGAATGGAATAGAATCAACGCGAATGGAACTAAATGGAATGGAAAAGAATCAAACTGAATAGAATGGAATGGAATGGTATGGAATAGAATCAAACGGAATCGAGTGGAAAGGAATGGAATGGCATGGAATGGAATGGAATCAACCAGAATGGAATGGAATGCAATGGAATCAACCCGAATGGAATGGAATGGAATGGAATGGAATGGAACGGAACGGAATAGAATCGAATCACCCCAATGGAATGGAATGGAATGGAAAGGAATCAACCCGAATTGAATGGAATGGAGTGCAATGGAATGGAATGGAATGGAATGAAATTGAATGGAATGGAATCAACCCGAATGGAATGGAATGGAATGGAACGGAATGGAATGGAATGGAATGGAATCAACCCGAATGGAATTGATTGGAATGGAATTTAGTGGAGTGGAGTGGAGTGGACGGGATTGGAGTGGAATGGAATGGAATGAAATGGAATAGAATGGAATGGAATGGAATGCAATAGAGTGCAATGGAATGGGATGGAATCAACCCAAATGGAATGGAAAGGAATGGAATGAAATGCTATCAACCCGAATGGAATGGAATGGAATGAAATGGAAAGGAATGGAATGGAATGGAATGGAATGGAATGAAACCGAATAAAATGGAATGGAACGGAATGGGAGGGAATGGAATCCACCGGAATGGAATGGAATTGAAAGGAATAGAATGGAATCACCCCAATGGAATGGAATGGAATGGAATGGAATCAACACGAATGTAATGTAATGTAATGGAATGGAATGGAATTGAATCAAACCGAATGGAATGGAATGGAATGGAAAGGAATGGAATCACGCAGAATGGTATGGACTGGAATGAAATGGAATGGAGTGGAATCAACCCGAATAGAATGGAATGGAATGGAATGGAATGGAATGGAATGGAATGGAATGGAATGGAATGGAATCAACTCGAATGGAATGAAATGGAATCGAATGGAATAGAATGGAATGGAATGGAATGAAATGGAATGGAACCGACCTGAATGGAATGGAATGGAATGGAATGGAATGGAATGAAATGAAATGGAATGGAACCAACTTCAATGGAATGGAATGGAATGGAATGGAATGGAACGGAATGGAATCAACACGAATGGAATGCAATGGAATGGAATGGAATGGAATGGAATGGAATAAGCCCGAAAGGAATGGAATGGAATGGAATGGAATGGAATGGAATGGAATGGAAGGGAAACAACACGAATGGAATGGCATAGAATGGAATGGAAAGGAATCAACCAGAATGGAATGGAATGGAATGGAATGCAATGGAATGGAGTCAACCCGAATGGAATGGAATAGAATGAAAGGAATTGAATTTAAAGGAATGGAACTGAATCAACTGGAATGGAATGGAATGGAAAGGAATCAACTCGAATGGAATGGAATGGAATGGAATGGAATGGAATGGAATGGAATGGAATGGAACCAACCTGAATGGAATGGAATGGAATGGAATGGAGTGGAATGGAACCAACCTGAATTGAATGGAATGGAATGGAATGGAATGGAACGGGACCAACCTGAATGGAATGGAATGGAATGGAATGGAACGGAATGGAATCAACACGAATGGAATGGAAGGGAATGGAATGGAATGGAATGGAATCAACCTGAATGGAATGGAATGGAGTGGAATGGAATGTACTGGAATCAACCTGAATGGAATGGAATGGAATGGCATGGAATCAACCGGAATGTATTGTAATGTAATGGAATGGAATGGAGACAAAGGGAACGGAATGGAATGGAACCGAATCAAACCGAATGTAATGGAATGGAATGGAATGGCGTCAAAGGGAACGGAATGGAATGGAAGCGAATCAACCCGAATGGAATGGAATGGAATGGAATGGAATGGAATGGAATGGAACGGAATGGAACGGAATGGAATCAACCCGAATTGAAAGGAATGGAATGGAATGGAATGGAATGGAATGGAATGGAATCCACCAGAATGGAATGGAATGGAATGGAATGGAATGGAATGGAATGGAATGGAAAGGAACGGAATGGAAAGGAATGGAATGGAATCAACCAGAATGGAATGGAATGGAATGGAATGGAATGGAATCAACCGGAGTGGAATGGAATGGAATGGAATGGAATCAACACGAATGGAATGGAATGGAATGGAATGGAATGGAATGGAATAGAATGAACGCAAATGGAACTCAATGGAATGGAATGGAATGGAAAGTAATCAAACTGAATAGAATGGAATGGAATGGAATGGAATGGAATGGAATAGAATCAAACGGAATGGAGTGGAATGGAATGGAATGGAATGAAATGTAATGGAATGGAATGGAATCAACCGGAATGGAATAGAATGGAATGAAATCAACCCGAATGGAATGGAATGGAATGGAATGGAATGGAACGGAACGGAATAGAATCGAATCACCCCAATGGAATGGAATGGAACGGAACGGAATGGAATGGAATGGAATGGAATGGAATCAACGCGAATGGAATGGAATGGAATGGAATAGAATGGAATGGAATGGA
Organism: Pan paniscus; assembly: GCF_029289425.2. Lineage (NCBI taxonomy): Eukaryota > Metazoa > Chordata > Mammalia > Primates > Hominidae > Pan > Pan paniscus. The sequence continues at coordinate 64,087,530 of NC_073260.2, read as the reverse complement.
ATGGTATCAATCGGAATGGAATGGAATGGAATGGAATCGAATGAAATGGAATCAACACGAACGGAATGGAATGCAAAGGAATGGAATGGAATACAACCGAATGGAATGGAATGGAATGGAATGGAAAGGAATCAACCCGAATGGAATGGATTGGAATCTAATGGAATGGAATGGAATGGAATGGAATCAATCGGAATGGAATGGAATCGAATGAAATGGAATCAACGCGAACCGAATGGAATGGAATGGAATGGAATCCACCCGAATGGAATGGAATGGAATCGAATGGAATGGAAAGGTATCAACCCGAATGGAATGGATTGGAATCTAATGGAATGGAATGGAATGGAATGGAATCTACCAGAATGGAATGGAATGGAATGGAATGGAATCAACCCGAATAAAATGGAATGGAAAGGAATGGAATGGAATGAAATGGAATGGAATGGAATCACCCCAATGGAATGGAATGGAATGGAATGGAATCAACCGGAATGGAATGGAATGGAAAGTAATGGAATGGAATGGAAAGGAATCAACCCGAATGGAATGGAATGAAGTGGAATGGAATGGAATGGAATGGAATGAAATGGAATGGAATGGAATCAACCCGAATGGAATGGAATGGAATGGAATGGAATGGAACGGAATCAACCCGAATGGAATTCACTGGAATGGAATGGAGTGGAGTGGAGTGGAGTGGAGTGGATTGGAGTGGAATGGAATGGAATGGAATGGAATAGAATGGAATGGAATGGAATGGATTAGAGTGCAATGGAATGGGATGGAATCAACACAAATTGAATGGAAAGGAATGGAATGAAATGCCATCAACCCGAATGGAATGGAATGGAGTGAAATGGAAAGGAAAGGAATGGAAAGGAATGGAATGAATTGGAAAGGAATGGAATGGAATGGAATGGAATGGTTTGGAATCAAACCAAATAAAATGGAATGGAATGGATTGGGATGGAATGGAATCCTCCGGAATGGAATGGAATGGAATGGAAAGGAAATGAATCCTCCGGAAAGGAATGGAATGGAATGGAATGGAATGGAATGGAATCAAACGGAATGGAATGGAATGGAATGCATTGAACCCGAATGGAATGGAGTGGAATGGAAAGGAATAGAATGGAATCACCCCAATGGAATGGAATGGAATGGAATGGAATCAACACGAATGGAATGGAATGGAATGGAATCGAATGGAATAGAATGGAATCAACCCGAATGGAATGGAATGGAATGGAATGGAATGGAATGGAATGGAATCACCCAGAATGGTATGGACTGGAATTCAATGGAATGGAGTGGAATTAACCCGAATAGAATGGAATGGAATGGAATGGAATGGAATGGAAACGAATGGAATCTAATGGAATCAACCCGAATGGAATGGAATGGAATGAAATGGAATCAACACGAAAGGAATGGAATGGAATGGAATGGAATTGAATGGAACGGAATCAACCTGAGTGGAAGGGAACGGAATGGAATGGAATGGAATGGAATGGAATGGAAAGAAATAGAATCAACCTCAATGGAATGGAATGGAATGGAATCAGCCCGAATGAAATGGAATGCAATGGGATGGAAAGGAATGGAATCTAATGGATCAACCCGAATGGAATGGAATGGAAGGAAATGGAATCAACACGAAAGGAATGGAATGGAATGGAATGGAATGGAATGGAACGGAATCAACCTGAGTGGAAGGGAACGGAATGGAATGGAATGAAATGGAATGGAATGGAAAGAAATAGAATCAAACTCAGTGGAATGGAATGGAATGGAATCAGCCCGAATGGAATGGAAAGGAATGGAATGGAATCAACCCGAATAAAATGGAATGGTATGGAATGGAATGGAATGGAATGAAATCAACCTTAATGGTATGGAATGGAATGGAATGGAATGGAATGGAATGGAATGGAAAGGAATGGAATGGAAAGGAATGGAATGGAATCAACCAGAATGGAATGGAATGGAATGGAATGGAATGGAATCAACCGGAGTGGAATGGAATGGAATGGAATGGAATCAACCCGAATGGAATGGAATGGAATGGAATGGAATGGAATGGAATGGAATCCACGCAAATGGAACTCAATGGAATGGAATGGAATGTAAAGGAATCAAACTGAATAGAATGGAATGGAATGGAATAGAATGGAATGGAATGGAATGGAATAGAATCAAACGGAATGGAGTGGAATGGAATGGAATGGAATGGAATGGAATCAACCGGAATGGAATGGAATGGAATGAAATCAACCCGAATGGAATGGAATGGAATGGAATGGAATGGAACGGAACGGAATAGAATCGAATCACCCCAATGGAATGGAATGGAACGGAATGGAATGGAATGGAATGGAATGGAATGGAATGGAATCAACGCGAATGGAATGTAATGGAATGGAATAGAATGGAATGGAATGGAATGGAATGGAATAAAATGGAATGGAATGGAATGGAATCAATCGGAATGGAATGGAATGGAATGGAATCGAATGAAATGGAATCAACACGAACGGAATGGAATGGAAAGGAATGGAATGGAATACAACCGAATGGAATGGAATGGAAAGGAATCAACCTGAATGGAAAGGATTGGAATATAATGGAATGGAATGGAATCAATCGGAATGGAATGGAATCGAATGAAATGGAATCAACACGAACGGAATGGAATGGAATGGAATGGAATCCACCCGAATGGAATGGAATGGAATCGAATGGAATGGAAAGGTATCAACCCGAATGGAATGCATTGGAATCTAATGGAATGGAATGGAATGGAATGGAATCTACCAGAATGGAATGGAATGGAATGGAATGGAATGGAATCAACCGGAGTGGAATGGAATGGAATGGAATGGAATCAACCCGAATGGAATGGAATGGAATGGAATGGAATCAACGCAAATGGAACTCAATGGAATGGAATGGAATGTAAAGGAATCAAACTGAATAGAATGGAATGGAATGGAATAGAATGGAATGGAATGGATTGGAATGGAATGGAACGGAATGGAATGGAATGGAATCAAACCTAATGGAATGGAATGGAGTGGAATGGAATGGAATGGAAAGGAATGCAATGGAATCAACCGGAATGGAATGGAATGGGATGGAATAGATTGGAATGGAATGGAATCAACCCAAATGGAATGGAATGGAACGGAGTGGAATCAACCCGAATGGAATGGAATGGAATGGAATCAACCCGAATGGAATGGAGTGGAATGGCATGGAGTGGAGTTGAGTGGAGTGGAGTGAAGTGGATTGGAGTGGAATGGAATGAAAGGGAATGGAAAAGAATGGAACGGAATGGAATGGAATGGAATGGAATGGAGTCGAATGGATTCAACCCGAATCAGTGGAAAGGAATGGAATGGATTGGCATCAACCAGAATGGAATGGAATGGAATGAAATGGAATTGAGTCAACCTGAACGGAATGGAATGGAATGGAATGGAATGGAATGGAATGGAATGGAATGGAATGGAATGGAATGTCGGAATGGGAAAGAATGGAATGGAATGGAATCAAACGGAATGGATTGGAATGGAATGGAATGGAATGGAAAGGAATAGAATGAATCCGAAAGGAATGGAATGGAATGGAATCAGCCAGAATGGAATGGAATGCAATTGGATGGAATGGAATGGAATGGAATTGATTGGAATGGAATGGAATGGAAGCAACCCGAATGGAATGGAATGGAATGGAATCAATCCGAATGGAATGGAAAGGAATGGAATGGAACGGAAAGGAATAGCATCGAATAACCCCAATGGAATGGAATGGAACGGAATGGAATGGAATGGAATGGAATGGAATGGAATGGAATCAACGCGAATGGAATTGAAAGGAATGGAATGGAATAGAATGGAATGGAATGGAATGGAATCAATCGGAATGGAATGGGATGGATGGAATCGAATGAAATGGAATCAACACGAACGGAATGGAATGGAATGGAATGGAATGGAATCCACCCGAATAGAATGGAATGGAAAGGAATCAACCCGAATGCAATGGATTGGAATCTAATGGAATGGAATGGAATGGAATGGAATCTACCGGAATGGAATGGAATGGAATGGAATGGAATGGAATGGAATGCAATTGAATCAACCGGAATGGAATGGAATGTGATGGAATGGAATGGAATCACCCCAATGGAATCGAACGGAATGGAATGTAATCAAACCGAATGGAATGGAATGGAATGGAATCAACCGGAATGGAATGGAATGGAACGGAATGGAATGGAATGGAAAGGAATCAACCCGAATGGAATGGAATGGATTGGAATGGAATGGAATGGAATGGAGTGAAATGGAATGGAATGGAATAGAATCAACCAGAATGGAATTGATTGGAATGGAATGGAGTGGAGTGGAGTGGAGTGGAGGGGATTGGAGTGGAATGGAATGGAATGGAATGGAATGGAATGGAAAGGAATAGAATGGAATGGAATGGAATGGAATGGAATGGAATGGAATAGAATTGAATGGAATGGAATGGAATAGAGTGTAATGGCATGTAATGGAATCAACCCAAATGGAATGGAAAGGAATGGAATGAAATGCCATCAACCCGAATGGAATGGAATGGAATGAAATGGAAAGGAATGGAATGGAATGGAATGGAATGGTATCAAACCGAATAAGGTGGAATGAAATGGAATGGGAGGGAATGGAATCCACTGGAATGGAATGGAATGGAATGGAATCCACTGGAATGGAATGGAATAGAATGGAATGGAATGGAATGGAATGGAATCAACCGGAATGGAAAGCAATGGAATGGAATCAACTCGAATAGAATGGAATGGAATGGAATGGAAAAGAATGGAATCACCAAAATGGAAAAGAATGGAATGGAATGGAATGGAATGGAATGGAATGGAATAGAATCAAAAGGAATGGAGTGGAATGGAATGGAATGGAATGGAGTGGATTCCACCCGAATGGAATGGAATGGAAAGGAATGGAAATGAATGGAATGGAAAGGAATGGAATGGAATCAACCCGATTGGAATGGAATGGAATACAATGGAATGGAATGGTATGGAATCAACCGGAATGGAATGGAATGGAATGGAATGGAATCAACCCGAATGGAATGGAATGGAAAGGAATGGAATGGAATGAAATGGAATGGAATGGAATCACACAAATGGAATAGAATGGAATGGAATGGAATCAACCTGAATTTAATGGCATGGAATTGAATCAACCGGAATGGAATGGAATGGAAAGGAATGGAATGGAATGGAAAGGAATTAACCCGAATGGAATGGAATGGAAAGGAATGGAATGGAATGAAATGGAATGGAATGGAATCAACCCAAATGGAATGGAATGGAATGGAATGGAATGGAATGGAATTGAATGGAAAGGAATGGAATCAACCCGAATGGAATTGATTGGAATGGAATGGAGTGGAGTGGAGTGGAGTGGAGGGGATTGGAGTCGAAAGGAATGGAATGGAATGGAATAGAGTGGAATGGAATGGAATGGAATGCAATGGAATCCACCCGAATGGAAAGGAATGTAATGGAATGGAACGGAATGGAATGGAATGGAATCAACCCGAATGGAAAGGAATGGAATGGAATGGTATGGAATGGAATGGAATGGAATCCACCCGAATGGAATGGAATGGAATGGAATGGAAAGGAATGGAATGGAAAGGAATGGAATGGAATCAACCGGAGTGGAAAGGAATGGAATGGAATGGAATCAACCCGAATGAAATGGAATGGATTGCAATGGAATGGAATGGGATCAATCAGAATGGAATGTAATCTAATGGAATGGAATGAAATGGGAAGGAATCAAACTGAATAGAATGGAATGGAATGGAATGGAATGGAATGGAACCAAACTGAATGGAATGGAATGGAATGGAATGGAACCAACCTGAATGGAATGGAATGGAATGGAATGGAATGGAATGGAATGGAATGGAATGGAACGGAATGGAATCAACACGAATGGAATGGAAGGGAATGGAATGGAATGGAATCAACCTGAATGGAATGGAATGGAATGGAATGGGATGGAATCAACCGGAATGTAATGTAATGTACTGGAATGGAATGGAGTCAAAGGGAACGGAATGGAATGGAAGCGAATCAACCCGAATGTAATGGAATGGACTGGAATGGAATGGAAAAGAATGGAATGGAATGGAATCAACCCGAATGGAAAGGAATGGAATGGAAAGGAACGGAATGGAATGGAATCCACCCGAATGGAATGGAATGGAATGGAATGGAAAGGAATGGAATGGAAAGGAATGGAATTGAATCAACCCGATTGGAATGGAATGGAATGCAATGGAATGGAATGGGATGGAATCAACCGGAGTGGAATGGAATGGAATGGAATGGAATCAACCCGAATAGAATACAATGGAATGGAATCAACCTGAATGGAATAGAATGGAATGCAATGGAATGGAATGGAATGGCATGGAATGGAATGGAATGAAATCCAAGTGAACAAAATGGAGTGGAATGGAATCAACCTGAATGGAATGGAATGGAATGGAATGGAATCAATCTGAACGGAATGGAATGGAATGGAATGGAATGGGATGGAAACAACCGGAATGGAATGTAAAGGAATGGAATTTAATGGAGTCAAACCGAATGGAATGGAATGGAAGCGAATCAAGCAGAATGTAATATAATGGAATGGAATGAAATGGGACGGAATGGAACGGAATGGAATGGAATGGAAGCAACCCGAATGGAATGGAATGAAATGGAATGGAACGGAATGGAATGGAATGGAATCCACCCGAATGGAATGAAATGGAATGGAATGGAATGGAACCAAGCTGAATGGAATGGAATGGAATGGAATGTAATGGAATGGAATGGAACGTAATGGAATCAACACGAATAGAATGGAAGGGAATGGAATGGAATGGAATGGAATCAACCTGAATGGAATGGAATGGAATTAACATGAATGGAATGGAATGAACATGAATTTAATGGAATGGAATGGAATGGAATGGAATGGAATGGAATGGAATGCAATGGAATGGAGTCAACCCGAATGGAATGGAAGGGAGAGGAATTTAATGAAAAGGAATGGAATTGTATCAACTGGAATGGAACGGAATGGAATGGAATCAACTCGAATGGAATGGAATGGAATGGAATGGAATGGAACGGAATGGAGTCAACACGAATGGAATGGAAGCGAATGGAATGGAATGGAATGGAATGGAATGGAATCAACCTGAATGGAATGGAATGGAATGGAATGGGATGGAATCAACCGGAATTGAATGTAATGTAATGGAATGGAATTGAGTCAAAGGGAATGGAATGAAATGGAAGCGAATCAACCAGAATGTAATGGAATGGAATGGAATCGAATGGAATGGAACGGAATGGAATGCAATGGAATCAACCCGAATGGAAAGGAATGGAATGGAATGGAAAGGAATGGAATGGAATGGAATCCACCCGAATGGAATGGAATGGAATGGAAAGGAATGGCATGGAATCAACCCGAATGGAATGGAATGGAATGGAATGGAATGGAATCAACCGGAGTGGAATGGAATGGAATGGAATGGAATCAACCCGAATGGAATGGAATGGAATGCAATGGAATGGAATGGGATCAATCGGATTTGAATGTAATCTAGAGGAATGGAATGGAATGGAGTCAAACCGAATGGAATGGAATGGAATGGAATCAACACGAATAGAATGGAATGGAATGGAATAAACCTGAATGGAATAGAATGGAATGCAATGGAGTGGAATGGAATGGCATGGAATGCATTGGGATGGAGTCAAACTGAACGGAATGGAGTGGAATGGAATCAACCCGAATGGAATGAAATGGAACGGAATGGAATGGAATGGAATCAACCAGAATGGAATGGAATGGAATGGAATCAGCAAGAATGGAATGGAAAGGAGTGGAATGGATTGGAATGGCATCAAACGGAATGGATTCAAACAGAATGGCATGGATTGGAATGGAATGGAATGGAATGGAATCAACCCGAATCGTATGGAATGGAATGGAATGGAATCAACCCGAATGGAATGGAATGGAATGGAATGGAATGGAATCACCACGAATGGAATGGAATGGAATGGAAATGAATGGTACGGAATCAACCTGAGTGGAATTGAATGGAATGGAATGGAATGGAATGGAAAGGAATAGAATCAACCTCAATGGAATGGAATGGAAGGGAATCAGCCCGAATGGAATAGAATGGAATGGGATGGAATGGAATGGAATTGAATCAACCCAAATGGAATGGAATGGAATGGAAAGGAATCAACCCGAATGGAATGGAATGGAATGGAATGGAATGGAATGATATCAACCTGAATGGTATGGAATGGAATGGAATGGAATGGAATGGAATGGAATGGAATGGAATGGAATGGAATGGAGTGAAATCAACCGGAATGGAATGGAATGGAATGGAATGGAATGGAATGGAATGGATACAACTCGAATGGAATCGAATGGAATGGAATGGAACGGGATGGAACCAACCTGAATGGAATGGTATGGAATGGAATGGAATGGAATGGAATGGAATGGAATCAACAGGAATGGAATGGAATGGAATGGAATGGAATGGAATGGAATCAACCCGAATGGAATGGAATGGAATGGAATGGAATGGAATCAATACGAATGGAATGGAATGGAATGGATTCAACCAGAATGGATTGGAATGGAATGGAATGGAAAGGAATAGAATGAATCTGAATGGAATGGAATGGAATGCAATGGGATGGAATGGAATGAAATGGAATCCACCCAAATGGAATGGAATGGAATCTAATGGAATCAACCCGAATGGAATGGAATGAAATTAACATGAATGGAATGGAATCAAAATGGTTGGAATGGAATGGAATGGAAAGGAATGGAATGGAATTTCATGCAATGGAATGGAGTCAACCCGAATGGAATGGAATGGAGAGGAATGGAATGAAAAGAAATGGAATTGTATCAACTGGAATGGAATGGAATGGAATGGAATGGAATGGAATGGAATCAACTCGAATGGAATGGAATGGAATGGAATGGAATGGAATGGAATGGAACGGAATGGAATCAACATGAATGGAATGGATTGGAATGGAATGGAATGGAATGGAATGGAATCAACCTGAATGGAATGGAATGGAATGCAATGGAATGGGATGGAATTAACCGGAATGGAATGTAATGGAATAGAATGGAATGTAGTCGAACCTAATGGAATGGCATGGAAGCGAATCAACCCGAATTTAATGGAACGGAATTGAATGGAATGGAATCAACACGAATGGAAAGGAATGGAATGGAATGGAATGGAATGGAATGGAATGGAATGGAATGGAATGGAGTGGATTCCACCCGAATGGAATGGAATGGAAAGGAATGGAAATGAATGGAATGGAAAGGAATGGAATGGAATCAACCCGATTGGAATGGAATGGAATGCAATGGAATGGAATGGCATGGAATCAACCGGAGTGGAATGGAAAGGAATGGAATGGAATGAAATGGAATGGAATGGAATCACCCAAATGGAATAGAATGGAATGGAATGGAATCAACCTGAATTTAATGGCATGGAATTGAATCAACCGGAATGGAATGGAATGGAAAGGAATGGAAAGGTATGGAAAGGAATTAACCCGAATGGAATGGAATGGAATGGAATGGAATGGAATGAAATGGAATGGAATGGAATCAACCCGAATGGAATGGAATGGAATGGAATGGAATGGAATGGAATGGAATGGAATGGAATGGAATGGAATCAACCCAAATGGAATTGATTGGAATGGAATGGAGTGGAGTGGATTGGAGTGGAGGGGATTGGAGTCGAATGGAATGGAATGGAATGGAATAGATTGGAATGGAATGGAATGGAATGGAATGGAATGGAATCCACCCGAATGGAAAGGAATGTAATGGAATGGAACGGAATGGAATGGAATGGAATCAACCCGAATGGAAAGTAATGGAATGGAATGGAATGGAATGGAATGGAATGGAATGGAATCCACCCGAATGGAATGGAATGGAATGGAATGGAAAGGAATGGAATGGAAAGGAATGGAATGGAATCAACCCGAATGGAATGGAATGGAATGGAATGGAATGGAATGGAATGGAATCAACCGGAGTGGAATGGAATGGAATGGAATGGAATCAACCCGAATGAAATGGAATGGATTGCAATGGAAAGGAATGGGATAAATCAGAATGGAATGTAATCTAATGGAATGGAATGAAATGGAAAGGAATCAAACTGAATAGAATGGAATGGAATGGAATGGAATGGAATGGAATGGAACCAAACTGAATGGAATGGAATGGAATGGAATGGAATGGAACCAACCTGAATGGAATGGAATGGAATGGAATGGAATGGAATGGAATGGAATGGAACGGAATGGAATCAACACGAATGGAATGGAAGGGAATGGAATGGAATGGAATCAACCTGAATGGAATGGAATGGAATGGAATGGGATGGAATCAACCGGAATGTAATGTTATGTACTGGAATGGAATGGAGTCAAAGGGAACGGAATGGAATGGACGCGAATCAACCAGAATGTAATGGAACGGACTGGAATGGAATGGAAAAGAATGGAATGGAATGGAATCAACCCGAATTGAATGGAATGGAGTGGAGTGGAATGGAATGGAATGGAATCAACCGGAATAGAATGCAATGGAGTGGAATGCATGCAATCAACCCAAATGGAATGGAATGGAATGGAATGGAATCTACTCTAATGGAAAAGAATGAAATGGAATGCAATGGTGTGGAATGGAATGCAATGGAATGGAATCCACCAGAATGGAAAGGAATGGAATGGAATGGAATAGAATGGAATGGTATGGAATCCACCCGAATGGAATGGAATGGAATGGAATGCAATGCAATGGAATGGAATGGAATCAACCGGAATGGAATGGAATGGAATGGAATGGAATGGAATGGAATGGAATCGATGGAATGGAATGGAATGGAATCAACCCGAATGGAATGGAATAGAATGGAATGGAATGGAATGGATTGGCATCAACCCAAATGAAATTAAATGGAATGGATTGGAATGGAATGAAATGCGGTCAACAAGAATGGAATGGAATGGAATGGAATGGAATGGAATGCAATGGAATAAACCCGAATGGAATGGAATGGAATTGAATGGAAAGGAATGGCATGGGATCAACACGAGTGGAATGGATTGGAATGGAGTGGAATGGAATGGAATGGAATGGAATCAACCCGTATGGAATGGAGTGGAATGGAATGGAATGGAATTGAATGGAATGGAATGGAATGGAATGGAATGGAATCAACCCGAATGGAATGGAATGGAGTGGAATGGAATGGAATGGAATGGAGTCAAACCGAATGGAATGGAATGGACTGGAATGTAACGGAGTCAACCCGAATGGAATGGAATGAAATGGAATGGAATCAACACGAATAGAAGGGAGTGGAATGGAATGGAGTGGAGTGGAGTGGAGTGGAGTGGAGTGGAGTGAAGTGGAGTGGAGTGGAGTGGATTGGAATGGAATGGAATGGAATAGAATGGGATGGAATGGAATGGAATCAACACGGATAGAATGGAAAGGAATGGAATGGAATGGCATAACCCAAATGGAATGGAATGGAATGAAATATAATGTAATGTAATCAAATGAAATGGAATGGAATCAACCCGAATAAAATGGAATGGAATGGAATGGAATCCAATGGAATCAACCATAATGGAAAGGAATTAAATGGAGTGGAATGGAATGGAATGGAATGCACTGGAATGGAATGGAATCAATCAGAATGGAATGGAAGGGAATGGAATCAACCCGAAAGTAATAGAGTGGAAGGGAATGGAATGGAATGGAATGGAAAGGAATGGAATCAACCTGAAAGAATGGAATGGAATGGAATGGAATGGAAGGGAGTGGAATCAACCCGAAAGGAATGGAATGGAATGGAATGGAATGGAATGGAATGGAATGGAATGGAATGGAATCAACCCGAATGGAATGGAATGGAATCGAATGGAAAGGAATGGAATGGAATGAAATGGAATGGAGTAGAATGGAATGAAATGTAATGAAATGGAATGGAATGGAATGAAATGGCATGAAATGGAATGGAATGGAATGGCATGGGATGGAATGGAATGGAATGGAGTGGAATTGAATGGAATGGAATGGAATGGAATGGAATGGGACCAACCCAAATGGAATGGATTGGAATGGAATGGAATGGGGTCAACCCGAATCGGATGGAATTGAATGGAATGGAATGGAATGCAATGGAATCAACCCGAATGGAATGGAATGGAATTGAATGGAATGGAATGGAATGGAATGGAATGGAATCAACAAGAGTGAAATGGAATGGAATGGAGGGGAACGGAATGGAATGGAATCGAATCAACCATAATGGAATGGACTGGAACGGAATGGAATGGAATCAACCCGTATGGAATGGAATGGAGTGGAATGGAATGGAATGGAATCAGCAAGAATGGAATGGAATGGAAAGGAAATGAATGGAATGGAATCAACCCAAATGGAATGGAGTGGAATGTCATGGAGTGGAGTTGAGTGAAGTGGAGTGAAGTGTATTGGAGTGGAATGGAATGAAAGGGAATGGAATAGAATGGAACGGAATGGAATGGAATGGAAACAACCAAAATGGAATGGAATGGAATGGGATGAAATGCAATGGAATAAAACCGAATGGAATGGAATGGAACGGAACGGAATGGAATCAACACGAAAGGAATGGAATGGAGTGGAATGGAATGGAATGTAATCGAATCGAATCGAATCAAACTGAATGGAATGCAAATGGAATGGAGTCAACCCGAAAGGAATGGAATGGAATGGAGTGGAATGGAATGTAATCAACCCAAATTAAATGAAATGTAATGTAATGGAATGGAATGGAATGGAATCAACACGAATGGAATGGCATGAAATGGCATGGAAAGGAATCAACCCGAATGGAATTGAATGGAATGGAATGGAATGGAATGGAATGGAAAGGAATGGAATGGAATGGAATCAACCAGAATGGAATGGAATGGAATGCAATGGAATGGAATGGGATCAATCGGATTGGAATGTAATCTAATGGAATGGAATGGAACGGAGTCAACCCGAATGGAATGGAATGGAATGGAATCAACACGAATAGAATGGAATGGAATGGAATCAACCTGAATGGAATAGAATGGAATGCAATGGAGTGGAATGGAATGGCATGGAATGCATTGGAATGGAGTCAAACTGAACGGAATGGAGTGGAATGGAATCAACCCAAATGGAATGAAATGGAATGGAATGCAATGGAATGGAATCAACCAGAATGGAATGGAATGGAATGGAATCAACACGAATGGAATGGAATGGAATGCAATGGAATGGAATGAAATGGCATGGAATTAACCCGAATGGAATGGAATGGAAGAGAATCAACCAGAATGGAATGGAATGGAAGGGAATGGAAAGGAATGGAATGGAATGGAATGGAATGGAATGGAATGGAATGGAATGCAATGAAATGGAACGGCATGGAATCAACCAGAATGGAATGGAATGGAATGGAGTGGAACGGAATGGTATCAACCCGATTGGAATGGAATGGAATGGAATGGAATGGAAAGGAATGGAATGGAAAAGAATCAAGTCGAATGTAATGGAATGGAATGGAAAGGAAAGGAATGGAATGGAAAGTATCAACTCGAATGTAATGGAATTGAATGAAATGGAATGGAATCCACGCAAATGGAATGGAATGGAATGGGATGGAATGGAATGGGGTGGAATTGAATGGAATGGTGTCAACCCGAATGGAATGGAATGGAATGGAATGGAATGGAATGGAATGGAATGGAATGCAATGGAATGGAGTCAACCCGAATGCAATGGAATGGAATGAAAGGAATTGAATGGAAAGGAATGGAACTGAATCAACTAGAATGGAATGGAATGGATTGGAATGCAATGGAATGGAGTCAACCCGAATGGAATGGAATGGAATGGAATGGAATGGAATGGAACCAAACTGAATGGAATGGAATGGAATGGAATGGAATGGAATGGAGCCAACCTGAATGGAATGGAATGGAATGGAATGGAATGACATGGAATGGAATCAACCGTAATTTAGTGGAATGGAATGGAATGGAATGAAGTCAACTCGAATAGAGAGGAATGGAATGGACAGGAGTGGAATCACACCACTGGAATGCAATGGAATGGAATGGAAGGGAATGGAATCAACCTCAATGGAATGGAATGGAATGGAATGAACGGAAATGAATGGAAAGGAATGGAACTGAATCAACTGGAATGGAATGGAATGGAATGGAATGGAATGGAATGGAATGGAATCAACACGAATGGAATGGAATGGAATGGAATGGAATGGAATGGAATGGAACCAACCTGAATGGAATGGAATGGAATGGAATAGAATGGAATCAACTCGAATGGAATGGAATGGAATGGAATGGAATGGAATGGAATGGAATGGAATGGAACCAACCTGAATGGAATGGAATGGAATGGAATGGAATGGAATGGAATGGAATGGAATGGAACCAACCTGAATGGAATGGAATGGAATGGAATGGAACGGAATGGAATCAACACGAATGGAATGGAAGGGAATGGAATGGAATGTAATCAACCTGAATGGAATGGAATGGAGTGGAATGGAATGTAATGGAATCAACCTGAATGGAATGGAATGGAATGGAATGGGATGGAATCAACCGGAATGTATTGTAATGTAATGGAATGGAATGGAGACAAAGGGAACGGAATGGAATGGAAGCGAATCAAACCGAATGTAATGGAATGTAATGTGTTGGAATGGAATGGAAAGGAATGGAACGGAATGGAACGGAATGGAATGGAATGGAATCAACCCGAATGGAAAGGAAGGGAATGGAAAGGATTGGAATGGAATCAACCCGAATGGAATGGAATGGAATGGAATGGAATGGAATGGAATGGAATGGAATCAACCGGAGTGGAATGGAATGGAATGGAATGGAATCAACACGAATGGAATGGAATGGAATGGAATGGAATGGAATAGAATCAACGCGAATGGAACTAAATGGAATGGAAAAGAATCAAACTGAATAGAATGGAATGGAATGGTATGGAATAGAATCAAACGGAATCGAGTGGAAAGGAATGGAATGGCATGGAATGGAATGGAATCAACCAGAATGGAATGGAATGCAATGGAATCAACCCGAATGGAATGGAATGGAATGGAATGGAATGGAACGGAACGGAATAGAATCGAATCACCCCAATGGAATGGAATGGAATGGAAAGGAATCAACCCGAATTGAATGGAATGGAGTGCAATGGAATGGAATGGAATGGAATGAAATTGAATGGAATGGAATCAACCCGAATGGAATGGAATGGAATGGAACGGAATGGAATGGAATGGAATGGAATCAACCCGAATGGAATTGATTGGAATGGAATTTAGTGGAGTGGAGTGGAGTGGACGGGATTGGAGTGGAATGGAATGGAATGAAATGGAATAGAATGGAATGGAATGGAATGCAATAGAGTGCAATGGAATGGGATGGAATCAACCCAAATGGAATGGAAAGGAATGGAATGAAATGCTATCAACCCGAATGGAATGGAATGGAATGAAATGGAAAGGAATGGAATGGAATGGAATGGAATGGAATGAAACCGAATAAAATGGAATGGAACGGAATGGGAGGGAATGGAATCCACCGGAATGGAATGGAATTGAAAGGAATAGAATGGAATCACCCCAATGGAATGGAATGGAATGGAATGGAATCAACACGAATGTAATGTAATGTAATGGAATGGAATGGAATTGAATCAAACCGAATGGAATGGAATGGAATGGAAAGGAATGGAATCACGCAGAATGGTATGGACTGGAATGAAATGGAATGGAGTGGAATCAACCCGAATAGAATGGAATGGAATGGAATGGAATGGAATGGAATGGAATGGAATGGAATGGAATCAACTCGAATGGAATGAAATGGAATCGAATGGAATAGAATGGAATGGAATGGAATGAAATGGAATGGAACCGACCTGAATGGAATGGAATGGAATGGAATGGAATGGAATGAAATGAAATGGAATGGAACCAACTTCAATGGAATGGAATGGAATGGAATGGAATGGAACGGAATGGAATCAACACGAATGGAATGCAATGGAATGGAATGGAATGGAATGGAATGGAATAAGCCCGAAAGGAATGGAATGGAATGGAATGGAATGGAATGGAATGGAAGGGAAACAACACGAATGGAATGGCATAGAATGGAATGGAAAGGAATCAACCAGAATGGAATGGAATGGAATGGAATGCAATGGAATGGAGTCAACCCGAATGGAATGGAATAGAATGAAAGGAATTGAATTTAAAGGAATGGAACTGAATCAACTGGAATGGAATGGAATGGAAAGGAATCAACTCGAATGGAATGGAATGGAATGGAATGGAATGGAATGGAATGGAACCAACCTGAATGGAATGGAATGGAATGGAATGGAGTGGAATGGAACCAACCTGAATTGAATGGAATGGAATGGAATGGAATGGAACGGGACCAACCTGAATGGAATGGAATGGAATGGAATGGAACGGAATGGAATCAACACGAATGGAATGGAAGGGAATGGAATGGAATGGAATGGAATCAACCTGAATGGAATGGAATGGAGTGGAATGGAATGTACTGGAATCAACCTGAATGGAATGGAATGGAATGGCATGGAATCAACCGGAATGTATTGTAATGTAATGGAATGGAATGGAGACAAAGGGAACGGAATGGAATGGAACCGAATCAAACCGAATGTAATGGAATTGAATGGAATGGCGTCAAAGGGAACGGAATGGAATGGAAGCGAATCAACCCGAATGGAATGGAATGGAATGGAATGGAATGGAATGGAACGGAATGGAACGGAATGGAATCAACCCGAATTGAAAGGAATGGAATGGAATGGAATGGAATGGAATGGAATGGAATCCACCAGAATGGAATGGAATGGAATGGAATGGAATGGAATGGAATGGAATGGAAAGGAACGGAATGGAAAGGAATGGAATGGAATCAACCAGAATGGAATGGAATGGAATGGAATGGAATGGAATCAACCGGAGTGGAATGGAATGGAATGGAATGGAATCAACACGAATGGAATGGAATGGAATGGAATGGAATGGAATGGAATAGAATGAACGCAAATGGAACTCAATGGAATGGAATGGAATGGAAAGTAATCAAACTGAATAGAATGGAATGGAATGGAATGGAATGGAATGGAATAGAATCAAACGGAATGGAGTGGAATGGAATGGAATGGAATGAAATGTAATGGAATGGAATGGAATCAACCGGAATGGAATAGAATGGAATGAAATCAACCCGAATGGAATGGAATGGAATGGAATGGAATGGAACGGAACGGAATAGAATCGAATCACCCCAATGGAATGGAATGGAACGGAACGGAATGGAATGGAATGGAATGGAATGGAATCAACGCGAATGGAATGGAATGGAATGGAATAGAATGGAATGGAATGGAATGGTATCAATCGGAATGGAATGGAATGGAATGGAATCGAATGAAATGGAATCAACACGAACGGAATGGAATGCAAAGGAATGGAATGGAATACAACCGAATGGAATGGAATGGAATGGAATGGAAAGGAATCAACCCGAATGGAATGGATTGGAATCTAATGGAATGGAATGGAATGGAATGGAATCAATCGGAATGGAATGGAATCGAATGAAATGGAATCAACGCGAACCGAATGGAATGGAATGGAATGGAATCCACCCGAATGGAATGGAATGGAATCGAATGGAATGGAAAGGTATCAACCCGAATGGAATGGATTGGAATCTAATGGAATGGAATGGAATGGAATGGAATCTACCAGAATGGAATGGAATGGAATGGAATGGAATCAACCCGAATAAAATGGAATGGAAAGGAATGGAATGGAATGAAATGGAATGGAATGGAATCACCCCAATGGAATGGAATGGAATGGAATGGAATCAACCGGAATGGAATGGAATGGAAAGTAATGGAATGGAATGGAAAGGAATCAACCCGAATGGAATGGAATGAAGTGGAATGGAATGGAATGGAATGGAATGAAATGGAATGGAATGGAATCAACCCGAATGGAATGGAATGGAATGGAATGGAATGGAACGGAATCAACCCGAATGGAATTCACTGGAATGGAATGGAGTGGAGTGGAGTGGAGTGGAGTGGATTGGAGTGGAATGGAATGGAATGGAATGGAATAGAATGGAATGGAATGGAATGGAATAGAGTGCAATGGAATGGGATGGAATCAACACAAATTGAATGGAAAGGAATGGAATGAAATGCCATCAACCCGAATGGAATGGAATGGAGTGAAATGGAAAGGAAAGGAATGGAAAGGAATGGAATGAATTGGAAAGGAATGGAATGGAATGGAATGGAATGGTTTGGAATCAAACCAAATAAAATGGAATGGAATGGATTGGGATGGAATGGAATCCTCCGGAATGGAATGGAATGGAATGGAAAGGAAATGAATCCTCCGGAAAGGAATGGAATGGAATGGAATGGAATGGAATGGAATCAAACGGAATGGAATGGAATGGAATGCATTGAACCCGAATGGAATGGAGTGGAATGGAAAGGAATAGAATGGAATCACCCCAATGGAATGGAATGGAATGGAATGGAATCAACACGAATGGAATGGAATGGAATGGAATCGAATGGAATAGAATGGAATCAACCCGAATGGAATGGAATGGAATGGAATGGAATGGAATGGAATGGAATGGAATCACCCAGAATGGTATGGACTGGAATTCAATGGAATGGAGTGGAATTAACCCGAATAGAATGGAATGGAATGGAATGGAATGGAATGGAAACGAATGGAATCTAATGGAATCAACCCGAATGGAATGGAATGGAATGAAATGGAATCAACACGAAAGGAATGGAATGGAATGGAATGGAATTGAATGGAACGGAATCAACCTGAGTGGAAGGGAACGGAATGGAATGGAATGGAATGGAATGGAATGGAAAGAAATAGAATCAACCTCAATGGAATGGAATCAGCCCGAATGAAATGGAATGCAATGGGATGGAAAGGAATGGAATCTAATGGATCAACCCGAATGGAATGGAATGGAAGGAAATGGAATCAACACGAAAGGAATGGAATGGAATGGAATGGAATGGAATGGAACGGAATCAACCTGAGTGGAAGGGAACGGAATGGAATGGAATGAAATGGAATGGAATGGAAAGAAATAGAATCAAACTCAGTGGAATGGAATGGAATGGAATCAGCCCGAATGGAATGGAAAGGAATGGAATGGAATCAACCCGAATAAAATGGAATGGTATGGAATGGAATGGAATGGAATGAAATCAACCTTAATGGTATGGAATGGAATGGAATGGAATGGAATGGAATGGAATGGAAAGGAATGGAATGGAAAGGAATGGAATGGAATCAACCAGAATGGAATGGAATGGAATGGAATGGAATGGAATCAACCGGAGTGGAATGGAATGGAATGGAATGGAATCAACCCGAATGGAATGGAATGGAATGGAATGGAATGGAATGGAATCCACGCAAATGGAACTCAATGGAATGGAATGGAATGTAAAGGAATCAAACTGAATAGAATGGAATGGAATGGAATAGAATGGAATGGAATGGAATGGAATAGAATCAAACGGAATGGAGTGGAATGGAATGGAATGGAATGGAATGGAATCAACCGGAATGGAATGGAATGGAATGAAACAACCCGAATGGAATGGAATGGAATGGAATGGAATGGAACGGAACGGAATAGAATCGAATCACCCCAATGGAATGGAATGGAACGGAATGGAATGGAATGGAATGGAATGGAATGGAATGGAATCAACGCGAATGGAATGTAATGGAATGGAATAGAATGGAATGGAATGGAATGGAATGGAATAAAATGGAATGGAATGGAATGGAATCAATCGGAATGGAATGGAATGGAATGGAATCGAATGAAATGGAATCAACACGAACGGAATGGAATGGAAAGGAATGGAATGGAATACAACCGAATGGAATGGAATGGAAAGGAATCAACCTGAATGGAAAGGATTGGAATATAATGGAATGGAATGGAATCAATCGGAATGGAATGGAATCGAATGAAATGGAATCAACACGAACGGAATGGAATGGAATGGAATGGAATCCACCCGAATGGAATGGAATGGAATCGAATGGAATGGAAAGGTATCAACCCGAATGGAATGCATTGGAATCTAATGGAATGGAATGGAATGGAATGGAATCTACCAGAATGGAATGGAATGGAATGGAATGGAATGGAATCAACCGGAGTGGAATGGAATGGAATGGAATGGAATCAACCCGAATGGAATGGAATGGAATGGAATCAACGCAAATGGAACTCAATGGAATGGAATGGAATGTAAAGGAATCAAACTGAATAGAATGGAATGGAATGGAATAGAATGGAATGGAATGGATTGGAATGGAATGGAACGGAATGGAATGGAATGGAATCAAACCTAATGGAATGGAATGGAGTGGAATGGAATGGAATGGAAAGGAATGCAATGGAATCAACCGGAATGGAATGGAATGGGATGGAATAGATTGGAATGGAATGGAATCAACCCAAATGGAATGGAATGGAACGGAGTGGAATCAACCCGAATGGAATGGAATGGAATGGAATCAACCCGAATGGAATGGAGTGGAATGGCATGGAGTGGAGTTGAGTGGAGTGGAGTGAAGTGGATTGGAGTGGAATGGAATGAAAGGGAATGGAAAAGAATGGAACGGAATGGAATGGAATGGAATGGAATGGAGTCGAATGGATTCAACCCGAATCAGTGGAAAGGAATGGAATGGATTGGCATCAACCAGAATGGAATGGAATGGAATGAAATGGAATTGAGTCAACCTGAACGGAATGGAATGGAATGGAATGGAATGGAATGGAATGGAATGGAATGGAATGGAATGGAATGTCGGAATGGGAAAGAATGGAATGGAATGGAATCAAACGGAATGGATTGGAATGGAATGGAATGGAATGGAAAGGAATAGAATGAATCCGAAAGGAATGGAATGGAATGGAATCAGCCAGAATGGAATGGAATGCAATTGGATGGAATGGAATGGAATGGAATCCACCCAAATGGAATGGAATGGAATGGAATGGAATCAACCCGAATGGAATGGAATGAAATCAACATGAATGGAATGGAATCAACATGAATGGAATGGAATCAACATGAATGGAATGGAATGGAATGGAATGGAATGGAATGGAATGGAATGGAATGGAATGCAATGGAATGGAGTCAACCCGAATGGAATGGAATGGAGAGGAATGGAATGAAAAGGAATGGAATTGTATCAACTGGAATGGAATGGAATGGAATGGAATGGAATCAACTCGAATGGAATGGAATGGAATGGAATGGAATGGAATGGAATGGAATGCAATGGAACGGAATGGAATCAACACGAATGGAATGGAAGCGAATGGAATGGAATGGAATGGAATGGAATGGAATCAACCTGAATGGAATGGAATGGGATGGAATCAACCGGAATTGAATGTAATGTAATGGAATGGAATTGAGTCAAAGGGAATGGAATGAAATGGAAGCGAATCAACAAGAATGTAATGGAATGGAATGGAATCGAATGGAATGGAACGGAATGGAATGGAATGGAATCAACCCGAATGGAAAGGAATGGAATGGAAGGGAAAGGAATGGAATGGAATCAACCCGAATGGAATGGAATGGAATGGAATGGAATCAACCAGAGTGGAATGGAATGGAATGGAATGGAATCAACCCGAATGGAATGGAATGGAATGCAATGGAATGGAATGGGATCAATCGGATTGGAATGTAATCTAATGGAATGGAATGGAACGGAGTCAACCCGAATGGAATTGAATGGAATGGAGTCAACACGAATAGAATGGAATGGAATGGAATCAACATGAATGGAATAGAATGGAATGCAATGGAGTGGAATGGAATGGCATGGAATGCATTGGAATGGAGTCAAACTGAACGGAATGGAGAGGAATGGAATCAACCCGAAAGGAAAAAATGGAATGGAATGGAATGGAATCAACCAGAATGGAATGGAATGGAATGGAATCAACACGAATGGAATGGAAAGGAGTGGAATGGATTGGAATGGAATCAAACGGAATGGATTCAAACAGAATGGCATGGATTGGAATGGAATGGAATGGAATGGAATGGAATGGAATGGAATGGAATCAACCAGAATGGAATGGAATGGAATGGAATCAACACGAATGGAATGGAAAGGAGTGGAATGGATTGGAATGGAATCAAACGGAATGGATTCAAACAGAATGGCATGGATTGGAATGGAATGGAATGGAATGGAATCAAACCGAATGGTATGGAATGGAATGGAATGGAATCAACCCGAATGGAATGGAATGGAATGGAATGGAATGGAATGGAATGGAATTGAATGGAATCAATCCGAATGGAATGGAATGGAATGGAATGGAATGGAATGGAATGGAGTGGAATGGAATAGAATCAACCCGAATGTAATGGAGTGGAATGGAATGGAATGGAGTTGAACTGAATGGAATGTAATGGAATGGAATCAAACGGAATGGAATGGAATGGAATGGAGTAAACCGGAATGCAATGGAATGGAATGGAATAAAACCGAATGGAATGGAATAGAAGGGAATGAAATAGAATGGAATGGAATGGAATGGAATGGAATGGAACGGAATGGAATGGAATGGAGTCAACCCGAATGGAATGGAACGAAATGGAATGGAATGGAATCAAACCTAATGGTATGGAATGGAGTGGAATGGAATGGAATGGAAAGCAATGCAATGGAATCAACCGGAATGGAATGGAATGGGATGGAATAGATTGGAATGGAATGGAATCAACCCAAATGGAATGGAATGGAACGGAGTGGAAACAACCCGAATGGAATGGAATGGAATGGAATCAACCAGAATAGAATACAATTGAGTGGAATGGAATGGAATGGAATGGAATCAAAACGAATGAAATGGAAGGGAAGGGAATGGAATGGAATGGTATGGAATGTAATTAACCAGAATGGATTGGAAAGGAATGGAATGGAATGGAATGGAATGGAATGGAATGGAATTGAATCAAGC
Source organism: Pan paniscus (assembly GCF_029289425.2). Classification (NCBI taxonomy): domain Eukaryota; kingdom Metazoa; phylum Chordata; class Mammalia; order Primates; family Hominidae; genus Pan; species Pan paniscus. The sequence continues at coordinate 64,064,156 of NC_073260.2, read as the reverse complement.
AGAATGGAATGGAATGGAAAGGAATGGAATGGAATGTAATGGAATGGAATGGAAACACCCCAATGGAATGGAATGGAATGGAATGGAATGGAATGGAATCAACCCCAATGGAATAGAATGGAATGGAATGGAATGGAACGGAATCAAGAAGAATGGAATGGAATGGAAAGGAATGGAATGGAATGGAATCAACCTGAATGGAATGGAATGGAATCAAGTGGAATGGAATGGAATGAAATGGACTGGAATGGAATCAACCCCAATGGAATAGAATGGAATGGAATTGAATGGAACTGAATCAACAAGAATGGAATGGAATGGAAAGGAATGGAATGGAATGGAATCAACCTGAATGGAATGGAATGGAATGAAGTGGAATGGAATGGAATGAAATGGAATGGAATGGAATGGAATCAAGTGGAATGGAATGGAATGGAATGGAATGGAATGGAATGGAATGGAATGGAATGGAGTGGAATGGAATCAACCCGAATGGAATGGAAGGGAATGGAAGCAACCCGAATGGAATGGAATGGAATGGAATCCACCAGAATGGAATGGAATGGAATGGAATGGAAAGGAATCAACCCGAATGGAATGGGTTGTAATCTTATGGAATGGAATGGAATGGAATGGAATCTACCGGAATGGAATGGAATGGAATGGAGTGGAATGGAATGGAATCAACCGGAATGGAATGAAATGGAATGGAATGGAATCAACCCGAATAAAATGGAATGGATAGGAATGGAATGGAAAGAAATTGAATGGAATGGAATGGAACGGAGTGAAATGGAATGGAATGGAATCAACCCGAATGGAATGGAATGGAATTAAATGGAATGGAATGGAACGGAGTGAAATGGAATGGAATGGAATCAACCCGAATGGAATGGAATGGAATTGAATGGAATGGAATGGAATCAACCCGAATGGAATTGATTGGAATGGAATGGAATCAACGCGAATGGAATTGATTGAAATGGAATGGAGTGGAGTGGATTGGAGTGGAGGGGATTGGAGTGGAATGGAATGGAATGGAATGGAATAGAATGGAATGGAATGCAATGGAATGCAGTGCAATGGAATGGGATGGAATCAACACAAATGGAATGGAAAGAAATGGAATGAAATGCCATCAACCCGAATGGAATGGAATGGAAAGGAATGAAATGGAATGGAATGGAATGGAATCAAACCGAATAAAATGGAATGGAATGGAATGGGATGGAATGCAATCCACCGGAATGGAATGGAATGGAATGGTATGGAATGGAAAGGAATCCACCGGAATGGAATGGAATGGAATGGAATGGAATAGAATGGAACCAACCGGAATGCAATGGAATGGAATGGAATCAACCAGAATGCAATGTAATGGAATGGAATCAACCCGAATAGAATGGAATGGAGTGGAATGGAATAGAATAGAATCACCCCAATGGAATGGAATGGAATGGAATGGAATCAACACGAATGGAATGGAATGGAATAGAATGGAATGGAATGGAATCAACAAGAATGGAATGGAATGGAATGGAATGGAATGGAATGGAATCACCCAGAATGGTATGGACTGGAAAGCAATGGAATGGAGTGGACTCAACCCGAATAGAATGGAATGGAATGGAATGGAATGGAATGGAATCAACTCGGACGGAATGGAATGGAATCGAATTGAATGGAATGGAATGGAATTGAATGGAATGGAATGGAACCAACCAGAATGGGATGGAATGGAATGGAATGGAATGGAATGGAACGGAATTGAATCAACACGAATGGAATGGAATGGAATGGAATGGAATGGATTGGAATCAACCAGAATGGAATGGAATGGAATGGAATGGAATGGAATCAATCGGAATGGAATGGAATGGAATGGAATGGAATGGAATGGAATGGAATCAACACGAACGGAATGGAATGGAATGTAATGGAATCGAATGGAATGGAATCCACCCGAATGGAATGGAATGGAATGGAATGGAATGGAATGGAAACCACCCGAATGGAATGGAATGGAATGGAATGGAATGGAAAGCAATAAACACGAATGGAATGGATTGGAATGGAATGGTATGGAATGGAATGGAATGGAATGGAATCAACCAGAATGGAATGGAATGGAATGGAAAGGAATGGAATGGAATCAACCCGAATTGAATGGAATGGAGTGGAGTGGAATGGAATGGAATGGAATCAACCGGAATAGAATGCAATGGAGTGGAATGCATGCAATCAACCCAAATGGAATGGAATGGAATGGAATCTACACTAATGGAAAAGAATGAAATGGAATGGAATGGTGTGGAATGAAATGCAATGGCATGGAATGGAATCCACCAGAATGGAAAGGAATGGATTGGAATGGAACAGAATGGAATGGTATGGAATCAACTGGAATGGAATGGAATGAAATGCAATGGAATGCAATGGAATGGATTGGAATCAACCCGAATGTAATGTAATGTAATGGAATGAAATGAAATGTAATGGAATTGATGGAATGGAATGGAATGGAATCAACCCTAATGGAATGGAATGGAATGGAATGGAATGGAATGCAATGGCATCAACCCAAATGGAATGGAATGGAATGGATTGAAATGGAATGGAATGCGGTCAACACGAATGGAATGGAATGCAATGGAATCAACACGAATGGAATGGAATGGAATTGAATGGAAAGGAATGGCATGGTATCAACACGAGTGGAATGGAATGGAATGGAGTGGAATGGAATGGAATGGAATGGAATCAACCAGAATGGAATGGAGTGGAATGGAATGAAATGGAATTGAATGGAATGGAATGGAATGGAATGGAAACAACACGAGTGGAATGGAATGGAATGCAATGGACTGGAATGGAATCAATACGAGTGGAATGGAATGGAATGGAATGGAATGGAATGGAATGGAATGGAATGAAATGGAATGGAATCAACCAGAATGGAAAGGAATGGAATGGAACGGAATGGAATGTAATCAATCGGAATGAAATGGAATGGAATGGAATGGAATCAACACGAACGGAATGGAATGGAATGTCATGGAATGGAATGGAATGGAATCCACCCGAATGTAATGTAAAGTAATAGAATGGAATGGAATGGAATGGAATGGAATGGAATGGAATGCAATGGAAAGGAATAAACACGAATGGAATGGATTGGAATGGAATGGAATGGAATGGAATGGAATGGAATCAACCAGAATGGAATGGAATGGAATGGAAAGGAATGGAATGGAATCAACCCGAATTGAATGGAATGGAGTCGAGTGGAATGGAATGGAATGGAATCAACCGGAATAGAATGCAATGGAGTGGAATGCATGCAATCAACCCAAATGGAATGGAATGGAATGGAATCTACCCTAATGGAAAAGAATGAAATGGAATGCAATGGTGTGGAATGGAATGCAATGGAATGGAATGGAATCCACCAGAAAGGAAAGGAATGGAATGGAATGGAATAGAATGGAATGGTATGGAATCCACCCGAATGGAATGGAATGGAATGGAATGCAATGCAATGGAATGGAATGGAATCAACCAGAATGGAATGGAATGGAATGGAATGGAATGGAATGGAATGGAATGGAAAGGAATGGAATGAAATGGAATGGAATCGATGGAATGGAATGGAATGGAATCAACCCGAATGGAATGGAATAGAATGGAATGGAATGGAATGGAATGGCATCAACCCAAATGAAATTAAATGGAATGGATTGGAATGGAATGAAATGCGGTCAACACGAATGGAATGGAATGGAATGGAATGGAATGAAATGGAAAGGAATGCAATGGAATAAACCCGAATGGAATGGAATGGAATTGAGTGGAAAGGAATGGCATGGGATCAACACGAGTGGAATGGAATGGAATGGAGTGGAATGGAATGGAATGGAATGGAATCAACCCGTATGGAATGGAGTGGAATGGAATGGAATGGAATTGAATGGAATCGAATGGAATGGAATGGAATGGAATCAACCCGAATGGAATGGAATGGAGTGTAATGGAATGGAATGGAATGGAGTCAACCAGAATGGAATGGAATGGACTGGAATGTAACGGAGTCAACCTGAATCGAATGGAATGGAATGGAATGGAATCAACACGAATAGAATGGAGTGGAATGGAATGGAATGGAGTGGAGTGGAGTGGAGTGGAGTGGAGTGAAGTGGAGTGGAGTGGAGTGGAATGGAATGGAATGGAATAGAATGGAATGGAATTGAATGGAAACAACCCGGAGAGAATGGAAAGGAATGGAATGGAATGGCATAACCCAAATGGAATGGAATGGAATGAAATGTAATGTAATGTAATGAAATGAAATGTAATGGAATCAACACGAATAAAATCGAATGGAATGGAATGGAATCCAATGGAATCAACCATAATGGAAAGGAATTAAATGGAGTGGAATGGAATGGAATGGAATTCACTGGAATGGAATGGAATCAACCAGAATGGAATAGAAGGGAATGGAATCAACCCGAAAGTAATAGAGTGGAAGGGAATGGAATGGAATGGAATGGAAAGGAATGGAATCAACCTGAAAGAATGGAATGGAATGGAATGGTATGGAATGCAATGGAGTGGAATCAACCCGAAAGGAATGGAAAGGAATGGAATGGAATGGAATGGAATGGAATGGAATGGAATGGAATCAACCCGAATGGAATGGAATGGAATCGAATGGAATGAAATGTAATGAAATGGAATGGAATGGAATGAAATGGCATTAAATGGAATGGAATGGAATGGCATGGGATGGAATGGAATGGAATGGAGTGGAATTGAATGGAATGGAATGGAATGCAATGGAATGGATTGGAATGGGACAAACCCAAATGGAATGGATTTGAATGGAATGGAATGGGGTCAACCCGAATCGGATGGAATTGAATGGAATGGAATGGAATGCAATGGAATCAACCCGAATGGAATGGAATGGAATGGAATGGAATGGTACGGAATCAACCTGAGTGGAACTGAATGGAATGGAATGGAATGGAATGGAATGGAATAGAATCAACCTCAGTGGAATGGAATGGAATGGAATCAGACCGAATGGAATGGAATGGAATGGGATGGAATGGAATGGAATTGAATCAACCCAAATGGAATGGAATGGAATGGAATGGAATCAACCGAAATGGAATGGAATGGAATGGAATGGAATGGAATGGAATGATATCAACCTGAATGGTATGGAATGGAATGGAATGGAATGGAATGGAATGGAATGGAATGGAGTGAAATCAACCGGAATGGAATGGAATGGAATGGAATGGAATGGAATGGAATGGATACAAATCGAATGGAATGGAATGGAATGGAATGGAACGGGATGGAACCAACCTGAATGGAATGGTATGGAATGGAATAGAATGGAATGGAATCAACACGAATGGAATGGAATGGAATGGAATGGAATGGAATGGAATCAACCCGAATGGAATGGAATGGAATGGAATGGAATGGAATGGAATCAATACGAATGGAATGGAATGGAATGGAATCAACCAGAATGGATTGGAATGGAATGGAATGGAATGGAAAGGAATAGAATGAATCTGAATGGAATGGAATGGTATGGAATCAGCCAGAATGGAATGGAATGCATTGGGATGGAATGGAATGGAATGGAATCCACCCAAATGGAATGGAATGGAATCTAATGGAATCAACCCGAATGGAATGGAATGAAGTCAACATGAATGGAATGGAATCAACATAAATGGAATGGAATGGAATGGAATGGAATGGAATGGAATGGAATTTAATGCAATGGAATGGAGTCAACCCGAATGGAATGGAATGGAGAGGAATGGAATGAAAAGAAATGGAATTGTATCAACTGGAATGGAATGGAATGGAATGGAATGGAATGGAATCAACTCAAATGGAATGGAATGGAATGGAATGGAATGGAATGGAATGGAATGGAATGGAACGGAATGGAATCAACATGAATGGAATAGAATGGAATGGAATGGAATGGAATGGAATCAACCTGAATGGAATGGAATGGAATGCAATGGAATGGGATGGAATCAACCGGAATGGAATGTAATGGAATAGAATGGAATGGAGTCAAACCTAATGGAATGGCATGGAAGCGAATCAACCCGAATTTAATGGAACGGAATTGAATGGAATGGAATCAACCCGAATGGAAAGGAATGGAATGGAATGGAATGGAATGGAATGGAATGGAATGGAATGGAGTGGATTCCACCCGAATGGAATGGAATGGAAAGGAATGGAAATGAATGGAATGGAAAGGAATGGAATGGAATGAACCCGATTGGAATGGAATGGAATACAATGGAATGGAATGGTATGGAATCAACCGGAATGGAATGGAATGGAATGGAATGGAATCAACCCGAATGGAATGGAATGGAAAGGAATGGAATGGAATGAAATGGAATGGAATGGAATCACCCAAATGGAATAGAATGGAATGGAATGGAATCAACCTGAATTTAATGGCATGGAATTGAATCAACCGGAATGGAATGGAATGGAAAGGAATGGAATGTAATGGAAAGGAATTAACCCGAATGGAATGGAATGGAAAGGAATGGAATGGAATGAAATGGAATGGAATGGAATCAACCCGAATGGAATGGAATGGAATGGAATGGAATGGAATGGAATGGAATTGAATGGAATGGAATGGAATCAACCCGAATGGAATTGATTGGAATGGAATGGAGTGGAGTGCAGTAGAGTGGAGGGGATTGGAGTCGAAAGGAATGGAATGGAATGGAATAGAATGGAATGGAATGGAATGGAATGGAAAGGAATCCACCCGAATGGAAAGGAATGTAATGGAATGGAACGGAATGGAATGGAATGGAATCAACCCGAATGGAAAGGAATGGAATGGAATGGTATGGAATGGAATGGAATGGAATCCACCCGAATGGAATGGAATGGAATGGAATGGAAAGGAAAGGAATGGAAAGGAATGGAATGGAATCAACCGGAGTGGAATGGAATGGAATGGAATGGAATCAACCCGAATGAAATGGAATGGATTGCAATGGAATGGAATGGGATCAATCAGAATGGAATGTAATCTAATGGAATGGAATGAAATGGAAAGGAATCAAACTGAATAGAATGGAATGGAATGGAATGGAATGGAATGGAAACAAACTGAATGGAATGGAATGGAATGGAATGGAACCAACCTGAATGGAATGGAATGGAATGGAATGGAATGGAATGGAATGGAATGGAACGGAATGTAATCAACACGAATGGAGTGGAAGGGAATGGAATGGAATGGAATCAACCTGAATGGAATGGAATGGACTGGAATGGGATGGAATCAACCGGAATGTAATGTAATGTACTGGAATGGAATGGAGTCAAAGGGAACGGAATGGAATGGAAGCGAATCAACCCGAATGTAATGGAATGGACTGGAATGGAACGGAAAAGAATGGAATGGAATGGAATCAACCCGAATGGAAAGGAATGGAATGGAAAGGAATGGAATGGAATGGAATCCACCCGAATGGAATGGAATGGAATGGAATGGAATGGAATGGAATGGAAAAGAATGGAATGGAATGGAATCAACACGAATGGAAAGGAATGGAATGGAAAGGAAGGGAATGGAATGGAATCCACCCGAATGGAATGGAATGGAATGGAATGGAAAGGAATGGAATGGAAAGGAATGGAATGGAATCAATCCGAATGGAATGGAATGGAATGGAATGGAATGGAATGGAATGGAATCAACCCGAATGGAATGGGATGGAATGGAATGGAATGGAATCACCCAGTATGGTATGGACTGGAATGCAATGGAATGGAGTGGAATCAACCCTAATAGAATGGAATGGAATGGAATGGAATGGAATGGAATCAACCTGAATGGAATGGAATGGAATGCAATGGAATGGGATGGAATCAACCGGAATGGAATGCAATGGAATGTAATGGAATGGAGTCAAACCTAATGGAATGGAATGGAAGCGATTCAACCCGCATGTAATGGAATGGAGTGGAATGGAATGGAATGGAATGGAATGGAACGGAGTGGATTCCATCCGAATGGAATGGAATGGAACGGAATGGAAAGGAATGGAATGGAAAGGAATGGAATGGAATCAACCCTATTGGAATGGAATGGAATGCAATGGAATGGAATGGGATGGAATCAACCGGAGTGGAATGGAATGGAATGGAATGGAATCAACCCGAATAGAATACAATGGAATGGAATCAACCTGAATGGAATAGAATGGAATGCAATGGAATGGAATGGAATGGAATGGCATGGAATGGATTGAATGGAATCAAACTGAACGTAATGCAGTGGAATGGAATCAACCTGAATGGAATGGAATGGAATGGAATGGAATCAACCTGAACGGAATGGAATGGAATGGAATGGAATGGGATGGAAACAACCGGAATGGAATGTAAAGGAATGGAATTTAATGGAGTCAAACCGAATGGAATGGAATGGAAGCGAATCAACCAGAATGTAATGTAATGGAATGGAATGGAATGGGACGGAATGGAACGGAATGGAATGGAATGGAAGCAACCCGAATGGAATGGAATGGAATGGAATGGAACGGAATGGAATGGAATGGAATCCACCCGAATGGAATGAAATGGAATGGAATGGAATGGAACCAACCTGGATGGAATGGAATGGAATGGAATGGAATGGAATGGAATGGAACGGAATGGAATCAACACGAATGGAATGATAGGGAATGGAATGGAGTCAACCTGAATGGAATGGAATGGAATGGAATGGGATGGAATCAACCAGAATGTAATGTAATGGAATGGAATGGAATGGAGTCAAAGGGAACGGAATGGAATGGAAGGGAATCAACCCGAATGTAATGGCATGGAATGGAATGGAATGGAATGGAATGGAACGGAATGGAATGGAATGGAATCAACCCGAATGGAAAGGAATGGAATGGAATGGAATGGAATGGAATGGAATGGAATCCACCCGAATGGAATGGAATGGAAAGGAATGGAATGGAAAGGAATGGAATGTAATCAACCCGAATGGAATGGAATGGAATGGAATGGAATGGAATGGAATGGAATGGAATCAACCCGAATGGACTGGAATGGAATGGAATGGAATGGAATGGAATGGAATGGAATCCACCCGAATGGAATAAATGGAATGGAATGGAATGGAACCAACCTTTATGGAAGGGAATGAAATGGAATGGAATGGAATGGAATCAACCTGAATGGAATGGAATGGAATGGAATGGGATGGAATCAACCGGAATGTAATGTAATGGAATGGAATGGAATGGAGTCAAAGGGAACGGAATGGAATGGAAGCGAATCAACCCGAATGTAATGGAAAGGAATGGAATGGAATGGAATGGAATGGAGCGGAATGGAATGGAATGGAATCAACCCGAATGGATAGGAATGGAATTTAATGGAATGGAATGGAATGGAATCCACCCAAATGGAATGGAATGGAAAGGAATGTAATGGAAAGGAATGGAATGGAATCAACCCGAATGGAATGGAATGGAATGGAATGGAATGGAATGTAATGGAATGGAATGGAATGGAATGGAATGGAATCAACCCGAAGGGAATGGAATGGAATGGAATGGAATCAACGCGAATGGAAATAAATGGAATGGAATGGAATGGAAGGGAATCAAACTGAATAGAATGGAATGGAATGGAATGGAATGGAATGGAATGGAATGGAATAGAATCAAAAGGAATGCAGTGGAATGGAATGGAATGGAATGGAATGGAATGAAAGCAACCCGAATGGAATGGAATGGAATGGAGTCAACCCGAATGGAATGGAAAGGAATGGAATGGAATGGAATGGAACGGAATGGAATTGTATCGAATCACCCCGATGGAATGGAATGGAACGGAATGGAATGGAATGGAATGGAATGGAATCAACGCGAATGGAATGAAATTGAATGGAATGGAATAGAATGGAATGGAATGGAATGGAATGGAATCTATAGGAATGGAATGGAATCGAATGGAATCGAATGAAATGGAATCAACACGAACGGAATGGAATGGAATGGAATGGAATCCACCCGAATGGAATGGAATGGAATGGAATGAAATGGAAAGGAATCAACCCGAATGGAATGGATTGGAATCTAATGGAAAGGAATGGAATGCAATGGAATGGAATCTACCGGAATGGAATGGAATGAAATGGAATGGAATCAACCCGAATAAAATGGAATGGAAAGGAATGGAATGGAATGAAATGGAATGGAATGGAATCACCCCAATGGAATGTAATGGAATGGAATGGAATCAAACCGAAGAGAATGGAATGGAATGGAATGGAATCAAGCGGAATGGAATGGAATGGAAAGTAATGGAATGGAATGGAAAGGAATCAACCCGAATTGAATGGAATGAAGTGGAATGGAATGGAATGGAATGGAATGGAATGGAATGGAATCAAACCGAATGGAATTGATTGGAATGGAATGGAGTGGAGTGGAGTGGAGTGGAGGGGATTGGAGTGGAATGGAATGGAATGGAATGGTATAGAATGGAATGGAATGGAATGGAATAGAGTGCAATGGAAAGGGATGGAATCAACCCAAATGGAATGGAAAGGAATGGAATGAAATGCCATCAACCTGAATGGAATGTAATGGAATGAAATGGAAAGGAATGGAATGGAATAGAATGGAATGAATTGGAAAGGAATGGAATGGAATGGAATGGAATCAAACTGAATAAAATGGAATGGAATGGAATGGGATGGAATGGAAAGGAATCCACCGGAATGGAATTGAATGGAATGGAATGGAATGGAATGGAATGAGATCAACCTGAATGATAATGAATGGAAAGGAATGGAATGGAATGGAATGGAATGGAATGGAATGGAATTGAATGCAGTGGAATAGAGTCAACCCGAATGGAATGGAATGGAATGGAATGGAATGGAATGGAATGGAATGGAATGGAATGGAATCAACCGGAATGGAATGGAATGGAATGGAATGGATACAACTCGAATGGAATGGAATGGAATGCAATGGAATGGAAAGGAATGGAACCAACCTGAATGGAATGGTATGGAATGGAATGGAATGGAATCAACCGGAATGGAATGGAATGTAATTGAATGGAATGGAATGGATACAACTCGAATGGAATGGAATGGAATGGAATGGAATCGAATGGATTAGAACCAACCTGAATAGAATGGCATGGAATGGAATGGAATGGAATGGAATGGAATGGAATGGATTCAACACGATTGGAATGGAATGGAATGGAATGGAATGGAATCAACCCTAATGTAATGTAATGGAAGGGAATCAATACGAATGGAATGGAATGGAATGGAATGGAACGGAATCAACCAGAATGGAATGGAATGGAATGGAAAGGAATAGAATCAACCTGAATGGAATGGAATGTAATGGAATGGAATCAGCCCAAGTGGAATGGAATGCAATGGGATGGAATGGAATGCAATGGAATCTACCCAAATGGAATGGAATGGAATGGAATGGGATCAACTCGATTGGAATGTAATGAAATCAACATGAATTGAATGGAATCAACATGAATGGAATGGAATGGAATGGAATGGAATGCAATGGAATGGAGTCAACCCGAATGGAATGGAATGGAATGAAAGGAATTGAATGGATAGGAATGGAATTGAATCAACTGGAATGGAATGGAATGGAATGGAATGGAATCAACTCGAATGGAATGGAAGGGAATGGAATGGAATAGAATGGAATGGAATCAACCTGAATGGAATGGAATGGAATGGAATGGAATGGAATGGAATGGAATCAACCGGAATGTAATGTAATGTAATGGAATGGAATGGAATGGAATGGAATCCACCCGAATGGAATGAAATGGAATGGAATGGAATGGAACCAACCTTTATGGAATGGAATGGAATGGAATGGAATGAAATGGAATGGAACGGAGTGGAATCAACACGAATGTAGTGGAAGGGAGTGGAATGGAATGGAATGGAATGGAATCAACCTGAATGGAATGGAATGGAATGGAATGGGATGGAATCAACCGGAATGTAATGGAATGGAATGGAATGGAATGGAGTCAAAGGGAACGGAATGGAATGGAAGCGAATCAACCCGAATGTAATGGAATGGAATGGAATGGAATGGAATGGAGCGGAATGGAATGGAATGGAATGGAATCCACCCGAATGGAATGGAATGGAAAGGAATGGAATGGAAAGGAATGGAATGGAATCAACCCGAATGGAATGGAATGGAATGGAATGGAATGGAATGGAAAGGAATGGAATCAACCCGAATGGAATGGAATGGAATGGAATGGAATCCACCCGAATGGAACTAAATGGAATGGAATGGAATGGAAGGGAATCAAACTGAATAGAATGGAATGGAATGGAATGGAATGGAATGGAATGGAATGGAATGGAATGGAATAGAATCAAAAGGAATGCAGTGGAATGGAATGGAATAGAATGGAATGGAATGGAATGGAATGAAAGCAACCCGAATGGAATGGAATGGAATGGAGTCAACCCGAATGGAATGGAAAGGAATGGAATGGAATGGAGTGGAACGGAACGGAATTGTATCGAATCACCCCAATGGAATGGAATGGAACGGAATGGAATGGAATGGAATGGAATGGAATCAACGAGAATGGAATGAAATTGAATGGAATGGAATAGAATGGAGTGGAATGGAATGGAATCAATCGGAATGGAATGGAATCGAATGGAATCGAATGAAATGGAATCAACACGAACGGAATGGAATGGAATGGAATGGAATCCACCCGAATGGAATGGAATGGAATGGAATGGAATGGAAAGGAATCAACCCGAATGGAATGGATTGGAATCTAATGGAATGGAATGGAATGGAATGGAATGGAATGGAATGGAATGGAATGGAATCTACCGGAATGGAATGGAATGGAATGGAATGGAATTGAATCAACCCGAATAAAATGGAATGGAAAGGAATGGAATGGAATGAAATGGAATGGAATGGAATCACCCCAATGTTATGGAATGGAATGGAATGGAATCAAACCGAATAGAATGGAATGGAATGATCAAGCGGAATGTAATGGAATGGAAAGTAATGGAATGGAATGGAAAGGAATCAACCCGAATTGAATGGAATGAAGTGGAATGGAATGGAATGGAATGGAATGGAATGGAATGGAATGGAATGGAATCAAACCGAATGGAATTGATTGGAATGGAATGGAGTTGAGTGGAGTGGAGTGGAGGGGATTGGAGTGGAATGGAATGGAATGGAATGGTATAGAATGGAATGGAATGGAATGGAATAGAGTGCAATGGAATGGGATGGAATGAACCCAAATGGAATTGAAAGGAATGGAATGAAATGCCAACAACCTGAATGGAATGGAATGGAATGAAATGGAAAGGAATGGAATGGAAAGGAATGGAATGAATTGGAAAGGAATGGAATGGAATGGAATGGAATCAAACTGAATAAAATGGAATGGAATGGAATGGGATGGAATGGAAAGGAATCCACCGGAATGGAATGGAATGGAATGGAATGGAATGGAGTGGAATGGAATGGAATGGAATGAAATCAACCTGAATGGTATGGAATGGAACGGAATGGAATGGAATGGAATGGAATGGAATGGAATGGAATGGAATGGAATTGAATGCAATGGAATAGAGTCAACCCGAATGGAATGGAATGGAATGGAATGGAATGGAATGGAATGGAATGGAATGGAATGGAATCAACCGGAATGGAATGGAATGTAATGGAATGGAATGGAATGGATACAACTCGAATGGAATGGAATGGAATGCAATGGAATGGAAAGGAATGGAACCAAACTGAATGGAATGGTATGGAATGGAATGGAATGGAATCAACCGGAATGGAATGGAATGTAATGGAATGGAATGGAATGGATACAACTCGAATGGAATGGAATGGAATGGAATAGAACCAACCTGAATAGAATGGCATGGAATGGAATGGAATGGAATGGAATGGAATGGAATGGAATGGAATGGATTCAACACGAATGGAATGGAATGGAATGGAATGGAATGGAATGGAATGGAATGGAATGGAATCAACCCTAATGTAATGGAATGGAATGGAATGGAAGGGAATCAATACGAATGGAATGGAATGGAATGGAATGGAACGGAATCAAGCAGAATGGAATGGAATGGAATGGAAAGGAATAGAATCAACCTGAATGGAATGGAATGTAATGGAATGGAATCAGCCCAAATGGAATGGAATTCAATGGGATGGAATGGAATGGAATGGAATCTACCCAAATGGAATGGAATGGAATGGAATCAACTCGATTGGAATGTAATGAAATCAACATGAATGGAATGGAATCAACATGAATGGAATGGAAGGGAATGGAATGGAATGCAATGGAATGGAGTCACCCGAATGGAATGGAATGGAATGAAAGGAATTGAATGGAAAGGAATGGAATTGAATCAACTGGAATCGAATGGAATGGAATGGAATGGAATGGAATCAACTCGAATGGAATGGAATGGAATGGAATGGAACCAAACTGAATGGAATGGAATGGAATGAAATGGAACGGAATGGAATCAACACGAATGGAATGGAATGGAATGGAATGGAATGGAACGGAATGGAATCAACACGAATGGAATGGAAGGGAATGGAATGGAATGGAATGGAATGGAATCAACCTGAATGGAATGGAATGGAATGGAATGGAATGGAATCAACCGGAATGTAATGTAATGTACTGGAATGGAATGGAGTCAAAGGGAACGGAATGGAATGGAAGCGAATCAACCCGAGTGTAATGGAATGGAATGGAATGGAATGGAATGGAATGGAAAAGAATGGAATGGAATGGAATCAACCCGAATGGAAAGGAATGGAATGGAAAGGAACGGAATTTAATGGAATCCAGCCGAATGGAATGGAATGGAATGGAATGGAAAGGAATGGAATGGAAAGGAATGGAATGGAAAGGAATGGAATGGAATCAACCCGAATGGAATGGAATGGAATGGAATGGAATGGAATGGAATGGAATCAACCCGAATGGAATGGAATGGAATGGAACGGAATGGAATGGAATGGAATCAACGCGAATGGAACTAAATGGAATGGAATTGAATGGAAAGGAATCAAACTGAATAGAATGGAATGGAATGGAATGGAATGGAATTGAAAGGAATGGAATGGAATAGAATCAAACGGAATGGAGTGGAATGGAATGGAATGGAATGGAATTGAATGGAATGGAATCAACACGTATGGAATGGAATGGAATGGAATCAACCCGAATAGAATGGAATGGAATGGAATGGAATGGAATATAATGGAATCACCTCAATGGAATGGAATGGAATGGAATCAACCCGAATGGAATGGAATGGAATGGAATGCAATAGAATGGAATGGAATGGGGTCAATCGGAATGTAATGTAATGGAATGGAATGGAATGGAACGGAGTCAAGCCGAATGGAATGGAATGGAATGGAATCAACCCGAATAGAATGGAATGGAATGGAATCAACCTGAATGGAATAGAATGGAATGCAATGGAATGTAATGGAATGGATTTGAAAGGAATCAAACTGAATGGAATGGAGTGGAATGGAATCAACCTGAATGGAATGGAATGAAATGGAATGGAATGGAATGGAATCAACCTGAATGGAATGGAATGGAATGGAATGGGATGGAAACAACCGCAATGGAATGTAATGGAATGCAATGGAATGGAGTCAAACTCAATGGAATGGAACGGAAGCGAATCAACCAGAATGTAATGGAATGGAATGGGATGGAATGGAACGGAATTGAATGGAATGGAATCAACCCGAATGGAATGGAATGGAATGGAATGAAAAGGAATGGAATGGAAAGGAATGGAATGGAAAGGAATGGAATGGCGTCAACCCGAATGGAATGGAATGGAATGAAATGGAATGGAATGGAATGGAATGGAATGGAATCAACGCGAATGGAACGAAATGGAATGGAATGGAATGGAAAGGAATCAAACTGAATGGAATGGAATGGAATGGAATGGAATGGAATGGAATGGAATGGAATGGAATAGAATCAAAAGGAATGGAATGGAATGGAATGGAATGGAATGGAATGGAATGGAATCAATCCGAATGGAATGCAATGGAATGGAATCAACCCGAATGGAATGGAATGGAATGGAACGGAACGGAATAGAATCGCATCACCCCAAAGGAATGGAATGGAACGGAGTGGAATGGAATGGAATGGATTCGAATGAAATGGAATCAACACGAATGGCATGGAATGGAATGGAATGGAAAGGAATCAACCCGAATGGAATGGATTGGAATGGAATGGAATGGAATGGAATCTATCGGAATGGAATGGAATGGAATGGAATGGAATGGAATGGAACGGAATCAACTGGAATGGAATGGAATGTAATGGAATGGAATCAACCCGAATAAAATGGAATGGAAAGGAATGGAATGGAATCGAATGATATGGAATGGAAAGGATTGGAATGGAATCGAATGAAATGGAATGGAATGGAAACACCCCAATTGAATGGAATGGAATGGAATGGAATCAACCCGAATGGAATGGAATGGAATCAACCGGAATGGAATGGAATGGAAAGGAATGGAATGGAATGGAAAGGAATCAACCCGAATTGAATGGAATGGAGTGGAATGGAATGGAATGGAATGGAATGGAATGGAATGGAACGGAATCAACCCGAATGGAATGAAATGGAATGGAATTGAATGGAATGGAATGGAAACAACCAGAATGGAATTGATTGGAATGGAATGGAGTGGAGTGGAGTGGATTGGAGGGGATTGGAGTGGAATGGAATGGAATGGAATGGAATGGAATGGAATGGAATGGAATGGAATAGAATGGAATGGAATTGAATGGAATGGAATAGAGTGCAATGGACTGGGATGGAATCAACCCAAATGGAATGGAATGGAAAGGAATGGAATGAAATGCCATCAACCCGAATGGAATAGAATGGAATGAAATGGAAAGGAATGGAATGGAATGGAATGGATTGGAATGGAATCAAACCGAATAAAATGGAATGGAATGGAATGGGAGTGAATGGAATCCACCGGAATGGAATGGAATGGAATGGAATGGAATCCACTGGAATGGAATGGAATAGAATGGAATGGAATGGAATGGAATCAACCGGAATGGAATGTAATGGAATGGAATCAACTCGAATAGAATGGAATGGAATGGAATGGAAAAGAATGGAATCACCCCAATGGAATGGAATGGAATGGAATGGAATCAACACGAATGGAATGGAATGGAATGGAAAGGAATGGAATGGAATCAACCCGAATGGAATGGAATGGAATTGAATGGAATGGAATGGAATCACCCAGTATGGTATGGAATGGAATGCAATGGAATGGAGTGGAATCAACCCTAATAGAATGGAATGGAATGGAATGGTATGGAATCAACCTGAATGGAATGGAATGGAATGCAATGGAATGGGATGGAATCAACCGGAATGGAATGCAATGGAATGTAATGGAATGGAGTCAAACCTAATGGAATGGAATGGAAGCGAATCAACCCGCATGGAATGGAATGGAATGGAATGGAATGGAATGGAATGGAATGGAATGGAGTGGATTCCACCCGAATGGAATGGAATGGAAAGGAATGGAACGGAATGGAATGGAAAGGAATGGAATGGAATCAACCCGATTGGAATGGAATGGAATGCAATGGAATGGAATGGGATGGAATCAACCGGAGTGGAATGGAATGGAATGGAATGGAATCAACCCAAATAGAATACAATTAAATGGAATCAACCTGAATGGAATAGAATGGAATGCAATGGAATGGAATGGAATGGAATGGCATGGAATGGATTGGAATGGAATCAAACTGAACGTAATGGAGTGGAATGGAATCAACCTGAATGGAATGGAATGGAATGGAATGGAATCAACCTGAACGGAATGGAATGGAATGGAATGGAATGGGATGGAAACAACCGGAATGGAATGTAAAGGAATGGAATTTAATGGAGTCAAACCGAATGGAATGGAATGGAAGCGAATCAACCAGAATGTAATGTAATGGAATGGAATGGAATGGGACGGAATGGAACGGAATGCAATGGAATGGAAGCAACCCGAATGGAATGGAATGGAATGGAATGGAACGGAATGGAATGGAATGGAATCCACCCGAATGGAATGAAATGGAATGGAATGGAATGGAACAAACCTGAATGGAATGGAATGGAATGGAATGGAACGGAATGGAATCAACACGAATGGAATGATAGGGAATGGAATGGAGTCAACCTGAATGGAATGGAATGGAATGGAGTGGGATGGAATCAACCGGAATGTAATGTAATGGAATGGAATGGAATGGAGTCAAAGGGAACGGAATGGAATGGAAGCGAGTCAACCCGAATGTAATGTAAAGGAATGGAATGGAATGGAATGGAATGGAACGGAATGGAATGGAATGGAATCAACCCGAATGGAAGGAATGGAATGGAATGGTATGGAATGGAATGGAATCTACCCGAATGGAACGGAATGGAAAGGAATGGAATGGAAAGGAATGGAATGGAATCAACCCGAATGGAATGGAATGGAATGGAATGGAATGGAATCAACCCGAATAGACTGGAATGGAATGGAATGGAATGGAATCCACCCGAATGGAATGAAATGGAATGGAATGGAATGGAACCAACCTTTATGGAATGGAATGGAATGGAATGGAATGGAATGGAATGGAACGGAGTGGAATCAACACGAATGGAATGGAAGGGAGTGGAATGGAATGGAATGGGATGGAATCAACCTGATTGGAATGGAATGGAATGGAATGGGATGGAATCAACCGGAATGTAATGGAATGGAATGGAATGGAATGGAGTCAAAGGGAACGGAATGGAATGGAAGCGAATCAACCCGAATGTAATGGAATGGAAGGGAATGGAATGGAATGGAATGGAAGTGAATAGAATCAAACGGAATGGAGTGGAATGGAATGGAATGGAATGGAATTGAATGGAATGGAATCAACCCGTATGGAATGGAATGGAATGGAATCAACCCGAATAGAATGGAATGGAATGGAATGGAATGGAATAGAATGGAATCACCCCAATGGAATGGAATGGAATGGAATGGAATGGAATGGAATGGAATCAACACGAATGGAATGGAATGGAAAGGAATGGAATGGAATGGAATCAACCCGAATGGAATGGAATGGAATGGAATGCAATAGAATGGTATGGAATGGGGTCAACGGAATGTAATGTAATGGAATGGAATGGAATGGAACGGAGTCAAGCCGAATGGAATGGAATGGAATGGAATCAACCTGAATAGAATGGAATGGAATGGAATCAACCTGAATGGAATAGAATGGAATGCAATGGAATGTAATGGAATGGATTGGAAAGGAATCAAACTGAATGGAATGGAGTGGAATGGAATCAACCTGAATGGAATGGAATGAAATGGAATGGAATGGAATGGAATCAACCTGAATGGAATGGAATGGAATGGAATGGGATGGAAACAACCGGAATGGAATGTAATGGAATGCAATGGAATGGAGTCAAACCGAATGGAATGGAACGGAAGCGAATCAACCAGAATGGAATGGAGTGGAATGGGATGGAATGGAACGGAATGGAATGGAATGGAATCAACCCGAATGGAATGGAATGGAATGGAATGAAAAGGAATGGAATGGAAAGGAATGGAATGGAAAGGAATGGAATGGAGTCAACGGGAATGGAATGGAATGGAATGAAATGGAATGGAATGGAATGGAATGGAATGGTATCAACGCGAATGGAACGAAATGGAATGGAATGGAATGGAAAGGAATCAAACTGAATGGAATGGAATGGAATGGAATGGAATGGAATAGAATCAAAAGGAATGGAATGGAATGGAATGGAATGGAATGGAATCAATCCGAATGGAATGCAATGGAATGGAATCAACCCGAATGGAATGCAATGGAATGGAATGGAACGGAACGTAATAGAATCGCATCACCCCATTGGAATGGAATGGAATGGAATCGAATGAAATGGAATCAACACGAATGACATGGAATGGAATGGAATGGAAAGGAATCAACCCGAATGTAATGGATTGGAATGGAATGGAATGGAATGGAATCTACTGGAATGGAATGGAATGGAATGGAATGGAATGGAATGGAATGGAATAGAATGGAACGGAATCAACTGGAATGGAATGGAATGTAATGGAGTGGAATCAACCCGAATAAAATGGAATGGAAAGGAATGGAATGGAATGAAATGGAATGGAATGGAATCACCCCAATTGAATGGAAAGGAATGGAATGGAATCAACCCGAATGGAATGGAATGGAATCAACCGGAATGGAATGGAATGGAAAGGAATGGAATGGAATGGAAAGGAATCAACTCGAATTGAATGGAATGGAGTGGAATGGAATGGAATGGAATGGAATGGAATGGAACGGAATCAACCCGAATGGAATGGAATGGAATGGAATTGAATGGAATGGAATGGAATCCACCAGAATGGAATTGATTGGAATGGAATGGAGTGGAGTGGAGAGGAGTGGAGGGGACTGGATTGGAATGGAATGGAATGGAATGGAATAGAATGGCATGGAATGGAATGGAATGGAATAGAGTGCAATGGAATGGGATGGAATCAACCCAAATGGAATGGAAAGGAATGGAATGAAATGCCATCAACCCGAATGGAATGGAATGGAATGAAATGGAAAGGAATGGAATGGAATGGAATGGAATGGAATCAAACCGAATAAAATGGAATGGAATGGAATGGGAGTGAATGGAATCCACCGGAATGGAATGGAATGGAATGGAATGGAATCCACTGGAATGGAATGGAATAGAATGGAATGGAATCAACCGGAATGGAATGTAATGGAATGGAATCAACTCGAATAGAATGGAATGGAATGGAATGGAAAAGAATGGAATCACCCCAATGGAATGGAATGGAATGGAATGGAATGGAATCAACACGAATGGAATGGAATGGAATGGAAAGGAATGGAATGGAATCAACCCGAATGGAATGGAATGGAATGGAATGGAATGGAATGGAATGGAATGGAATCACCCAGTATGGTATGGACTGGAATGCAATGGAATGTAGTGGAATCAACCCTAATAGAATGGAATGGAATGGAATGGAATGGAATCAACCTGAATGGAATGGAATGGAATGCAATGGAATGGGATGGAATCAACCGGAATGGAATGTAATGGAATGTAATGGAATGGAGTCAAACCTAACGGAATGGAATGGAAGCGAATCAACCCGCATGTAATGGAATGGAATGGAATGGAATGGAATGGAATGGAGTGGATTCCACCCGAATGGAATGGAATGGAAAGGAATGGAAAGGAATGGAATGGAAAGGAATGGAATGGAATCAACCCGATTGGAATGGAATGGAATGCAATGGAATGGAATGGGATGGAATCAACCGGAGTGGAATGGAATGGAATGGAATGTACTCAACCCGAATAGAATACAATGGAATGGAATCAACCTGAATGGAATAGAATGGAATGCAATGGAATGGAATGGAGTGGCATGGAATGGATTGGAATGGAATAAAACGGAACGTAATGCAGTGGAATGGAATCAACCTGAATGGAATGGAATGGAATGGAATGGAATCAACCTGAACGGAATGGAATGGAATGGAATGGAATGGGATGGAAACAACCGGAATGGAATGTAAAGGAATGGAATTTAATGGAGTCAAACCGAATGGAATGGAATGGAAGCGAATCAACCAGAATGTACTGTAATGGAATGGAATGGAATGGGACGGAATGGAACGGAATGGAATGGAATGGAAGCAACCCGAATGGAATGGAATGGAATGGAATGGAATGGAATGGAACGGAATGGAATGGAATGGAATCCACCCGAATGGAATGAAATGGAATGGAATGGAATGGAACCAACCTGAATGGAATGGAATGGAATGGAATGGAATGGAATGGAATGGAATGGAATGGAATGGAATGGAACGGAATGGAATCAACACGAATGGAATGATAGGGAATGGAGTGGAGTCAACCTGAATGGAATGGAATGGAATGGAATGGGATGGAATCAACCGGAATGTAATGTAATGGAATGGAATGGAATGGAGTCAAAGGGAACGGAATGGAATGGAAGCGAATCAACCCGAATATAATGTAATGTAATGGAATGGAATGGAATGGAATGGAATGGAACGGAATGGAATGGAATGGAATCAACCCGAATGGAAAGGAATGGAATGGAATGGAATGGAATGGAATGGAATCCACCCGAATGGAATGGAATGGAAAGGAATGGAATGGAAAGGAATGGAATGGAATCAACCCGAGTGGAATGGAATGGAATGGAACGGAATGGAATGGAATCAACCCGAATGGACTGGACTGGAATGGAATGGAATGGAATGGAATGGAATGGAATGGAATCCACCCGAATGGAATGAAATGGAATGGAATGGAATGGAACCAACCTATATGGAATGGAATGGAATGCAATGGAATGGAATGGAACGGAGTGGAATCAACACGAATGGAATCGAAGGGAATGGAATGGAATGGAAGGGAATGGAATGGAATCAACCTGAATGGAATGGAATGGAATGGAATGGGATGGCATCAACCGGAATGTAATGTAATGGAATGGAATGGAATGGAGTCAAAGGGAACGGAATGGAATGGAAGCGAATCAACCCGAATATAATGGAATGGAATGGAATGGAATGGAATGGAATGGAATGGAGCGGAATGGAATGGAATGGAATCAACCCGAATGGATAGGAATGGAATTTAATGGAATGTAGTGGAATGGAATCAACCCGAATGGAATGGAATGGAAAGGAATGGAATGGAAAGGAATGGAATGGAAAGGAATGGAATGGAATCAACCCGAATGGAATGGAATGGAATGGAATGGAATGGAATGGAATGGAATGGAATTGAATGGAATGAAATCCACCCGAATGGAATGGAATGGAATGGAATGGAATCAACGCGAATGGAAATAAATGGAATGGAATGCAATGGAAGGGAATCAAACTGAATAGAATGGAATGGAATGGAATGGAATTGAATGGAATGGAATAGAATCAAAAGGAATGGAGAGGAATGGAATGGAATGGAATGAAAGCAACCCGAATGGAATGGAATGGAATGGAGTCAACCCGAATGGAATGGAAAGGAATGGAATGGAATGGAATGGAACGGAACGGAATAGTATCGAATCACCCCAATGGAATGGAATGGAACGGAATGGAATGGAATGGAATGGAATGGAATCAACGCGAATGGAATGGAATGGAATGGAATAGAAAGGAATGGAATGGAATGGAAGCAATCGGAATGGAATGGAATGGAATGGAATCGAATGAAATGGAATCAACACGAACGGAATGGAATGGAATGGAATCCACCCGAATGGAATGGAATGGAATGGAATGGAATGGAATGGAATCAACACGAATGGAATGGAATGGAATGGAAAGGAATGGAATGGAATCAACCCGAATGGAATGGAATGGAATGGAATGGAATGGAATGGAATGGAATGGAATGGAATCACCCAGTATGGTATGGACTGGAATGCAATGGAATGTAGTGGAATCAACCCTAATAGAATGGAATGGAATGGAATGGAATGGAATCAACCTGAATGGAATGGAATGGAATGCAATGGAATGGGATGGAATCAACCGGAATGGAATGTAATGGAATGTAATGGAATGGAGTCAAACCTAACGGAATGGAATGGAAGCGAATCAACCCGCATGTAATGGAATGGAATGGAATGGAATGGAATGGAATGGAATGGAGTGGATTCCACCCGAATGGAATGGAATGGAAAGGAATGGAAAGGAATGGAATGGAAAGGAATGGAATGGAATCAACCCGATTGGAATGGAATGGAATGCAATGGAATGGAATGGGATGGAATCAACCGGAGTGGAATGGAATGGAATGGAATGGACTCAACCCGAATAGAATACAATGGAATGGAATCAACCTGAATGGAATAGAATGGAATGCAATGGAATGGAATGGAGTGGCATGGAATGGATTGGAATGGAATAAAACGGAACGTAATGGAGTGGAATGGAATCAACCTGAATGGAATGGAATGGAATGGAATGGAATCAACCTGAACGGAATGGAATGGAATGGAATGGAATGGGATGGAAACAACCGGAATGGAATGTAAAGGAATGGAATTTAATGGAGTCAAACCGAATGGAATGGAATGGAAGCGAATCAACCAGAATGTACTGTAATGGAATGGAACAGAATGGGACGGAATGGAACGGAATGGAATGGAATTGAAGCAACCCGAATGGAATGGAATGGAATGGAATGGAATGGAACGGAATGGAATGGAATGGAATCCACCCGAATGGAATGAAATGGAATGGAATGGAATGGAACCAACCTGAATGGAATGGAATGGAATGGAATGGAATGGAATGGAATGGAATGGAATGGAATGGAATGGAACGGAATGGAATCAACACGAATGGAATGATAGGGAATGGAGTGGAGTCAACCTGAATGGAATGGAATGGAATGGAATGGGATGGAATCAACCGGAATGTAATGCAATGGAATGGAATGGAATGGAGTCAAAGGGAACGGAATGGAATGGAAGCGAATCAACCCGAATATAATGTAATGGAATGGAATGGAATGGAATGGAATGGAATGGAACGGAATGGAATGGAATGGAATCAACCCGAATGGAAAGGAATGGAATGGAATGGAATGGAATGGAATGGAATCCACCCGAATGGAATGGAATGGAAAGGAATGGAATGGAAAGGAATGGAATGGAATCAACCCGAATGGAATGGAATGGAATGGAACGGAATGGAATGGAATCAACCCGAATGGACTGGAATGGAATGGAATGGAATGGAATGGAATGGAATGGAATGGAATCCACCCGAATGGAATGAAATGGAATGGAATGGAATGGAACCAACCTATATGGAATGGAATGGAATGCAATGGAATGGAATGGAACGGAGTGGAATCAACACGAATGGAATCGAAGAGAATGGAATGGAATGGAAGGGAATGGAATGGAATCAACCTGAATGGAATGGAATAGAATGGAATGGGATGGCATCAACCGGAATGTAATGTAATGTAATGGAATGGAATGGAGTCAAAGGGAACGGAATGGAATGGAAGCGAATCAACCCGAATATAATGGAATGGAATGGAATGGAATGGAATGGAATGGAATGGAGCGGAATGGAATGGAATGGAATCAACCCGAATGGATAGGAATGGAATTTAATGGAATGTAGTGGAATGGAATCAACCCGAATGGAATGGAATGGAAAGGAATGGAATGGAAAGGAATGGAATGGAAAGGAATGGAATGGAATCAACCCGAATGGAATGGAATGGAATGGAATGGAATGGAATGGAATGGAATGGAATTGAATGGAATGAAATCCACCCGAATGGAATGGAATGGAATGGAATGGAATCAACGCGAATGGAAATAAATGGAATGGAATGCAATGGAAGGGAATCAAACTGAATAGAATGGAATGGAATGGAATGGAATGGAATGGAATGGAATAGAATCAAAAGGAATGGAGAGGAATGGAATGGAATGGAATGGAATGGAATGGAATGAAAGCAACCCGAATGGAATGGAATGGAATGGAGTCAACCCGAATGGAATGGAAAGGAATGGAATGGAATGGAATGGAACGGAACGGAATAGTATCGAATCACCCCAATGGAATGGAATGGAACGGAATGGAATGGAATGGAATGGAATGGAATGGAATGGAATCAACGCGAATGGAATGGAATGGAATGGAATAGAAAGGAATGGAATGGAATGGAAGCAATCGGAATGGAATGGAATGGAATGGAATCGAATGAAATGGAATCAACACGAACGGAATGGAATGGAATGGAATCCACCCGAATGGAATGGAATGGAATGGAATGGAATGGAATGGAATGGAATGGAATGGAAAGGAATCAACCCGAATGGAATGGATTGGAATCTAATGGAATGGAATGGAATGGAATGGAACCTACCGGAATGGAATGGAATGGAATGGAATGGAATCAACCCGAATAAAATGGAATGGAAAGGAATGGAATGGAATGAAATGGAATGGAATGGAATCACCCCAATGGAATGGAATGGAATGGAATGGAATCAAACCGAATAGAATGGAATGGAATGGAATGGAATCAAGCGGAATGGAATGGAATGGAAAGTAATGGAATGGAATGGAAAGGAATCAACCCGAATTGAATGGAATGAAGTGGAATGGAATGGAATGGAATGGAACGGAATCAAACCGAATGGAATTGATTGGATTGGAATGGAGTGGAGTGGAGTGGAGTGGAGGGGATTGGAGTGGAATGGAATGGAATGGAATGGAACAGAATGGAATGGAATGGAATGGAATAGAGTGCAATGGAATGGGATGGAATCAACACAAATGGAATGGAATGGAATAGAATGGAATGGAATGGAATGGAATAGAGTGCAATGGAATGGGATGGAATCAACCCAAATGGAATGGAAAGGAATGGAATGAAATGCCATCAACCTGAATGGAATGGAATGGAATAAAATGGAAAGGAATGGAATGGAATGGAATGGAATGAATTGGAAAGGAATGGAATGGAATGGAATGGAATGCAATGGAATCAAACCGAATAAAATGGAATGGAATGGAATGGGATGGAATGGAAAGGAATCCACCGGAATGGAATGGAATGGAATGGAATGGAATGGAATGGAATGGAATGCAATGAAATCAACCTGAATGGTATGGAATGGAATGGAATGGAATGTAATGGAATGGAATAGAGTCAACCCGAATGGAATGGAATGGAATGGAATGGAATGGAATGGAATGGAATGGAATCAACCGGAATAGAATGGAATGGAATGGAATGGAATGGAATAGATACAACTCGAATGGAATGGAATTGAATGCAATGGAATGGAATGGAATGGAACCAACCTGAATGGAATGGTATGGTATGGAATGGAATGGAATCAATCGGAATGGAATGGAATGTAATGGAATGGAATGGAATGGATACAACTCGAATGGAATGGAACGGAATGGAATGGAATGGAATAGAACCAACCTGAATGGAATGTCATGGAATGGAATGGAATGGAATGGAATGGAATGGAATGGAATGGAATGGATTCAACACGAATGGAATGGAATGGAATGGAATGGAATGCAATGGAATCAACCCTAATGGAATGGATTGCAATGGCATGGAATGGAATCAACCAGAATGGAATGAAATGGAATGGAAAGGAATAGAATCAACCTGAATGGAATGGAATGGAATGGAATGGAATCGGCCCAAATGGAATGGAATGCAATGGGATGGAATGGAATGGAATGGAATCTACCCAAATGGAATGGAATGGAATGGAATGGAATCAACTCGATTGGAATGTAATGAAATCAACATGAATGGAATGGAATCAACATGAATGGAATGGAATGGAATGGAATGGAATGCAATGGAATGGAGTCAACCCGAACGGAATGGAATGGAATGAAAGGAATTGAATGGAAAGGAATGGAATTGAATCAACTGGAATCGAATGGAATGGAATGGAATGGAATGGAATCAACTCGAATGGAATGGAATGGAATGGAATGGAACGAAACTGAATGGAATGGAATGGAATGGAATGGAATGGAATGGAACCAACCTGAGTGGAATGGAATGGAATGGAATGGAATGGAACGGAATGGAATCAACACGAATGGAATGGAAGGGAATGGAATGGAATGGAATGGAATGGAATCAACCTGAATGGAATGGAATGGGATGGAATAAACCGGAATGTAATGTAATGTACTGGAATGGAATGGAGTCAAAGGGAACGGAATGGAATGGAAGAGAATCAACCCGAATGTAATGGAATGGAATGGAATGGAATGGAATGGAAAAGAATAGAATGGAATCGAATCAACCCGAATCGAAAGGAATGGAATGGAAAGGAACGGAATGGAATGGAATCCACCCGAATGGAATGGAATGGAATGGAATGGAATCAACGCGAATGGAACTAAATGGAATGGAATTTAAAGAAAAGGAATCAAATTGAATGGAATGGAATGGAATGGAATGGAATGGAATGGAATGGAATAGAATCAAACGGAATGCAGTGGAATGGAATGGAATGGAATGGAATTGAATGGAATGGAATCAACCCGAATGGAATGGAATGGAATGGAATCAACCCGAATAGAATGGAATGGAATGGAATGGAATCAATAGAATGGAATCACCCTAATGGAATGGAATGGAATGGAATGGAATCAACACGAATCGAATGGAATGGAAAGGAATGGAATGGAATGGAATCAACCCGAATGGAATGGAATGGAATGGAATGGAATAGAATGGAATGGAATGGGGTCAATCGGAATGTAATGTAATGGAATGGAATGGAATGGAACGGAGTCAAGCCGAATGGAATTGAATGGAATGGAATCAACCCGAATAGAATGGAATGGAATGGAATCAACCTGAATGGAATAGAATGGAATGCAATGGAATGTAATGGAATGGATTGGAATGGAATCAAACTGAATGGAATGGAGTGGAATGGAATGAACCTGAATGGAATGGAATGAAATGGAATGGAATGGAATGGAATCAACCTGAGTGGAATGGAATGGAATGGAATGGGATGGAAACAACCGGAATGGAATGTAATGCAATGCAATGGAATGGAGTCAAACCGAATGGAATGGAACGGAAGCGAATCAACCAGAATGTAATGGAATGGAATGGGATGGAATGGAACGGAATGGAATGGAATGGAATCAACCCGAATGGAAAGGAATGGAATGGAATGGAATGGAATGGAATGGAATGGAATGGAATCCACCCGAATGGAATGGAATGGAATGGAATGGAAAGGAATGGAATGGAAAGGAATGGAATGGAAAGGAATTGAATGGAGTCAACCCGAATGGAATGGAATGGAATGAAATGGAATGGAATGGAATGGAATGGAATCAACGCGAATGGAACGAAATGGAATGGAATGGAATGGAAAGGAATCAAACTGAATGGAATGCAATGGAATGGAATCAACCCGAATGGAATGGATCGGAACGGAATAGAATCGCATCACCCCAATGGAATGGAATGGAACGGAGTGGAATGGAATGGAATGGAATCAACCCGAATGAAATGGAATGGAATGGAATGGAATGGAATAGAATGGAATGGAATGGAATGGAATCAATCGGAATGGAATGGAATGGAATGGAATGGAATGGAATGAAATGGAATCAACACGAATGGAATGGATTGGAATGGAATGGAATGGAATGGAATCTATCGGAATGGAATGGAATGGAATGGAATGGAACGAATCAACTGGAATGGAATGGAATGCAATGGATTGGAATCAACCCGAATAAAATGGAATGGAAAGGAATGGAATGGAATGAAATGGAATGGAATGGAATCACCCCAATTGAATGGAATGGAATGGAATGGAATCAACCTGAATGGAATAGAATGGAATGCAATGGAATGTAATGGAATGGATTGGAATGGAATCAAACTGAACGGAATGGAGTGGAATGGAATCAACCAGAATGGAATGGAATGAAATGGAATGGAATGGAATGGAATCACCCTGAATGGAATGGAATGGAATGGAATGGGATGGAAAAAACCGGAATGGAATGTAATGGAATGCAATGGAATGGAGTCAAACCGAATGCAATGGAATGGTAGCGAATCAACCAGAATGTAACGGAATGGAATGGGATGGAATGGAACGGAATGGAATGGAATGGAATCAACCCGAATGGAAAGGAATGGAATGGAATGGAATGGAATGGAATGGAATGGAATGACCAGAATGGAATGGAATGGAAAGGAATGAAATGGAAAGGAATGGAATGGAATGGAATGGAATGGAATGGAATGGAATCACTCCGAATGGAATTCAATGGAATGGAATCAACCCGAATGGAATGGAACAGAACGGAATAGAATCGCATCACCCCAATGGAATGGAATGGAACGGAGTGGAATGGAATGGAATGGAATGGAATGGTATCAACCCGAATGAAATGGAATGGAATGGAATGGAATGGAATAGAATGGAATGGAATGGAATCAATCGGAATGGAATGGAATGGAATGGAATCGAATGAAATGCAATCAACACGAATGGCATGGAATGGAATGGAATGGAAAGGAATCAACCCGAATGGAATGGATTGGATTGGAATGGAATCTACCCGAATGGAATGGAATGGAATGAAATGGAATGGAACGGAATCAACCAGAATGGAATGGAATGTAATGGAATGGAATCAACCCGAAAAAAATGGAATGGAAAGGAATGGAATGGAATGAAATGGAATGGGTGGAATCACCCCAATTGAATGGAATGGAATGGAATGGAATCAACCCGAATGGAATGGAATGGAATCAACAGGAATGGAATGGAATGGAAAGGAATGGACTGGAATGGAAAGGAATCAACCCAAATGGAATGGAATGGAGTGGAATGGAATGGAATGGAAAGAAATGAAATGGAATGGAATCAACCCGAATGGAATGGAAAGGAATGGAATGGAATGGAATGGAATGGAATGGAATCAACCAGAATGGAATTGATTGGAATGGAATGGAGGGGAGTGGAGTGGAAGGGATTGGAGTGAAATGGAATGGAATGGAATGGAATGGAATGGAATAGAATGGAATGGAATGGAATAGAGTGCAATGGAATGGGATGGAATCAACCCAAATGGATTGGAAAGGAATGGAATGAAATGCCATCAACCCGAATGGAATGGAATGGAATGAAATGGAAAGGAATGGAATGGAATGTAATGGAATGGAATCAAACCGAATTAAATGGAATGGAATGGAATGGGAGTGAATGGAAACCACCGGAGTGGAATGGAATGGAATGGAATGGAATCCACTGGAATGGAATAGAATAGAATGGAATGGAATGGAATGGAATCAACCGGAATGGAATGTAATGGAATGGAATCAACTCAAATAGAATGGAATGGAATGGAATGGAAAAGAATGGAATCACCCCAATGGAATGGAATGGAATGGAATGGAATCAACACGAATGGAATGGAATGGAATGGAAAGGAATGGAATGGAATCAACCCGAATGGATTGGAATGGAATGGAATGGAATGGAATGGAATAGAATCACCCAGTATGGTATGGACTGGAATGCAAAGGAATGGAGTGGAATCAACCCTAATAGAATGGAATGGAATGGAATGGAATGGAAAGGAATCAACCTGAATGAAATGGAATGGAATGCAATGTAATGGGATGGAATCAACCGGAATGGAATGTAATGGAATGGAATGGAATGGAGTCAAACCTAATGGAATGGAATGGAAGCGAATCAACCCGAATGTAATGTAATGGAATGGAATGGGATGGAATGGAATGGAATGGAATGGAGTGGATTCCACACGAATGGAATGGAATGGAAAGGAATGGAATGGAAAGGAATGGAATTGAATCAACCCGATTGAAATGGAATGGAATGCAATGGAATGGAATGGAATGGAATGGAATCAACGCGAATGGAACTAAATGGAATGGAATGGAATGGAAGGGAATCAAAATAAATAGAATGGAATGGAATGGAATGGAATGGAATGGAATCAACCCGAATAGAATACAATGGAATGGAATCAACCTGAATGGAATAGAATGGAATGCAATGAAATTGAATGGAATGGCATGGAATGGATTGGAAGGAAATCAAAGTGAACGGAATGGAGTTTAATGGAATCAACCTGAATGGAATGGAATGGAATGGAATGGGATGGAATCAACCGGAATGTAATGTAATGTAATGCAATGGAATGTAATGGAGTCAAAGGGAACGGAATGGAATGGAAGCGAATGAACCCGAATGTAATGTAATGGAATGGAGTGGAATGGAATGGAATGGAACGGAATGGAATGGAATGGAATCAACCCGAATGGAAAGGAATGGAATGGAATGGAATGGAATGGAATGGAATCAACGCGAATGGAACTAAATGGAATGGAATGGAATGGAAGGGAATCAAACTAAATAGAATGGACTGGAATGGAATGGAATGGAATGGAATAGAATCAAAAGGAATGGAGTGGAATGGAATGGAATGGAATGGATTGGAATGGAATGGAATGGAAGCAACCCGAATGGAATGGAATGGAATGGAATCAACCCGAATGGAATGGAAAGGAATGGAATGGAACGGAAAGGAATGGAATGGAATGGAATGGAATGGAAGGGAATCAACGCGAATGGAATGGAATGGAATGGAATGGAATGGAATCAATCGGAATGGAATGGAATGGAATGGAATCGAATGAAATGGAATCAACACGAACGGAATGGAATGGAATGGAATGGAATCCACCCGAATGGAATGGAATGGAATGGAATGGAATGGAAAGGAATCAACCCAAATGCAATCGATTGGAATCTAATGGAATGGAATGGAATGGAATCTACCGGAAAGGAATGGAATGGAATGGAATGGAATGGAATGCAATGGAATCAACCGGAATGGAATGGAATGTGATGGAATGGAATCAACCCGAATAAAATGGAATGGAAAGAATGGTATGGAATGAAATGGAATGGAATGGAATCACCCCAATGGAATGGAATGGAATGGAATGGAATGGAATCAAACCGAATGCAATGGAATGGAATGGAATCAACCGGAATGGAATGGAATGGAACGGAATGGAATGGAAAGGAATCAACCCGAATGGAATGGAATGGAGTGGAATGGAATGGAATGGAATGGAGTGAAATGGAATGGGATGGAATCATCCCGAATGGAATGGAATGGAATGGAATGGAATGGAATGGAATTGAATGGAATGTAATAGAATCAACCAGAATGGAATTGATTGGAATGGAATGGAGTGGAGTGGAGTGGAGTGGAGGGGATTGGAGTGGAATGGAATGCAATGGAATGGAATGGAATGCAATAGAATGGAATGGAATGGAATGGAATATAGTGTAATGGAATGTAATGGAATCAACCCAAATGGAATGGAAAGTAATGGAATGAAATGCCATCAACCCGAATGGAATGGAATGGAATGAAATGGAAAGGAATGGCATGGAATGGAATGGAATGGAATCAAACCGAATAAGATGGAATGGAATGGAATGGGAGTGAATGGAATCCACCGGAATGGAATGGAATGGAATGGAATGGAATGGAATCCACTGGAATGGAATGGAATAGAATGGAATGGAATGGAATGGAATCAACCGGAATGGAATGCAATGGAATGGAATCAACTCGAATAGAATGGAATGGAATGGAAAGGAAAAGAATGGAATCACCCCAATGGAAAAGAATGGAATGGAATGGAATGGAATGGAATGGAATAGAATCAAAGGAATGGAGTGGAATGGAATAGAATGGAATGGAATGGAATGGAATGGAATGGAATGGAAGCAACCCGAATGGAATGGAATGGAATGGAATCAACCAGAATGGGATGGAAAGGAATGGAATGGAACGGAACGGAATAGTATCGAATCACCCCAATGGAATGGAATGGAACGGAATGGAATGGAATGGAATGGAATGGAATGGAATGGAATCAACGCGAATGGAATGGAATGGAATGGAATAGAATGGAATGGAATGGAATGGAATAAATAGGAATGGAATGGAATGGAATGGAATGGAATGGAATGGAATCCTCCCGAATGGAAACGAATGGAATGGAATGGAAAGGAATCAACCCGAATGGAATGGATTGGAATCTAATGGAATTTAATGGAATGGAATGGATTCTACCGGAATGGAATGGAATGGAATGGAATGGAATGGAATGGAATGGAATGGAATCAACCGGAATGGAATGGAATGTAATGGAATGGAATCAACCCGAATAAAATGGAATGGAAAGGAATGGAATGGAATGAAATGGAATGGAATGGAATCACCCCAATGGAATGGAATGGAATGGAATGGAATCAAACCGAATGGAATGGAATGGAATGGAATCAACCGGAATGGAATGGAATGGAACGGAATGGAATGGAATGGAAAGGAATCAACCAGAATGGAATGGAATGGAGTGGAATGGAGTGGAATGGAATGGAGTGAAATGGAATGGAATGGAATCAACCCGAATGGAATGGAATGGAATGGAATGGAATGGAATGGAATGGAATGGAATGGAATAGAATCAACCAGAATGGAATTGATTGGAATGGAATGGAGTGGAGTGGAGTGCAGGCGATTGGAGTGGAATGGAATGGAATGGAATAGAATGGAATGGAATGGAATGGAATAGAGTGTAATGGAATGTAATGGAATCAACCCAAATGTAATGGAAAGGAATGGAATGAAATGCCATCAACCCGAATGGAATGGAATGGAATGAAATGGAAAGGAATGGTATGGAATGGAATGGAATGGAATGAAACCGAATAAGATGGAATGGAATGGAATGGGAGTGAATGGATTCCACCGGAATGGAATGGAATGGAATGGAATGGAATCCACCGGAATGGAATGGAATAGAATGGAATGGAATTGAATGGAATCAACCGGAATGGAATGTAATGGAATGGAATCAACTCGAATAGAATGGAATGGAATGGAATGGAAAAGAATGGAATAACCCCAATGGAATGGAATGGAAGGGAATGGAATTGAATCAACACAAATGGAATGGAATGGAATCGAAAGGAATGGAATGGAACCAACCCGAATGGAAAGGAATGGAATGGAATGGAATGGAATGGAATGGAATGGAATGGAATGGAATGGAATCACCCAGTATGGTATGGGCTGGAATGCAATGGAATGGAGTCGAATCAACCCTAATAGAATGGAATGGAATGGAATGGAATGGAATCAACCTGAATGGAATGGAATGGAATAGAGTGGAATGCAATGGAATGGGATGGAATCAACCGGAATGGAATGTAACGGAATGGAATGGAATTGAGTCAAACCTAATGGAATGGAATGGAAGCAAATCAACACGAATGTAATGGAATGGAATGGAATGGAATGGAATGGAACGGAATGGAATGGAATGGAATCAACCCGAATTGAAAGGAATGGAATGGAATGGAATGGAATGGAATGGAGTGGATTCCACCCGAATGGAATGGAATGGAAAGGAATGGAAAGGAATGGATTGGAAAGGAATGGAATGGAATCAACCCGATTGGAATGGAATGGAATGGAATGGAATGGAGTGGATTCCACCCGAATGGAATGGAATGGAAAGGAATGGAAAGGAATGGATTGGAAAGGAATGGAATGGAATCAACCCGATTGGAATGGAATGGAATGCAATGGAATGGAATGGGATGGAATCAACCGGAGTGGAATGGAATGGAATGGAATGGAATCAACCCGAATAGAATACAATGGAATGGAATTAACCTGAACGGAATGGAATGGAATGGAATGGAATGGAATCAACCCGAATGGAATGGAATGGAATGGAATAGAATCAACCAGAATGGAATAGATTGGAATGGAATGGAGTGGAGTGGAGTGGAGTGCAGGGGATTGGAGTGGAATGGAATGGAATGGAATGGAATGGAATAGAATGGAATGGAATGGAATGGAATAGAGTGTAATGGAATGTAATGGAATCAACCCAAATATAATGGAAAGGAATGGAATGAAATGCCATCAACCCGAATGGAATGGAATGGAATGAAATGGAAAGGAATGGAATGGAATGGAATGGAATGGAATGGAATCAAACCGAATAAGATGGAATGGAATGGAATGGGAGTGAATGGAATCCACCGGAATGGAATGGAATGGAATGGAATGGAATCCACTGGAATGGAATGGAATAGAATGGAATGGAATGCAATGGAATCAACCGGAATGGAATGTAATGGAATGGAATCAACTCGAATAGAATGGAATGGAATGGAATGGAAAAGAATGGAATCACCTCAATGGAATGGAATGGAATGGAATGGAATGGAATCAACACGAATGGAATGGAATGGAATGGAAAGTAAAGGAATGGAATCAACCCGAATGGAAAGGAATGGAATGGAATGGAATGCAATGGAATGGAATGGAATGGAATGGAATGGAATCACCCAGTATGGTATGGACTGGAATGCAATGGAATGAAGTGGAATCTACCCTAATAGAATGGAATGGAATGGAATGGAATGGAATGGAATGGAGTCAACCTGAATGGAATGGAATGGAATAGAATGGAATGCAATGGAATTGGATGGAATCAACCGGAATGGAATGGAATGGAATGGAATGGAATGGAGTCAAACCTAATGGAATGTAATGGAAGCAAATCAACCCGAATGTAATGGAATGGAATGGAATGGAATGGAATGGAACGGAATGGAATGGAATGGAATCAACCCGAATGGAATGGAATGGAATGGAATGGAATGGAATGGAGTGGATTCCACCCAAATGGAATGGAATGGAAAGGAATGGAAAGGAATGGAATGGAAAGGAATGGAATGGAATCAACCCGATTGGAATGGAATGGAATGCAATGGAATGGAATGGGATGGAATCAACCGGAGTGGAATGGAATGGAATGGAATGGAATCAACCCAAATAGAATACAATGGAAAGGAATCAACCTGAACGGAATGGAATGGAATGGAATGGAATGGGATGGAAACAACCGGAATGGAATGTAAAGGAATGGAATTTAATGGAGTCAAACCGAATGGAATGGAATGGAAGCGAATCAACCAGAATGTAATGTAATGTAATGGAAAGGAATGGGACGGAATGGAACGGAATGGAATGAAATGGAATCAACCCGAATGGACTGGAATGGAATGGAATGGAATGGAATGGAATGGAATCCACCCGAATGGAATGAATTGGAATGGAATGGAATGGAATGGAATGGAATGGAATCCACCCGAATGGAATGAAATGGACTGGAATGGAATGGAATGGAATGGAATGGAATGGAATGGAATCAACGCGAATGGAATGAAATTGAATGGAATGGAATAGAATGGAATGGAATGGAATGGAATCAATCGGAATGGAATGGAATCGAATGGAATCGAATGAAATGGAATCAACACGAACGGAATGGAATGGAATGGAATGGAATCAACCCGAATGGAATGGAATGGAATGGAATGGAATGGAATGGAAAGGAGTCAACCCGAATGGAATGGAATGGAATGGAATGGAATGGAATGGAATGGAATGGAATGGAATCAACCCGAATGGAATGGATTGGAATCTAATGGAATGGAATGGAATGGAATGGAATGGAATCTACCGGAATGGAATGGAATGGAATGGAATGGAATCAACCCGAATAAAATGGAATGGAAAGGAATGGAATGGAGTGAAATGGAATGGAATGGAATCACCCCAATGGAATGGAATGGAATGGAATGGAATCAAACCGAATAGAATGGAATGGAATGGAATGGAATGGAATCAAGCGGAATGGAATGGAATGGAAAGTAATGGAATGGAATGGAAAGGAATCAACCCGAATTGAATGGAATGAAGTGGAATGGAATGGAATGGAATGGAATGGAAAGGAATGGAATCAAACCGAATGGAATTGATTGGAATGGAATGGAGTTGAGTGGAGTGGAGTGGAGGGGATTGGAGTGGAATGGAATGGAATGGAATTGTATAGAATGGAATGGAATAGAGTGCAATGGAATGGGATGGAATCAACCGAAATGGAATGGAAAGGAATGGAATGAAATGCCATCAACCTGAATGGAGTGGAATGGAATGAAATGGAAAGGAATGGAATGGAATTGAATGGAATGAATTGGAAAGGAATGGAATGGAATGGAATGGAATCAAACTGAATAAAATAGAATGGAATGGAATGGGATGGAATGGAAAGGAATCTACCGGAATGGAATGGAATGGAATGGAATGGAGTGGAATGGGATGGAATGGAATGAAATCAACCTGAATGGTATGGAATGGAATGGAATGGAATGGAATGGAATGGAATGGAATGGAATTGAATGCAATGGAATAGAGTCAACCCGAATGGAATGGAATGGAATGGAATGGAATGGAATGGAATGGAATGGAATGGAATCAACCGGAATGTAATGTAATGTAATGTAATGGAATGGAATGGATACAACTCGAATGGAATGGAATGGAATGCAATGGAATGGAAAGGAATGGAACCAACCTGAATGGAATGGTATGGAATGGAATGGAATGGAATCAACCGGAATGGAATGGAATGTAATGGAATGGAATGGAATAGAATAGAACCAACCTGAATAGAATGGCATGGAATGGAATGGAATGGAATGGAATGGAATGGAATGGAATGGATTCAACACGAATGGAATGGAATGGAATGGATTCAACCCTAAAGTAATGGAATGGAATGGAATGGAAGGGAATCAATGCGAATGGAATGGAATGGAATGGAATGGAACGGAATCAACCAGAATGGAATGGAATGGAATGGAAAGGAATAGAATCAACCTGAATGGAATGGAATGTAATGGAATGGAATCAGCCCAAATGGAATGGAATGCAATGGGATGGAATGGAATGGAATGGAATCTACCCAAATGGAATGGAATGGAATGGAATGGAATCAACTCGATTGGAATGTAATGAAATCAACATGAATGGAATGGCATCAACATGAATGGAATGGAATGGAATGGAATGGAATGCAATGGAATGGAGTCAACCCGAATGGAATGGAATGGAATGAAAGGAATTGAATGGATAGGAATGGAATTGAATCAACTGGAATGGAATGGAATGGAATGGAATGGAATGGAATGGAATCAACTCGAATGGAATGGAAAGGAATGGAATGGAACCAAACTGAATGGAATGGAATGGAATGGAATGGAATGGAATGGAACCAAACTGAATGGAATGGAATCGAATGGAATGGAATGGAATGGAACGGAATGGAATCAACACGAATGGAATGGAAGGGAATGGAATGGAATGGAATGCAATGGAATGGAATCAACCTGAATGGAATGGAATGGAATGGAATGGAATCAACCGGAATGTAATGTAATGTACTGGAATGGAATGGAGTCAAACGGAACGGAATGGAATGGAAGCGAATCAACCCGAATGTAATGGAATGGAATGTAATGGAATGGAATGGAATGGAATGGAATGGAATGGAATGGAAAAGAATGGAATGGAATGGAATCAACACGAATGGAATGGAATGGAATGGAATGGAAAGGAATGGAATGGAAAGGAATGGAATGGAATCAACCCGAATGGAATGGAATGGAATGGAATGGAATGGAATGCAATGGAATCAACCAGAGTGGAATGGAATGGAATGGAATGGAATCAACCCGAATGGAATGGAATGGAATGGAATGGAATGGAATTGAATGGAATGTAATCAACCCGTAGGGAATGGAATGGAATGGAATCAACCCGAATAGAATGGAATGGAATGGAATGGAATGGAATAGAATGGAATCACCCCAATGGAATGGAATGGAATGGAATGGAATGAACACGAATGGAATAGAATGGAAAGGAATGGAATGGAATGGAATCAACCCGAATGGAATGGAATGGAATGGAATGCAATAGAATGGAATGGAATGGGGTCAATCGGAATGTAATGTAATGGAATGGAATGGAATGGAACGGAGTCAAGCCGAATGGAATGGAATGGAATGGAATCAACCCGAATATAATGGAATGGAATGGAATCAACCTGAATGGAATAGAATGGAATGCAATGGAATGTAATGGAATGGATTGGAAAGGAATCAAACTGAATGGAATGGAGTGGAATGGAATGAACATGAATGGAATGGAATGAAATGGAATAGAATGGAATGGAATCAACCTGAATGGAGTGGAATGGAATGGAATGGGATGGAAACAACCGGAATGGAATGGAATGGAATGCAATGGAATGGAGTCAAACCGAATGGAATGGAATGGAAGCGAATCAACCAGAATGTAATGGAATGGAATAGGATGGAATGGAACGGCATGGAATGGAATGGAATCAACCCGAATGGAATGGAATGGAATGGAATGGAATGAAAAGGAATGGAATGGAAAGGAATGGAATGGAAAGGAATGGAATGGAGTCAACACGAATGGAATGGAAGGGAATGAAATGGAATGGTATGTAATGGAATGGA
Organism: Pan paniscus; assembly: GCF_029289425.2. Taxonomy (NCBI): domain Eukaryota; kingdom Metazoa; phylum Chordata; class Mammalia; order Primates; family Hominidae; genus Pan; species Pan paniscus. Next base: position 64,023,798 of record NC_073260.2, on the reverse strand, counting down.
ATCAACCCGAATAAAATGGAATGGAAAGGAATGGAATGGAATGAAATGGAATGGAATGGAATCACCACAATTGAATGGAATGGAATGGAATGGAATCAACCGGAATGGAATGGAATGGAATCAACCGGAATGGAATGGAATGGAAAGGAATGGAATGGAATGGAAAGGAATCAACCCGAATTGAATGGAATGGAGTGGAATGGAATGGAATGGAATGGAATGGAATGGAATGGAATGGAACGGAATCAAACCGAATGGAATGAAATGGAATGGAATTGAATGGAATGGAATGGAAACAACCAGAACGGAATTGATTGGAATGGAATGGAGTGGTGTGGAGTGGATTGGAGGGGATTGGATTGGAATGGAATGGAATGGAATGGAATGGAATGGAATGGAATGGAATACAATGGAATGGAATGGAATGGAATGGAATAGAGTGCAATGGAATGGGATGGAATCAACCCAAATGGAATGGAAAGGAATGGAATGAAATGCCATCAACACGAATGGAATGGAATGGAATGAAATGGAAAGGAATGGAATGGAATGGAATGGAATGGAATCAAACCGAATAAAATGGAATGGAATGGAATGGGAGTGAATGGAATCCACCGGAATGGAATGGAATGGAATGGAATGGAATCCACTGGAATGGAATGGAATAGAATGGAATGGAATGGAATGGAATCAACCGGAATGGAATGTAATGGAATGGAATCAACTCGAATAGAATGGAATGGAATGGAATGGAAAAGAATGGAATCACCCCAATGGAATGGAATGGAATGGAATGGAATGGAATGGAATGGAATGGAATCAACACGAATGGAATGGAATGGAATGGAAAGGAATGGAATGGAATCAACCCGAATGGAATGGAATGGAATGGAATGGAATGGAATGGAATGGAATGGAATCACCCAGTATGGTATGGACTGGAATGCAATGGAATGGAGTGGAATCAACCCTGATAGAATGGAATGGAATGGAATGGAATGGAATCAACCTGAATGGAATGGAATGGAATGCAATGGAATGCGATGGAATCAACCGGAATGGAATGCAATGGAATGTAATGGAATGGAGTCAAACCTAATGGAATGGAATGGAAGCGAATCAACCCGCATGTAATGGAATGGAATGGAATGGAATGGAATGGAATGGAATGGAATGGAGTGGATTCCACCCGAATGGAATGGAATGGAAAGGAATGGAAAGGAATGGAATGGAAAGGAATGGAATGGAATCAACCCGATTGGAATGGAATGGAATGCAATGGAATGGAATGGGATGGAATCAACCGGAGTGGAATGGAATGGAATGGAATGGAATCAACCCGAATAGAATACAATGGAATGGAATCAACCTGAATGGAATGGAATGGAATGGAATGGAATGGAATCAACCTGAACGGAATGCAATGGAATGGAATGGAATGGGATGGAAACAACCGGAATGGAATGTAAAGGAATGGAATTTAATGGAGTCAAACCGAATGGAACGGAATGGAAGCGAATCAACCAGAATGTAATGTAATGGAATGGAATGGAATGGGACGGAATGGAACGGAATTTAATGGAATGGAAGCAACCCGAATGGAATGGAATGGAATGGAACGGAATGGAATGGAATGGAATCCACCCGAATGGAATGAAATGAAATGGAATGGAATGGAACCAACCTGAATGGAATTGAATGTAATGGAATGGAATGGAACGGAATGGAATCAACACGAATGGAATGATAGGGAATGGAATGGAGTCAACCTGAATGGAATGGAATGGAATGGAATGGGATGGAATCAACCGGAATGTAATGTAATGGAATGGAATGGAATGGAGTCAAAGGGAACGGAATGGAATGGAAGCGAATCAACCCGAATGTAATGTAATTGAATGGAATGGAATGGAATGGAATGGAACGGAATGGAATGGAATGGAATCAACCCGAATGGAAACGAATGGAATGGAATGGAATGGAATGGAATCCACCCGAATGGAATGGAATGGAAAGGAATAGAATGGAAAGGAATGGAATGGAATCAACCCGAATAGAATGGAATGGAATGGAATGGAATGGAATGGAATCAACCCGAATGGACTGGAATGGAATGGAATGGAAAGGAATGGAATGGAATACACCCGAATGGAATGAAATGGAATGGAATGGAATGGAATGGAACCAACATTTATGGAATGGAATGGAATGGAACGGAGTGGAATCAACACGAATGGAATCGAAGGAAATGGAATGGAATGGAATGGAATGGAATCAACCTGAATGGAATGGAATGGAATGGAATGGGATGGAATCAACCGGAATGTAATGGAATGGAATGGAATGGAATGGAGTCAAAGGGAACGGAATGGAATGGAAGCGAATCAACCCGAATGTAATGGAATGGAATGGAATGGAATGGAGTGGAAAGGAATAGTATCGAATCACCCGAATGGAATGGAATGGAACGGAATGGAATGGAATGGAATGGAATGGAATGGAATGGAATGGAATGGAATCAACGCGAATGGAATGGAATGGAATGGAATAGAATGGAATGGAATGGAATGGAATCAATCGGAATGGAATGGAATGGAATCGAATCGAATGAAATGTAATCAACACGAACGGAATGGAATGGAATGGAATGGAATGGAATCCACCCGAATGGAATGGAATGGAATGGAATGGAATGGAATGGAATGGAATGGAAAGGAATCAACCCGAATGGAATGGATTGGAATCTAATGGAATGGAATGGAATGGAATGGAATCTACCGGAATGGAATGGAATGGAATGGAATGGAATCAACCCGAATAAAATGGAATGGAAAGGAATGGAATGGAATGAAATGGAATGGAATGGAATCACCCCAATGGAATGGAATGGAATGGAATGGAATCAAACCGAATAGAATGGAATGGAATGGAATGGAATCAAGCGGAATGGAATGGAATGGAAAGTAATGGAATGGAATGGAAAGGAATCAACCCGAATTGAATGGAATGAAGTGGAATGGAATGGAATGGAATGGAATGGAATCAAACCGAATGGAATTGATTGGAATGGAATGGAGTTGGGTGGAGTGGAGTGGAGGGGATTGGAGTGGAATGGAATGGAATGGAATGGAATGGAATGGAATGGAATAGAATGGAATGGAATGGAATGGAAAAGAGTACAATGGAATGGGATGGAATCAACCCAAATGGAATGGAAAGGAATGGAATGAAATGCCATCAACCTCAATGGAATGGAATGGAATAAAATGGAAAGGAATGGAATGGAATGGAATGAATTGGAAAGGAATGGAATGGAATGGAATGGAATCAAACCGAATAAAATGGAATGGAATGGAATGGGATGGAACGGAAAGGAATCCACCGGAATGGAATGGAATGGAATGGAATGGAATGGAATGGAATGGAATGGAATGGAATGGAATGAAATCAACCTGAATGTTATGGAATGGAATGGAATGGAATGGAATGGAATGGAATGGAATGGAATAGAGTCAACCCGAATGGAATGGAATGGAATGGAATGGAATGGAATGGAATGGAATGGAATCAACCGGAATGGAATGGAATGTAATGGAATGGAATGGAATGGATACAACTCGAATGGAATGGAATGGAATGCAATGGAATGGAATGGAATGGAACCAACCTGAATGGAATGGTATGGTATGGAATGGAATGGAAACAACCGGAATGGAATGGAATGTAATGGAATGGAATGGAATGGAATAGAACCAACCTGAATGGAATGGCAAGTAATGGAATGGAATGGAATGGATTCAACCCGAATGGAATGGAATGGAATGGAATGGAATTGAATGGAATCAACCCTAATGGAATGGAATGGAATGGAATGGAAGGGAATCAATACGAATGGAATGGAATGGAATGGAATGGAACGGAATCAACCAGAATGGAATGGAATGGAATGGAAAGGAATAGAATCAACCTGAATGGAATGGAATGTAATGGAATGGAATCAGCCCAAATGGAATGGAATGCAGTGGGATGGAATGGAATGGAATGGAATGGAATGGAATGGAATGGAACGAAACGGAATGGAATGGAATGGAATGGAATGGAATGGAATGGAACCAACCTGAGTGGAATGGAATGGAATGGAATGGAATGGAATAGAACGGAATGGAATCAACACGAATGGAATGGAAGGGAATGGAATGGAATGAAATGGAATGGAATCAACCTGAATGGAATGGAATGGGATGGAATAAACCGGAATGTAATGTAATGTACTGGAATGGAAAGAAGTCAATGGGAACGGAATGGAATGGAAGCGAATCAGCCCGAATGTAATGGAATGGAATGGAATGGAATGGAATGGAAAAGAATGGAATGGAATGGAATCAACCCGAATCGAAAGGAATGGAATGGAAAGGAACGGAATGGAATGGAATCCACCCGAAAGGAATGGAATGGAATGGAATGGAATCAACGCGAATGGAACTAAATGGAATGGAATGGAAAGAAAAGGAATCAAACTGAATAGAATGGAATGGAATGGAATGGAATGGAGTAGAATCAAACGGAATGGAGTGGAATGGAATGGAATGGAATGGAATTGAATGGAATGGAATCAACCCGAATGGAATGGAATGGAATGGAATCAACCCGAATAGAATGGAATGGAATGGAATGGAATCAATAGAATGGAATCACCCCAATGGAATGGAATGGAATGGAATGGAATCAACACGAATGGAATGGAATGGAATGGAAAGGAATGGAATGGAATGGAATCAACCCGAATGGAATGGAATGGAATGGAATGGAATGGAATGGAATGGAATGGAATCAACCGGAATGGAATGGAATGGAATGGAATGGAATGGAATGGAATGGATACAACTCGAATGGAATGGAATGGAATGCAATGGAATGGAATGGAATGGAACCAACCTGAATGGAATGGTATGGTATGGAATGGAATGGAAACAACCGGAATGGAATGGAATGTAATGTAATGGAATGGAATGGAATAGAACCAAACTGAATGGAATGGCATGGAATGGAATGCAATGGAATGGATTCAACAGGAATGGAATGGAATGGAAGGGAATGGAATTGAATGGAATCAACCCTAATGGAATGGAATGGAATGGAATGGAAGGGAATCAATACGAATGGAATGGAATGGAACGGAATCAACCAGAATGGAATGGAATGGAGTGGAAAGGAATAGAATCAACCTGAATGGAATGGAATGTAATGGAATGGAATCAGCCCAAATGGAATGGAATGCAATGGGATGGAATGGAATGGAATGGAATCTACCCAAATGGAATGGAATGGAATGGAATGGAATCAACTCTATTGGAATGTAATGAAATCAACATGAATGGAATGGAATCAACATGAATGGAATGGAATGGAATGGAATGGAATGGAATGCAATGGAATGGAGTCAACGCGAATGGAATGGAATGGAATGAAAGGAATTGAGTGGAAAGGAATGGAATTGAATCAACTGGAATCGAATGGAATGGAATGGAATGGAATGGAATCAACTCGAATGGAATGGAATGGAATGGAATGGAATGGAATGGAATGGAACGAAACTGAATGGAATGGAATGGAATGGAATGGAACCAACCTGAGTGGAATGGAATGGAATGGAATGGAATGGAATAGAACGGAATGGAATCAACACGAATGGAATGGAAGGGAATGGAATGGAATGGAATGGAATGGAATGGAATCAACCTGAATGGAATGGAATGGGATGGAATAAACCGGAATGTAATGTAATGTACTGGAATGGAATGGAGTCAAAGGGAACGGAATGGAATGGAAGCGAATCAACCCGAATGTAATGTAATGGAAAGGAATGGAATGGAATGGAATGGAAAAGAATGGAATGGAATGGAATCAACCCGAATCGAAAGGAATGGAATGGAAAGGAACGGAATGGAATGGAATCCACCCGAATGGAATGGAATGGAATGGAATGGAATCAACGCGAATGGAACTAAATGGAATGGAATGGAAAGAAAAGGAATCAAACTGAATAGAATGGAATGGAATGGAATGGAATGCAATGGAATGGAATGGAATAGAATCAAACGGAATGGAGTGGAATGGAATGGAATGGAATGGAATTGAATGGAATGGAATCAACCCGAATGGAATGGAATGGAATGGAATCAACCCGAATAGAATGGAATGGAATGGAATGGAATCAATAGAATGGAATCACCCCAATGGAATGGAATGGAATGGAATGGAATCAACACGAATGGAATGGAATGGAAAGGAATGGAATGGAATGGAATCAACCCGAATGGAATGGAATGGAATGGAATGGAATGGAATGGAATGGAATGGAATCAACCGGAATGGAATGGAATGGAATGGAATGGATACAACTCGAATGGAATGGAATGGAATGCAATGGAATGGAATGGAATGGAACCAACCTGAATGGAATGGTATGGTATGGAATGGAATGGAAACAACCGGAATGGAATGGAATGTAATGGAATGGAATGGAATGGAATAGAACCAACCTGAATGGAATGGCCTGGAATGGAATGGAATGGAATGGATTCAACACGCATGGAATGGAATGGAATGGAATGGAATTGAATGGAATCAACCCTAATGGAATGGAATGGAATGGAATGGAAGGGAATCAATACGAATGGAATGGAATGGAATGGAATGGAATGGAACGGAATCAACCAGAATGGAATGGAATGGAGTGGAAAGGAATGGAATCAACCTGAATGGAATGGAATGTAATGGAATGGAATCAGCCCAAATGGAATGGAATGCAATGGGATGGAATGGAATGGAATGGAATCTACCCAAATGGAATGGAATGGAATGGAATGGAATCAAATCTATTGGAATGTAATGAAATCAACATGAATGGAATGGAATCAACATGAATGGAATGGAATGGAATGGAATGGAATGGAATGGAATGCAATGGAATGGAGTCAACCCGAATGGAATGGAATGGAATGAAAGGAATTGAATGGAAAGGAATGGAATTGAATCAACTGGAATCGAATGGAATGGAATGGAATGGAATGGAATCAACTCGAATGGAATGGAATGGAATGGAATGGAATGGAATGGAACGAAACTGAATGGAATGGAATGGAATGGAATGGAATGGAATGGAATGGAATGGAACCAACCTGAGTGGAATGGAATGGAATGGAATGGAATGGAATAGAACGGAATGGAATCAACACGAATGGAATGGAAGGGAATGGAATGGAATGGAATGGAATGGAATGGAATGGAATGGAATCAACCTGAATGGAATGGAATGGGATGGAATAAACCGCAATGTAATGTAATGTACTGGAATGGAATGGAGTCAAAGGGAACGGAATGGAATGGAAGCGAATCAACCCGAATGTAATGGAATGGAATGGAATGGAATGGAATGGAATGGAATGGAAAAGAATGGAATGGAATGGAATCAACCCGAATCGAAAGGAATGGAATGGAAAGGAACGGAATGGAATGGAATCCACCCCAATGGAATGGAATGGAATGGAATGGAATCAATGCGAATGGAACTAAATGGAATGGAATGGAAAGAAAAGGAATCAAACTGAATAGAATGGAATGGAATGGAATGGAATGGAATGGAATGGAATAGAATAAAACGGAATGGAGTGGAATGGAATGGAATGGAATGGAATTGAATGGAATGGAATCAACCCGAATGGAATGGAATGGAATGGAATCAACCCGAATAGAATGGAATGGAATGGAATGGAATCAATAGAATGGAATCACCCCAATGGAATGGAATGGAATGGAATGGAATGGAATGGAATGGAATGGAATGGAATCAACACGAATGGAATGGAATGGAAAGGAATGGAATGGAATGGAATCAACCCGAATGGAATGGAATGGAATGGAATCAACCCGAATAGAATGGAATGGAATGGAATCAATAGAATGGAATCACCCCAATGGAATGGAATGGAATGGAATGGAATGGAATGGAATGGAATGGAATCAACACGAATGGAATGGAATGGAAAGGAATGGAATGGAATGGAATCAACCCGAATGGAATGGAATGGAATGGAATGGAATGGAATGGAATAGAATGGAATGGAATTGGGTCAATCGGAATGTAATGTCATGGAATGGAATGGAATGGAACGAAGTCAAACCGAATGGAATTGAATGGAATGGAATCTACCCGAATAGAATGGAATGGAATGGAATCAAGCTGAATAGAATAGAATGGAATGCAATGGAATGTAATGGAATGGATTGGAATGGAATCAAACTGCATGGAATGGAGTGGAATGGAATCAACCTGAATGGAATGGAATGAAATGGAATGGAATGGAATGGAATCAACATGAATGGAATGGAATGGAATGGAATGGGATGGAAACAACCGGAATGGAATGTAATGGAATGCAATGGAATGGAGTCAAACCGAATGGAATGGAACGGAAGTGAATCAACAAGAATGTAATGGAATGGAATGGGATGGAATGGAATGGAATGGAATGGAATGGAATCAACCCGAATGGAAAGGAATGGAAGGGAATGGAATGGAATGGAATGGAATCCAACCGAATGGAATGGAATGGAATGGAAAGGAATGGAATGGAAAGGAATGGAATGGAATGGAATTGAATGGAGTCAACCCGAATGGAATGCAATGGAATGAAATGGAATGGAATGGAATGAAATCAACGGGAATGGAACGAAATGGAATGGGATGGCATGGAAAGGAATCAAACTGAATGGAATGGAATGGAATGGAATGGAATGGAATGGAATCAACACGAATGGAATGGAATGGAAAGGAATGGAATGGAATGGAATCAACCCGAATGGAATGGAATGGAATGGAATCAACCCGAATAGAATGGAATGGAATGGAATGGAATCAATAGAATGGAATCACCCCAATGGAATGGAATGGAATGGAATGGAATGGAATGGAATGGAATGGAATGGAATGGAATCAACACGAATGGAATGGAATGGAAAGGAATGGAATGGAATGGAATCAACCCGAATGGAATGGAATGGAATGGAATGGAATGGAATGGAATAGAATGGAATGGAATTGGGTCAATCGGAATGTAATGTAATGGAATGGAATGGAATGGAACGAAGTCAAACCGAATGGAATTGAATGGAATGGAATCTACCCGAATAGAATGGAATGGAATGGAATCAAGCTGAATAGAATAGAATGGAATGCAATGGAATGTAATGGAATGGATTGGAATGGAATCAAACTGCATGGAATGGAGTGGAATGGAATCAACCTGAATGGAATGGAATGAAATGGAATGGAATGGAATGGAATCAACATGAATGGAATGGAATGGAATGGAATGGGATGGAAACAACCGGAATGGAATGTAATGGAATGCAATGGAATGGAGTCAAACCGAATGGAATGGAACGGAAGTGAATCAACAAGAATGTAATGGAATGGAATGGGATGGAATGGAATGGAATGGAATGGAATGGAATCAACCCGAATGGAAAGGAATGGAAGGGAATGGAATGGAATGGAATGGAATCCACCCGAATGGAATGGAATGGAATGGAAAGGAATGGAATGGAAAGGAATGGAATGGAATGGAATTGAATGGAGTCAACCCGAATGGAATGGAATGGAATGAAATGGAATGGAATGGAATGAAATCAAAGGGAATGGAACGAAATGGAATGGGATGGCATGGAAAGGAATCAAACTGAATGGAATGGAATGGAATGGAATGGAATGGAATGGAATGGAATGGAATAGAATCAACAGGAATGGAATGGAATGGAATGGAATGGAATGGAATGGAATCAATCCGAATGGAATGCAATGGAATGGAATCAACCCGAATGGAATGGAATGGAATGGAACGGAACGGAATAGAATCGCATCACCACAATGGAATGGAATGGAACGGAGTGGAATGGAATGGAATGGAATGGAATGGAATGGAATGGAATCAACCCGAATGAAATGGAATGGAATGGAATGGAATGGAATAGAAGGGAATGGAATGGAATGGAATCAATCGGAATGGAAAGGAATGGAATGGAATCGAATGAAATGGAATCAACACGAATGGCATGGAATGGAATGGAATGGAAAGGAATCAACCCGAATGGAATGGATTGGAATGGAATGGAATGGAATGGAATCTATCGGAATGGAATGGAATGGAATGGAATGGAATGGAATGGAATGGAACGGAATCAACCGGAATGGAATGGAATGTAATGGATTGGAATCAACCCGAATAAAATGGAATGGAAAGGAATGGAATGGAATGAAATGGAATGGAATCACCCCAATTGAATGGAGTGGAATGGAATGGAATCAACCCGAATGGAATGGAATGGAATAAACCAGAATGGAATGGAATGGAAAGGAATGGAATGGAATGGAATGGAATGGAATCCACCCGAATGGAATGAAATGGAATGGAATGGAATGGAACCAACCTTTATGGAATGGAATGGAATGGAATGGAATGGAATCAACCGGAATGTAATGTAATGGAATGGAATGGAATGGAGTGGAATCAACACGAATGGAATGGAAGGGAGTGGAATGGAATGGAATGGAATGGAATCAACCTGAATGGAATGGAATGGAATGGAATGGGATGGAATCAACCGGAATGTAATGTAATGGAATGGAATGGAATGGAGTCAAAGGGAACGGAATGGAGTGGAAGCGAATCAACCCGAATGTAATGGAGTGGAATGGAATGGAATGCAATGGAATGGAGCGGAATGGAATGGAATGGAATCAACCCGAATGGATAGGAATGGAATTTAATGGAAAGGAATGGAATGGAATCCACTCGAATGGAATGGAATGGAAATGAATGGAATGGAAAGGAATGGAATGGAATCAACCCGAATGGAATGGAATGGAATGGAATGGAATGGAATGGAATGGAATGGAATGGAATCAACCCGAATGGAATGGAATGGAATGGAATGGAATCAATGCGAATGGAACTAAATGGAATGGAATGGAATGGAAGGGAATCAAACTGAATAGAATGGAATGGAATGGAATGGAATGGAATAGAATCAAAAGGAATGCAGTGGAATGGAATGGAATGGAATGGAATGGAATGGAATGGAATGGAATGAAAGCAACCCGAATGGAATGGAATGGAATGGAGTCAACCCGAATGCAATGGAAAGGAATGGAATGGAATGGAACGGAACGGAACGGAATTGTATCGAATCACCCCAATGGAATGGAATGGAACGGAATGGAATGGAATGGAATGGAATGGAATCAACGCGAATGGAATGAAATTGAATGGAATGGAATAGAATGGAATGGAATGGAATGGAATCAATCTGAATGGAATGGAATCGAAAGGAATCGAATGAAATGGAATCAACACGAACGGAATTGAATGGAATGGAATGGAATAAACCCGAATGGAATGGAATGGAATGGAATGGAAAGGAATCAACCCGAATGGAATGGATTGGAATCTAATGGAATAGAATGGAATGGAATGGAATCTACCGGAATGGAATGGAATGGAATGGAATGGAATCAACCCGAATAAAATGGAATGGAAAGGAATGGAATGGAATGAAATGGAATGGAATGGAATCACCCCAATGGAATGGAATGGAATGGAATGGAATCAAACCGAATAGAATGGAATGGAATGGAATGGAATGGAATCAAGCGGAATGGAATGGAATGGAAAGTAATGGAATGGAATGGAAAGGAATCAACCCGAATTGAATGGAATGAAGTGGAATGGAATGGAATGGAATGGAATGGAATGGAATCAAACCGAATGGAATTGATTGGAATGGAATGGAGTGGAGTGCAGTGGAGTGGAGGGTGTTGGAGTGGAATGGAATGGAATGGAATGGTATAGAATGGAATGGAATTGAATGGAATAGAGTGCAATGGTATGGGATGGAATCAACCAAAATGGAATGGAAAGGAATGGAATGAAATGCCATCAACATGAATGGAATGGAATGGAATGAAATGGAAAGGAATGGAATGGAATGGAATGGAATGAATTGGAAAGGAATGGAATGGAATGGAATGGAATCAAACTGAATAAAATGGAATGGAATGGAATGGGATGGAATGGAAAGGAATCCACCGGAATGGAATGGAATGGAATGGAATGGAGTGGAATGGAATGGAATGGAATGAAATCAACCTGAATGTTATGGAATGGAACGGAATGGAATGGAATGGAATGGAATTGAATGCAATGGAATAGAGTCAACCCGAATGGAATGGAAAGGAATGGAATGGAATGGAATGGAATGGAATCAACCGGAATGGAATGTAATGTAATGGAATGGAATGGAATGGATAAAACTCGAATGGAATGGAATGGAATGCAATGGAATGGAAAGGAATGGAACCAACCTGAATGGAATGGTATGGAATGTAAAGGAATGGAATCAACCGGAATGGAATGGAATGGAATGGAATGGAATGGAATGGATACAACTCGAATGGAATGGAATGGAATGGAATGGAATGGAATAGAACCAACCTGAATGGAATGGTATGGAATGTAAAGGAATGGAATCAACCGGAATGGAATGGAATGTAATGGAATGTAATGGAATGGATACAACTCGAATGGAATGGAATGGAATGGAATGGAATGGATTCAACACGAATGGAATGGAATGGAATGGAATGGAATCGAATGGAAAGGAATGGAATCAACTCTAATGGAATGGAATGGAATGGAATGGAAGGGAATCAATACGAATGGAATGGAATGGAATGGAATGGAACGGAATCAACCAGAATGGAATGGAATGGAATGGAAAGCAATAGAATCAACCTGAATGGAATGGAATGGAATGGAATGGAATCAGCCCAAATGGAATGGAATGCAATGGGATGGAATGGTATGGAATGGAATCTACCCAAATGGAATGGAATGGAATGGAATGGAATCAACTCGATTGGAATGTAATGAAATCAACATGAATGGAATGGAATCAACATGAATGGAATGGAATGGAATGGAATGGAATGCAACGGAATGGAGTCAACCCGAATGGAATGGAATGGAATGAAAGGAATTGAATGGATAGGAATGGAATTGAATCAACTGGAATGGAATGGAATGGAACGGAATGGAATCAACTAGAATGGAATGGAAAGGAATGGAATGGAACCAAACTGAATGGAATGGAATGGAATGGAATGGAATGGAATGGAATGGAACCAAACTGAATGGAATGGAATGGAATGGAATGGAACGGAATGGAATCAACACGAATGGAATGGAAGGGAATGGAATGGAATGGAATGCAATGGAATCAACCTGAATGGAATGGAATGGAATGGAATGGGATGGAATAAACCGGAATGTAATGTAATGTACTGGAATGGAATGGAGTCAAAGGGAACGGAATGGAATGGAAGCGAATCCACCCGAATGTAATGTAATGTAATGGAATGGAATGGAATGGAATGGAATGGAATGGAATGGAATGGAAAAGAATGGAATGGAATGGAATCAACCCGAATGGAAAGGAATGGAATGGAAAGGAACGGAATGGAATGGAATCCACCCGAATGGAATGGAATGGAATGGAATGGAATGGAATGGAAAGGAATGGAATGGAAAGGAATGGAATGGAATCAACCCGAATGGAATGGAATGGAATGGAATGGAATGGAATCAACCAGAGTAGAAAGGAATGGAATGGAATGGAATGGAATCAACCCGAATGGAATGGAATGGAATGGAATGGAATGGAATGGAATGGAATCAACGCGAATGGAACTAAAAGGAATGGAATGGAATGGAAAGGAATGGAATGGAAGTGAATAGAATCAAACGGAATGGAGTGGAATGGAATGGAATGGAATGGAATTGAATGGAATGGAATCAACCCGTATGGAAAGGAATGGAATGGAATCAACCCGAATAGAATGGAATGGAATGGAATGGAATGGAATGGAATGGAATGGAATGGAATGGAATGGAAGTGAATAGAATCAAACGGAATGGAGTGGAATGGAATGGAATGGAATGGAATTGAATGGAATGGAATCAACCCGTATGGAAAGGAATGGAATGGAATCAACCCGAATAGAATGGAATGGAATGGAATGGAGTGGAATGGAATGGAATAGAATGGAATCACCCCAATGGAATGGAATGGAATGGAATGGAATGGAATCAACACGAATGGAATGGAATGGAATGGAATGGAATGGAATGGAATCAACCCGAATGGAATGGAATGGAATGGAATGCAATAGAATGGAATGGAATGGGGTCAACGGAATGTAATGTAATGGAATGGAACGGAGTCAAGCCGAATGGAATGGAATGGCATGGAATCAACCTGAATAGAATGGAATGGAATGGAATCAACCTGAATGGAATAGAATGGAATGCAATGGAATGTAATGGATTGGATTGGAAATGAATTAAACTGAATGGAATGGAGTGGAATGGAATCAACCTGAATGGAATGGAATGAAATGGAATGGAATGGAAAGGAGTCAACCTGAATAGAATGGAATGGAATGGAATGGGATGGAAACAACCGGAATTTAATGTAATGGAATGCAATGGAATGGAGTCAAACCGAAAGAATTGGAACGGAAGCGAATCAACCAGAATGTAATGGAATGGAATGGGATGGAATGGAACGGAATGGAATGGAATGGAATCAACCCGAATGGAATGATATGGAATGGAATGAAAAGGAATGGAATGGAAAGGAATGGAATGGAAAGGAATGGAATGGAGTCAACCCGAATGGAATGGAATGGAATGAAATGGAATGGAATGGAATGGAATGGAATCAACGCGAATGGAACGAAATGGAATGGAATGGAATGGAAAGGAATCAAACTGAATGGAATGGAATGGAATGGAATGGAATGGAATGGAATAGAATCAAAAGGAATGGAATGGAATTGAATGGAATGGAATGGAATGGAATGGAAAGGAATGGAATGGAATCAACCCGAATGGAAAGCAATGGAATGGAATCAACCCGAATGGAATGGAATTGAATGGAACGGAAAGGAATAGAATCGCATCACCCCAATGGAATGGAATGGAACGGAGTGGAATGGAATGGAATGGAATCGAATGAAATGGAATCAACACGAATGGCATGGAATGGAATGGAACGGAAAGGAATCAACCCGAATGGAATGGATTGGAATGGAATGGAATGGAATGGAATCTACCGGAATGGAATGGAATGGAATGGAATGGAATGGAATGGAACGGAATCAACTGGAATGGAATGGAATGTAATGGAGTGGAATCAACCCGAATAAAATGGAATGGAAAGGAATGGAATGGAATGAAATGGAATGGAATGGAATCACCCCAATTGAATGGAAAGGAATGGAATGGAATCAACCCGAATGGAATGGAATGGAATCAACCGGAATGGAATGGAATGGAAAGGAATGGAATGGAATGGAAAGGAATCAACTAGAATTGAATGGAATGGAGTGGAATGGAATGGAATGGAATGGAATGGAATGGAACGGAATCAACCCGAATGGAATGGAATGGAATTGAATTGAATGGATTGGAATGGAATCAACCAGAATGGAAATGATTGGAATGGAATGGAATTGAATTGAATGGATTGGAATGGAATCAACCAGAATGGAATTGATTGGAATGGAATGGAGTGGAGTGGAGTGGAGTGGAGGGGATTGGAGTGGAATGGAATGGAATGGAATGGAATGGAATGGAATGGAATAGAATGGAATGGAATGGAATGGAATGGAATAGAGTGCAATGGAATGGGATGGAATCAACCCAAATGGAATGGAAAGGAATGGAATGAAATGCCATCAACCCGAATGGAATGGAATGGAATGAAATGGAAAGGAATGGAATCGAATGGAATGGAATGGAATGGAATCAAACCGAATAAAATGGAATGGAATGGAATGGGAGTGAATGGAATCCACCGGAATGGAATGGAAAGGAATGGAATGGAATCAACCGGAATGGAATGTAATGGAATGGAATCAACTCAAATAGATTGGAATGGAATGGAATGGAAAAGAATGGAATCACCCCAATGGAATGGAATGGAATGGAATGGAATGGAATCAACACGAATGGAATGGAATGGAATGGAAAGGAATGGAATGGAATCAACCCGAATGGAATGGAATGGAATGGAATGGAACGGAACGGAATAGTATCGAATCACCCCAATGGAATGGAATGGAACGGAATGGAATGGAATGGAATGGAATGGAATGGAATCAACGCGAATGGAATGGAATGGAATGGAATAGAATGGAATGGAATGGAATGGAATCAATCGGAATGGAATGGAATGGAATGGAATCGAATGAAATGCAATCAACACGAACGGAATGAAATGGAATGGAATGGAACCAACCTGAGTGGAATGGAATGGAATGGAATGGAATGGAATAGAACGGAATGGAATCAACACGAATGGAATGGAAGGGAATGGAATGGAATGGAATGGAATGGAATGGAATGGAATCAACCTGAATGGAATGGAATGGGATGGAATAAACCGCAATGTAATGTAATGTACTGGAATGGAATGGAGTCAAAGGGAACGGAATGGAATGGAAGCGAATCAACCCGAATGGAATGGAATGGAATGGAATGGAATGGAATGGAATGGAATGAATGGAATGGAATGGAATGGAAAAGAATGGAATGGAATGGAATCAACCCGAATCGAAAGGAATGGAATGGAAAGGAACGGAATGGAATGGAATCCACCCCAATGGAATGGAATGGAATGGAATGGAATCAACGCGAATGGAACTAAATGGAATGGAATGGAAAGAAAAGGAATCAAACTGAATAGAATGGAATGGAATGGAATGGAATGGAATGAAATGGAATAGAATCAAACGGAATGGAGTGGAATGGAATGGAATGGAATGGAATTGAATGGAATGGAATCAACCCGAATGGAATGGAATGGAATGGAATCAACCCGAATAGAATGGAATGGAATGGAATGGAATCAATAGAATGGAATCACCCCAATGGAATGGAATGGAATGGAATGGAATGGAATGGAATGGAATGGAATCAACACGAATGGAATGGAATGGAAAGGAATGGAATGGAATGGAATCAACCCGAATGGAATGGAATGGAATGGAATCAACCCGAATAGAATGGAATGGAATGGAATGGAATCAATAGAATGGAATCACCCCAATGGAATGGAATGGAATGGAATGGAATGGAATGGAATGGAATGGAATCAACACGAATGGAATGGAATGGAAAGGAATGGAATGGAATGGAATCAACCCGAATGGAATGGAATGGAATGGAATGGAATGGAATGGAATAGAATGGAATGGAATTGGGTCAATCGGAATGTAATGTAATGGAATGGAATGGAATGGAACGAAGTCAAACCGAATGGAATTGAATGGAATGGAATCTACCCGAATAGAATGGAATGGAATGGAATCAAGCTGAATAGAATAGAATGGAATGCAATGGAATGTAATGGAATGGATTGGAATGGAATCAAACTGCATGGAATGGAGTGGAATGGAATCAACCTGAATGGAATGGAATGAAATGGAATGGAATGGAATGGAATCAACATGAATGGAATGGAATGGAATGGAATGGGATGGAAACAACCGGAATGGAATGTAATGGAATGCAATGGAATGGAGTCAAACCGAATGGAATGGAACGGAAGTGAATCAACAAGAATGTAATGGAATGGAATGGGATGGAATGGAATGGAATGGAATGGAATGGAATCAACCCGAATGGAAAGGAATGGAAGGGAATGGAATGGAATGGAATGGAATCCAACCGAATGGAATGGAATGGAATGGAAAGGAATGGAATGGAAAGGAATGGAATGGAATGGAATTGAATGGAGTCAACCCGAATGGAATGCAATGGAATGAAATGGAATGGAATGGAATGAAATCAACGGGAATGGAACGAAATGGAATGGGATGGCATGGAAAGGAATCAAACTGAATGGAATGGAATGGAATGGAATGGAATGGAATGGAATCAACACGAATGGAATGGAATGGAAAGGAATGGAATGGAATGGAATCAACCCGAATGGAATGGAATGGAATGGAATCAACCCGAATAGAATGGAATGGAATGGAATGGAATCAATAGAATGGAATCACCCCAATGGAATGGAATGGAATGGAATGGAATGGAATGGAATGGAATGGAATGGAATCAACACGAATGGAATGGAATGGAAAGGAATGGAATGGAATGGAATCAACCCGAATGGAATGGAATGGAATGGAATGGAATGGAATGGAATAGAATGGAATGGAATTGGGTCAATCGGAATGTAATGTAATGGAATGGAATGGAATGGAACGAAGTGAAACCGAATGGAATTGAATGGAATGGAATCTACCCGAATAGAATGGAATGGAATGGAATCAAGCTGAATAGAATAGAATGGAATGCAATGGAATGTAATGGAATGGATTGGAATGGAATCAAACTGCATGGAATGGAGTGGAATGGAATCAACCTGAATGGAATGGAATGAAATGGAGTGGAATGGAATGGAATCAACATGAATGGAATGGAATGGAATGGAATGGGATGGAAACAACCGGAATGGAATGTAATGGAATGCAATGGAATGGAGTCAAACCGAATGGAATGGAACGGAAGTGAATCAACAAGAATGTAATGGAATGGAAAGGGATGGAATGGAATGGAATGGAATGGAATGGAATGGAATCAACCCGAATGGAAAGGAATGGAAGGGAATGGAATGGAATGGAATGGAATCCACCCGAATGGAATCGAATGGAATGGAAAGGAATGGAATGGAAAGGAATGGAATGGAATGGAATTGAATGGAGTCAACCCGAATGGAATGGAATGGAATGAAATGGAATGGAATGGAATGAAATCAACGGGAATGGAACGAAATGGAATGGGATGGCATGGAAAGGAATCAAACTGAATGGAATGGAATGGAATGGAATGGAATGGAATGGAATGGAATGGAATAGAATCAACAGGAATGGAATGGAATGGAATGGAATGGAATGGAATGGAATCAATCCGAATGGAATGCAATGGAATGGAATCAACCCGAATGGAATGGAATGGAATGGAACGGAACGGAATAGAATCGCATCACCACAATGGAATGGAATGGAACGGAGTGGAATGGAATGGAATGGAATGGAATGGAATGGAATGGAATCAACCCGAATGAAATGGAATGGAATGGAATGGAATGGAATAGAAGGGAATGGAATGGAATGGAATCAATCGGAATGGAAAGGAATGGAATGGAATCGAATGAAATGGAATCAACACGAATGGCATGGAATGGAATGGAATGGAAAGGAATCAACCCGAATGGAATGGATTGGAATGGAATGGAATGGAATGGAATCTATCGGAATGGAATGGAATGGAATGGAATGGAATGGAATGGAATGGAACAGAATCAACCGGAATGGAATGGAATGTAATGGATTGGAATCAACCCGAATAAAATGGAATGGAAAGGAATGGAATGGAATGAAATGGAATGGAATCACCCCAATTGAATGGAGTGGAATGGAATGGAATCAACCCGAATGGAATGGAATGGAATAAACCAGAATGGAATGGAATGGAAAGGAATGGAATGGAATGGAATGGAATGGAATCCACCCGAATGGAATGAAATGGAATGGAATGGAATGGAACCAACCTTTATGGAATGGAATGGAATGGAATGGAATGGAATCAACCGGAATGTAATGTAATGGAATGGAATGGAATGGAGTGGAATCAACACGAATGGAATGGAAGGGAGTGGAATGGAATGGAATGGAATGGAATCAACCTGAATGGAATGGAATGGAATGGAATGGGATGGAATCAACCGGAATGTAATGTAATGGAATGGAATGGAATGGAGTCAAAGGGAACGGAATGGAATGGAAGCGAATCAACCCGAATGTAATGGAGTGGAATGGAATGGAATGCAATGGAATGGAGCGGAATGGAATGGAATGGAATCAACCCGAATGGATAGGAATGGAATTTAATGGAAAGGAATGGAATGGAATCCACTCGAATGGAATGGAATGGAAATGAATGGAATGGAAAGGAATGGAATGGAATCAACCCGAATGGAATGGAATGGAATGGAATGGAATGGAATGGAATGGAATGGAATGGAATCAACCCGAATGGAATGGAATGGAATGGAATGGAATCAATGCGAATGGAACTAAATGGAATGGAATGGAATGGAAGGGAATCAAACTGAATAGAATGGAATGGAATGGAATGGAATGGAATAGAATCAAAAGGAATGCAGTGGAATGGAATGGAATGGAATGGAATGGAATGGAATGGAATGAAAGCAACCCGAATGGAATGGAATGGAATGGAGTCAACCCGAATGCAATGGAAAGGAATGGAATGGAATGGAACGGAACGGAACGGAATTGTATCGAATCACCCCAATGGAATGGAATGGAACGGAATGGAATGGAATGGAATGGAATGGAATCAACGCGAATGGAATGAAATTGAATGGAATGGAATAGAATGGAATGGAATGGAATGGAATCAATCTGAATGGAATGGAATCGAAAGGAATCGAATGAAATGGAATCAACACGAACGGAATTGAATGGAATGGAATGGAATAAACCCGAATGGAATGGAATGGAATGGAATGGAAAGGAATCAACCCGAATGGAATGGATTGGAATCTAATGGAATAGAATGGAATGGAATGGAATCTACCGGAATGGAATGGAATGGAATGGAATGGAATCAACCCGAATAAAATGGAATGGAAAGGAATGGAATGGAATGAAATGGAATGGAATGGAATCACCCCAATGGAATGGAATGGAATGGAATGGAATCAAACCGAATAGAATGGAATGGAATGGAATGGAATGGAATCAAGCGGAATGGAATGGAATGGAAAGTAATGGAATGGAATGGAAAGGAATCAACCCGAATTGAATGGAATGAAGTGGAATGGAATGGAATGGAATGGAATGGAATGGAATCAAACCGAATGGAATTGATTGGAATGGAATGGAGTGGAGTGCAGTGGAGTGGAGGGTGTTGGAGTGGAATGGAATGGAACGGAATGGTATAGAATGGAATGGAATTGAATGGAATAGAGTGCAATGGTATGGGATGGAATCAACCAAAATGGAATGGAAAGGAATGGAATGAAATGCCATCAACATGAATGGAATGGAATGGAATGAAATGGAAAGGAATGGAATGGAATGGAATGGAATGAATTGGAAAGGAATGGAATGGAATGGAATGGAATCAAACTGAATAAAATGGAATGGAATGGAATGGGATGGAATGGAAAGGAATCCACCGGAATGGAATGGAATGGAATGGAATGGAGTGGAATGGAATGGAATGGAATGAAATCAACCTGAATGTTATGGAATGGAACGGAATGGAATGGAATGGAATGGAATTGAATGCAATGGAATAGAGTCAACCCGAATGGAATGGAAAGGAATGGAATGGAATGGAATGGAATGGAATCAACCGGAATGGAATGGAATGGAATGGAATGTAATGGAATGGAATGGAATGGATAAAACTCGAATGGAATGGAATGGAATGCAATGGAATGGAAAGGAATGGAACCAACCTGAATGGAATGGTATGGAATGTAAAGGAATGGAATCAACCGGAATGGAATGGAATGGAATGGAATGGAATGGAATGGATACAACTCGAATGGAATGGAATGGAATGGAATGGAATGGAATAGAACCAACCTGAATGGAATGGTATGGAATGTAAAGGAATGGAATCAACCGGAATGGAATGGAATGTAATGGAATGTAATGGAATGGATACAACTCGAATGGAATGGAATGGAATGGAATGGAATGGATTCAACACGAATGGAATGGAATGGAATGGAATGGAATCGAATGGAAAGGAATGGAATCAACCCTAATGGAATGGAATGGAATGGAATGGAAGGGAATCAATACGAATGGAATGGAATGGAATGGAATGGAACGGAATCAACCAGAATGGAATGGAATGGAATGGAAAGCAATAGAATCAACCTGAATGGAATGGAATGGAATGGAATGGAATCAGCCCAAATGGAATGGAATGCAATGGGATGGAATGGTATGGAATGGAATCTACCCAAATGGAATGGAATGGAATGGAATGGAATCAACTCGATTGGAATGTAATGAAATCAACATGAATGGAATGGAATCAACATGAATGGAATGGAATGGAATGGAATGGAATGCAACGGAATGGAGTCAACCCGAATGGAATGGAATGGAATGAAAGGAATTGAATGGATAGGAATGGAATTGAATCAACTGGAATGGAATGGAATGGAATGGAATGGAATCAACTAGAATGGAATGGAAAGGAATGGAATGGAAACAAACTGAATGGAATGGAATGGAATGGAATGGAATGGAATGGAATGGAATGGAACCAAACTGAATGGAATGGAATGGAATGGAATGGAACGGAATGGAATCAACACGAATGGAATGGAAGGGAATGGAATGGAATGGAATGCAATGGAATCAACCTGAATGGAATGCAATGGAATGGAATGGGATGGAATAAACCGGAATGTAATGTAATGTACTGGAATGGAATGGAGTCAAAGGGAACGGAATGGAATGGAAGCGAATCCACCCGAATGTAATGTAATGTAATGGAATGGAATGGAATGGAATGGAATGGAATGGAATGGAATGGAAAAGAATGGAATGGAATGGAATCAACCCGAATGGAAAGGAATGGAATGGAAAGGAACGGAATGGAATGGAATCCACCCGAATGGAATGGAATGGAATGGAATGGAATGGAATGGAAAGGAATGGAATGGAAAGGAATGGAATGGAATCAACCCGAATGGAATGGAATGGAATGGAATGGAATGGAATCAACCAGAGTGGAAAGGAATGGAATGGAATGGAATGGAATCAACCCGAATGGAATGGAATGGAATGGAATGGAATGGAATGGAATGGAATCAACGCGAATGGAACTAAATGGAATGGAATGGAATGGAAAGGAATGGAATGGAAGTGAATAGAATCAAACGGAATGGAGTGGAATGGAATGGAATGGAATGGAATTGAATGGAATGGAATCAACCCGTATGGAAAGGAATGGAATGGAATCAACCCGAATAGAATGGAATGGAATGGAATGGAATGGAATGGAATGGAATGGAATGGAATGGAATGGAAGTGAATAGAATCAAACGGAATGGAGTGGAATGGAATGGAATGGAATGGAATTGAATGGAATGGAATCAACCCGTATGGAAAGGAATGGAATGGAATCAACCCGAATAGAATTGAATGGAATGGAATGGAATGGAGTGGAATGGAATGGAATAGAATGGAATCACCCCAATGGAATGGAATGGAATGGAATGGAATGGAATCAACACGAATGGAATGGAATGGAATGGAATGGAATGGAATGGAATCAACCCGAATGGAATGGATTGGAATGGAATGCAATAGAATGGAATGGAATGGGGTCAACGGAATGTAATGTAATGGAATGGAACGGAGTCAAGCCGAATGGAATGGAATGGCATGGAATCAACCTGAATAGAATGGAATGGAATGGAATCAACCTGAATGGAATAGAATGGAATGCAATGGAATGTAATGGATTGGATTGGAAATGAATTAAACTGAATGGAATGGAGTGGAATGGAATCAACCTGAATGGAATGGAATGAAATGGAATGGAATGGAAAGGAGTCAACCTGAATAGAATGGAATGGAATGGAATGGGATGGAAACAACCGGAATTTAATGTAATGGAATGCAATGGAATGGAGTCAAACCGAAAGAATTGGAACGGAAGCGAATCAACCAGAATGTAATGGAATGGAATGGGATGGAATGGAACGGAATGGAATGGAATGGAATCAACCCGAATGGAATGATATGGAATGGAATGAAAAGGAATGGAATGGAAAGGAATGGAATGGAAAGGAATGGAATGGAGTCAACCCGAATGGAATGGAATGGAATGAAATGGAATGGAATGGAATGGAATGGAGTCAACCCGAATGGAATGGAATGGAATGAAAGGAATTGAATGGATAGGAATGGAATTGAATCAACTGGAATGGAATGGAATGGAATGGAATGGAATCAACTAGAATGGAATGGAAAGGAATGGAATGGAACCAAACTGAATGGAATGGAATGGAATGGAATGGAATGGAACCAAACTGAATGGAATGGAATGGAATGGAATGGAACGGAATGGAATCAACACGAATGGAATGGAAGGGAATGGAATGGAATGGAATGCAATGGAATCAACCTGAATGGAATGGAATGGAATGGAATGGGATGGAATAAACCGGAATGTAATGTAATGTACTGGAATGGAATGGAGTCAAAGGGAACGGAATGGAATGGAAGCGAATCCACCCGAATGTAATGTAATGTAATGGAATGGAATGGAATGGAATGGAATGGAATGGAATGGAATGGAATGGAAAAGAATGGAATGGAATGGAATCAACCCAAATGGAAAGGAATGGAATGGAAAGGAACGGAATGGAATGGAATCCACCCGAATGGAATGGAATGGAATGGAATGGAATGGAATGGAAAGGAATGGAATGGAAAGGAATGGAATGGAATCAACCCGAATGGAATGGAATGGAATGGAATGGAATGGAATCAACCAGAGTGGAAAGGAATGGAATGGAATGGAATGGAATCAACCCGAATGGAATGGAATGGAATGGAATGGAATGGAATGGAATGGAATCAACGCGAATGGAACTAAATGGAATGGAATGGAATGGAAAGGAATGGAATGGAAGTGAATAGAATCAAACGGAATGGAGTGGAATGGAATGGAATGGAATGGAATTGAATGGAATGGAATCAACCCGTATGGAAAGGAATGGAATGGAATCAACCCGAATAGAATGGAATGGAATGGAATGGAATGGAATGGAATGGAATGGAATGGAATGGAATGGAAGTGAATAGAATCAAACGGAATGGAGTGGAATGGAATGGAATGGAATGGAATTGAATGGAATGGAATCAACCCGTATGGAAAGGAATGGAATGGAATCAACCCGAATAGAATGGAATGGAATGGAATGGAGTGGAATGGAATGGAATAGAATGGAATCACCCCAATGGAATGGAATGGAATGGAATGGAATGGAATGGAATCAACACGAATGGAATGGAATGGAATGGAATGGAATGGAATGGAATCAACCCGAATGGAATGGAATGGAATGGAATGCAATAGAATGGAATGGAATGGGGTCAACGGAATGTAATGTAATGGAATGGAACGGAGTCAAGCCGAATGGAATGGAATGGCATGGAATCAACCTGAATAGAATGGAATGGAATGGAATCAACCTGAATGGAATAGAATGGAATGCAATGGAATGTAATGGATTGGATTGGAAATGAATTAAACTGAATGGAATGGAGTGGAATGGAATCAACCTGAATGGAATGGAATGAAATGGAATGGAATGGAAAGGAGTCAACCTGAATAGAATGGAATGGAATGGAATGGGATGGAAACAACCGGAATTTAATGTAATGGAATGCAATGGAATGGAGTCAAACCGAAAGAATTGGAACGGAAGCGAATCAACCAGAATGTAATGGAATGGAATGGGATGGAATGGAACGGAATGGAATGGAATGGAATCAACCCGAATGGAATGATATGGAATGGAATGAAAAGGAATGGAATGGAAAGGAATGGAATGGAAAGGAATGGAATGGAGTCAACCCGAATGGAATGGAATGGAATGAAATGGAATGGAATGGAATGGAATGGAATCAACGCGAATGGAACGAAATGGAATGGAATGGAATGGAAAGGAATCAAACTGAATGGAATGGAATGGAATGGAATGGAATGGAATGGAATAGAATCAAAAGGAATGGAATGGAATTGAATGGAATGGAATGGAATGGAATGGAAAGGAATGGAATGGAATCAACCCGAATGGAAAGCAATGGAATGGAATCAACCCGAATGGAATGGAATTGAATGGAACGGAAAGGAATAGAATCGCATCACCCCAATGGAATGGAATGGAACGGAGTGGAATGGAATGGAATGGAATCGAATGAAATGGAATCAACACGAATGGCATGGAATGGAATGGAACGGAAAGGAATCAACCCGAATGGAATGGATTGGAATGGAATGGAATGGAATGGAATCTACCGGAATGGAATGGAATGGAATGGAATGGAATGGAATGGAACGGAATCAACTGGAATGGAATGGAATGTAATGGAGTGGAATCAACCCGAATAAAATGGAATGGAAAGGAATGGAATGGAATGAAATGGAATGGAATGGAATCACCCCAATTGAATGGAAAGGAATGGAATGGAATCAACCCGAATGGAATGGAATGGAATCAACCGGAATGGAATGGAATGGAAAGGAATGGAATGGAATGGAAAGGAATCAACTAGAATTGAATGGAATGGAGTGGAATGGAATGGAATGGAATGGAATGGAATGGAACGGAATCAACCCGAATGGAATGGAATGGAATTGAATTGAATGGATTGGAATGGAATCAACCAGAATGGAATTGATTGGAATGGAATGGAGTGGAGTGGAGTGGAGTGGAGGGGATTGGAGTGGAATGGAATGGAATGGAATGGAATGGAATGGAATGGAATAGAATGGAATGGAATGGAATGGAATGGAATAGAGTGCAATGGAATGGGATGGAATCAACACAAATGGAATGGAAAGGAATGGAATGAAATGCCATCAACCCGAATGGAATGGAATGGAATGAAATGGAAAGGAATGGAATCGAATGGAATGGAATGGAATGGAATCAAACCGAATAAAATGGAATGGAATGGAATGGCAGTGAATGGAATCCACCGGAATGGAATGGAAAGGAATGGAATGGAATCAACCGGAATGGAATGTAATGGAATGGAATCAACTCAAATAGATTGGAATGGAATGGAATGGAAAAGAATGGAATCACCCCAATGGAATGGAATGGAATGGAATGGAATGGAATCAACACGAATGGAATGGAATGGAATGGAAAGGAATGGAATGGAATCAACCCGAATGGAATGGAATGGAATGGAATGGAACGGAACGGAATAGTATCGAATCACCCCAATGGAATGGAATGGAACGGAATGGAATGGAATGGAATGGAATGGAATGGAATGGAATCAACGCGAATGGAATGGAATGGAATGGAATAGAATGGAATGGAATGGAATGGAATCAATCGGAATGGAATGGAATGGAATGGAATCGAATGAAATGCAATCAACACGAACGGAATGAAATGGAATGGAATGGAATCCAACCGAATGGAATGGAATGGAATGGAATGGAATGGAATGGAATGCAATGGAAAGGAATCAACCCGAATGGAATGGATTGGAATCTAATGGAATGGAATGGAATGGAATGGAATCTACCGGAATGGAATGGAATGGAATGGAATGGAATCAACCCGAATAAAATGGAATGGAAAGGAATGGAATGGAATGAAATAGAATGGAATGGAATCACCCCAATGGAAGGGAATGGAATGGAATCAAACCGAATAGAATGGAATGGAATGGAATGGAATCAAGCGGAATGGAATGGAATGGAAAGAAATGGAATGGAATGGAAAGGAATCAACCCGAATTGAATGGAATGAAGTGGAATGGAATGCAATGGAATGGAATGGAATCAAACCGAATGGAATTGATTGGAATGGAATGGAGTGGAGTGGATTTGAGTGGAGGGGATTGGAGTGGAATGGAATGGAATGGAATGGAATGGAATGGAATAGAATGGAATGGAATGGAATGGAATAGAGTGCAATGGAATGGGATGGAATCAACCCAAATGGAATGGAAAGGAATGGAATGAAATGCCATCAACCTGAACGGAATGGAATGGAATAAAATGGAAAGGAATGGAATGGAATGGAATGGAATGGAATGGAATGGAATGGAATCAAACCGAATAAAATGGAATGGAATGGAATAGGATGGAATGGAAAGGAATCCACCGGAATGGAATGGAATGGAATGGAATGGAATGGAATGGAATGGAATGAAATCAACCTGAATGGTATGGAATGGAATGGAATGGAATGGAATGGAATGGAATGGAATGGAATAGAGTCAACCCGAATGGAATGGAATGGAATGGAATGGAATGGAATGGAATGGAATGAACCGGAATGGAATGGAATGTAATGGAATGGAATGGAATGGATACAACTCGAATGGAATGGAATGGAATGCAATGGAATGGAATGGAATGGAACCAACCTGAATGGAATGGTATGGTATGGAATGGAATGGAAACAACCGGAATGGAATGGAATGTAATGGAATGGAATGGAATGGAATAGAACCAACCTGAATGGAATGGCATGGAATGGAATGGAATGGAATGGATTCAACACGAATGGAATGGAATGGAATGGAATGCAACGGAATGGAATCAACCCTAATGGAATGGAATGAAATGGAATGGAAGGGAATCAATACGAATGGAATGGAATGGAATGGAATGGAACGGAATCAAACAGAATGCAATGGAATGGAATGGAAAGGAATAGAATCAACCTGAATGGAATGGAATGTAATGGAATGGAATCAGCCCAAATGGAATGGAATGCAATGGGATGGAATGGAATGGAATGGAATCTACCCAAATGGAATGGAATGGAATGGAATGGAATCAACTCGATTGGAATGTAATGAAATCAGCATGAATGGAATGGAATCAACATGAATGGAATGGAATGGAATGGAATGGAATGGAATGCAATGGAATGGAGTCAACCCGAATGGAATGGAATGGAATTAAAGGAATTGAATGGAAAGGAATGGAATTGAATCAACTGGAATCGAATGGAATGGAAAGGAATCAACTCGAATGGAATGGAATGGAATGGAATGGAATGGAATGGAATGGAACCAAACTGAATGGAATGGAATGGAATGGAATGGAACCAACCTGAGTGGAATGGAATGGAATGGAATGGAATAGAACGGAATGGAATCAACACGAATGGAATGGAAGGGAATGGAATGGAATGGAATGGAATGGAATGGAATCAACCTGAATGGAATGGAATGGGATGGAATAAACCGGAATGTAATGTAATGTACTGGAATGGAATGGAGTCAAAGGGAACGGAATGGAATGGAAGCGAATCAACCCGAATGTAATGGAATGGAATGTAATGGAATGGAATGGAATGGAATGGAATGGAATGGAATGGAAAAGTATGGAATGGATTGGAATCAACCCGAATCGAAAGGAATGGAATGGAAAGGAAGGGAATGGAATGGAATCCACCCGAATGGAATGGAATGGAATGGAATCAACGCGAATGGAACTAAATGGAATGGAATGGAAAGAAAAGGAATCAAACTGAATAGAATGGAATGGAATGGAATGGAATGGAATGGAATGGAATGGAATGGAATGGAATAGAATCAAACGGAATGGAGTGGAATGGAATGGAATGGAATGGAATTCAATGGAATGGAATCAACCCGAATGGAATGGAATGGAATGGAATCAACCCGAATAGAATGGAATGGAATGGAATGGAATCAATAGAATGGAATCACCCCAATGGAATGGAATGGAATGGAATGGAATGGAATGGAATGGAATGGAATCAACACGAATGGAATGGAATGGAAATGAATGGAATGGAATGGAATCAACCCGAATGGAATGGAATGGAATGGAATGGAATGGAATAGAATGGAATGGATTGGGGTCAATCGGAATGTAATGTAATGGAATGGAATGGAATGGAACGAAGTCAAACCGAATGGAATTGAATGGAATGGAATCAACCCGAATAGAATGGAATGGAATGGAATCAAGCTGAATAGAATAGAATGGAATGCAATGGAATGTAATGGAATGGATTGGAATGGAATCAAACTGCATGGAATGGAGTGTAATGGAATCAACCTGAATGGAATGGAATGAAATGGAATGCAATGGAATGGAATCAACCAGAATGGAATGGAATGGAATGGAATGGGATGGAAAAAACCGGAATGGAATGTAATGGAATGCAATGGAATGGAGTCAAACCGAATGGAATGGAACGGAAGCGAATCAACCAGAATGTAATGTAATGGAATGGAATGGAATGGGACGGAATGGAACGGAATGGAATGGAATGGAAGCAACCCGAATGGAATGGAATGGAATGGAATGGAACGGAATGGAATGGAATGGAATCCACCCGAATGGTATGAAATGGAATGGAATGGAATGGAACCAACCTGAATGGAATGGAATGGAATGGAATGGAATGGAATGGAACGGAATGGAATCAACACGAATGGAATGATAGGGAATGGAATGGAGTCAACCTGAATGGAATGGAAAGGAATGGTGTGGGATGGAATCAACCGGAATGTAATGTAATGGAATGGAATGGAATGGAGTCAAAGGGAACGGAATGGAATGGAAGCGAATCAACCCGAATGTAATGGAATGGAATGGAATGGAATGGAATGGAATGGAATGGAATTGAATAGAATCAAACGGAATGGAGTGGAATGGAATGGAATGGAATGGAATTGAATGGAATGGAATCAACCCGTATGGAATGGAATGGAATGGAATCAACCCGAATAGAATGGAATGGAATGGAATGGAATGGAATAGAATGGAATCACCCCAATGGAATGGAATGGAATGGAATGGAATAGAATGGAATCAACACCAATGGAATGGAATGGAAAGGAATGGAATGGAAAGGAATCAACCCGAATGGAATGGAATGGAATGGAATGCAATAGAATGGAATGGAATGGGGTCAACGGAATGTAATGTAATGGAATGGAATGGAATGGAACGGAGTCAAGCCGAATGGAATGGAATGGAATGGAATCAACCTGAATAGAATGGAACGGAATGGAAACAACCTGAATGGAATAGAATGGAATGCAATGGAATGTAATGGAATGGATTGGAAAGGAATCAAACTGAATGGAATGGAGTGGAATGGAATCAACCTGAATGGAATGGAATGAAATGGAATGGAATGGAATGGAATCAACCTGAATGGAATGGAATGGAATGGAATGGGATGGAAACAACCGGAATGGAATGTAATGGAATGCAATGGAATGGAGTCAAACCGAATGGAATGGAACGGAAGCGAATAAACCAGAATGTAATGGAATGGAATGGGATGGAATGGAACGGAATGGAATGGAATGGAATCAACCCGAATGGAATGGAATGGAATGGAATGAAAAGGAATGGAATGGAAAGGAATGGAATGGAAAGGAATGGAATGGAGTCAACCCGAATGGAATGGAATGGAATGAAATGGAATGGAATGGAATGGAATGGAATCAACGCGAATGGAACGAAATGGAATGGAATGGAATGGAAAGGAATCAAACTGAATGGAATGGAATGGAATGGAATGGAATGGAATGGAATGGAATAGAATCAAAAGGAATGGAATGGAAAGGAATGGAATGGAATGGAAAGGAATCAAACTGAATGGAATGGAATGGAATGGAATGGAATGGAATAGAATCAAAAGGAATGGAATGGAATGGAATGGAATGGAATGGAATGGAATGGAATGGAATCAATCCGAATGGAATGCAATGGAAAGGAATCAACCCGAATGGAATGGAATGGAATGGAATGGAAAGGAACGGAATAGAATCGCATCACCCCAATGGAATGGAATCGAACGGAGTGGAATGGAAT
This sequence comes from Pan paniscus, assembly GCF_029289425.2. Taxonomy (NCBI): domain Eukaryota; kingdom Metazoa; phylum Chordata; class Mammalia; order Primates; family Hominidae; genus Pan; species Pan paniscus. Next base: position 63,991,981 of record NC_073260.2, on the reverse strand, counting down.
GGAATGGAATCGAATGAAATGGAATCAACACGAATGGCATGGAATGGAATGGAATGGAAAGGAATCAACCCGAATGGAATGGATTGGAATGGAATGGAATGGAATGGAATCTACCGGAATGGAATGGAATGGAATGGAATGGAATGGAATGGAACGGAATCAACTGGAATGGAATGGAATGTAATGGAGTGGAATCAACCCGAATAAAATGGAATGGAAAGGAATGGAATGGAATGAAATGGAATGGAATGGAATCACCCCAATTGAATGGAAAGGAATGGAATGGAATCAACCCGAATGGAATGGAATGGAATCAAACGGAATGGAATGGAATGGAAAGGAATGGAATGGAATGGAAAGGAATCAACTCGAATTGAATGGAATGGAGTGGAATGGAATGGAATGGAATGGAATGGAATGGAATGGAACGGAATCAACCCGAATGGAATGGAATGGAATGGAATGGAATGGAATGGAATGGAATCAACCAGAATGGAATTGATTGGAATGGAATGGAGTGGAGTGGAGTGGAGTGGAGGGGATTGGAGTGGAATGGAATGGAATGGAGTGGAATGGAATGGAATAGAATGGAATGGAATGGAATGGAATGGAATGGAATAGAGTGCAATGGAATGGGATGGAATCAACCCAAATGGAATGGAAAGGAATGGAATGAAATGCCATCAACCCGAATGGAATGGAATGGAATGAAATGGAAAGGAATGGAATGGAATGGAATGGAATGGAATCAAACCGAATAAAATGGAATGGAATGGAATGGGAGTGAATGGAATCCACCGGAATGGAATGGAATGGAATGGAATGGAATGGAATCCACTGGAATGGAATGGAATAGAATGGAATGGAATGGAATGGAATCAACCGGAATGGGATGTAATGGAATGGAATCAACTCGAATAGAATGGAATGGAATGGAATGGAAAAGAATGGAATCACCCCAATGGAATGGAATGGAATGGAATCAACACGAATGGAATGGAATGGAATGGAAAGGAATGGAATGGAATCAACCCGAATGGAATGGAATGGAATGGAATGGAATGGAATGGAATGGAATGGAATGGAATCACCCAGTATGGTATGGACTGGAATGCAATGGAATGTAGTGGAATCAACCCTAATAGAATGGAATGGAATGGAATGGAATGGAATCAACCTGAATGGAATGGAATGGAATGCAATGGAATGGGATGGCATCAACCGGAATGGAATGTAATGGAATGTAATGGAATGGAGTCAAACCTAATGGAATGGAATGGAAGCGAATCAACCCGCATGTAATGGAATGGAATGGAATGGAATGGAATGGAATGGAGTGGATTCCACCCGAATGGAATGGAATGGAAAGGAATGGAAAGGAATGGAATGGAAAGGAATGGAATGGAATCAACCCGATTGGAATGGAATGGAATGCAATGGAATGGAATGGGATGGAATCATCCGGAGTGGAATGGAACGGAATGGAATGGAATCAACCCGAATAGAATACAATGGAATGGAATCAACCTGAATGGAATAGAATGGAATGCAATGGAATGGAATGGAATGGCATGGAATGGATTGGAATGGAATCAAACTCAACGTAATGGAGTGGAATGGAATCAACCTGAATGGAATGGAATGGAATGGAATGGAATCAACCTGAACGGAATGGAATGGAATGGAATGGAATGGGATGGAAACAACCGGAATGGAATGTAAAGGAATGGAATTTAATGGAGTCAAACCGAATGGAATGGAATGGAAGCAAATCAACCAGAATGTAATTTAATGGAATGGAATGGAATGGGACGGAATGGAACGGAATGGAATGGAATGGAAGCAACCCGAAAGGAATGGAATGGAATGGAATGGAACGGAATGGAATGGAATGGAATCCACCCGAATGGAATGAAATGGAATGGAATGGAATGGAACCAACCTGCATGTAATGGAATGGAATGGAATGGAATGGAATGGAATGGAATGGAATGGAATGGAACGGAATGGAACCAACACGAATGGAATGATAGGGAATGGAATGGAGTCAACCTGAATGGAATGGAATGGAATGGAATGGGATGGAATCAACCGGAATGTAATGTAATGGAAGGGAATGGAATGGAGTCAAAGGGAACGGAATGGAATGGAAGCGAATCAACCCAAATGTAATGGAATGGAATGGAATGGAATGGAATGGAATGGAATGGAATGGAATGGAATGGAATCAACCAGAATGGAAAGGAATGGAATGGAATGGAATGGAATGGAATGGAATGGAATGGAACCAACCCGAATGGACTGGAATGGAAAGGAATGGAATGGAAAGGAAAGGAATGGAATGGAATACACCCGACTAGAATGAAATGGAATGGAATGGAATGGAACCAACCTTTATGGAATGGAATGGAATGGAATGGAATGGAATGGAATGGAACGGAGTGGAATCAACACGAATGGAATCGAAGGGAATGGAATGGAACGGAATGGAAAGGAATGGAATCAACCTGAATGGAATGGAATGGAATGGAATGGGATGGAATCAACGGGAATGTAATGTAATGGAATGGAATGGAATGGAGTCAAAGGGAACGGAATGGAATGGAAGCGAATCAACCCGAATGTAATGGAATGGAATGGAATGGAATGGAGCGGAATGGAATGGAATGGAATCAACCCGAATGGACAGGAACGGAATTTAATGGAATGTAATGGAATGGAATCCACCCGAATGGAATGGAATGGAAAGGAATCGAATGGAAAGGAATGGAATGGAATCAACCCGAATGGAATGGAATGGAATGGAATGGAATGGAATGGAATCAACCCGAATGGAATGGAATGGAATGGAATGGAATGGAATAGAATGGAATGGAATGGGGTCAATCGGAAAGTAATGTAACGGAATGGAATGGAATGGAACGGAGTCAAGCCGAATGGAATTGAATGGAATGGAATGGAATGGAATGGAATGGAATGGAATCAACCCGAATGGAATGGAATGGCATGGAATGGAATCAACGCGAATGGAAATAAATGGAATGGAATGGAATGGAAGGGAATCAAACTGAATAGAATGGAATGGAATGGAATGGAATGGAATGGAATGGAATAGAATCAAAAGGAATGGAGAGGAATGGAATGGAATGGAATGGAATGGAAGCAACCCGAATGGAATGGAATGGAATGGAGTCAACCCGAATGGAATGGAAAGGAATGGAATGGAATGGAATGGAGTCAACCCGAATGGAATGGAATGGAATGGAATGGAATGGAATGGAACGGAACGGAATAGTATCGAATCACCACAATGGAATGGAATGGAACGGAATGGAATGGAATGGAATGGAATGGAATGGAATGGAATGGAATCAACGCGAATGGAATGGAATGGAATGGAATAGAATGGAATGGAATGGTATGGAATCAATCGGAATGGAATGGAATGGAATGGAATCGAATGAAATGGAATCAACACGAACGGAATGGAATGGAATGGAATGGAATGGAATCCACCCGAATGGAATGGAATGGAATGGATAGGAATCAACCCGAATGGAATGGAATGGAATCTAATGGAATGGAATGGAATGGAATGGAATCAACCCGAATAAAATGGAATGGAAAGGAATGGATTGGAATGAAATGGAATGGAATGGAATCACCCCAATGGAATGGAATGGAATCAAACCGAATAGAATGGAATGGAATGGAATGGAATCAAGCTGAATGGAATGGAATGGAAAGTAATGGAATGGAATGGAAAGGAATCAACCCGAATTGAATGGAATGAGGTGGAATGGAATGGAATGGAATGGAATGGAATGGAATCAAACCGAATGGAATTGATTGGAATGGAATGGAGTGGAGTGGAGTGGAGGGGATTGGAGTGGAATGGAATGGAATGGAATGGAATGGAATGGAATGGAATGGAATGGAATGGAATAGAGTGCAACGGAATGGCATGAAATCAACCCAAATGGAATGGAAAGGAATGGAATGAAATGCCATCCACCTGAATGGAATGAAATGGAATAAAATGGAAAGGAATGGAATGGAATGGAATGGAATGGAATGGAATGGAATGGAATCAACCCTAATGGAATGGAATGGAATGGAATCAACCAGAATGGAATGGAATGGAATGGAAAGGAATAGAATCAACCTGAATGGAATGTAATCTAATGGAATGGAATCAGCCCAAATGGAATGGAATGCAATGGGATTGAATGGAATGGAATGGAATCTACCCAAATGGAATGGAATGGAATGGAATGGAATCAACTCGATTGGAATGTAATGAAATCAACATGAATGGAATGGAATCAACTTGAATGGAATGGAATGGAAAGGAATGGAATGGAATGGAATGCAATGGAATGGAGTCAACCCGAATGGAATGGAATGGAATGAAAGGAATTGAATGGAAAGGAATGGAATTGAATCAACTGGAATCGAATGGAATGGAATGGAATGGAATGGAATCAACTCGAATGGAATGGAATGGAATGGAATGGAATGGAATGGAATGGAATGGAACCAAACTGAATGGAATGGAATGGAATGGAATGGAATGGAACCAACCTGAGAGGAATGGAATGGAATGGAATGGAATGGAATGGAACGGAATGGAATCAACACGAATGGAATGGAAGGGAATGGAATGGAATGGAATGGAATGGAATCAACCTGAATGGAATGGAATGGGATGAAATCAACCGGAATGTAATGTAATGTACTGGAATGGAATGGAGTCAAAGGGAACGGAATGGAATGGAAGCGAATCAACCCGAATGTAATGGAAAGGAATGGAATGGAATGGAATGGAATGGAATGGAATGGAATGGAATGGAAAAGAATGGAATGGAATGGAATCAACCCGAATAGAAAGGAAGGGAATGGACTGGAACGGAATGGAATGGAATCCACCCGAATGGAATGGAATGGAATGGAATGGAATCAACGCGAATGGAACTAAATGGAATGGAATGGAAAGAAAAGGAATAAAACTGAATAGAATGGAATGGAATGGAATGGAATGGAATAGAATCAAACGGAATGGAGTGGAATGGAATGGAATGGAATGGAATTGAATGGAATGGAATCAACCCGAATGGAATGGAATGGAATGGAATCAACCCGAATAGAATGGAATGGAATGGAATGGAATCAATAGAATGGAATCACCCCAATGGAATGGAATGGAATGGAATCAACACGAATGGAATGGAATGGAAAGGAATGGAATGGAATGGAATCAACCCGAATAGAATGGAATGGAATGGAATGGAATGGAATGGAATAGAATGGAATGGAATGGGGTCAATCGGAATGTAATGTAATGGAATGGAATGGAATGGATTGGAACGGAGTCAAGCCGAATGGAATTGAATGGAATGGAATCAACCCGAATAGAATGGAATGGTACGGAATCAACCTGAATGGAATAGAATGGAATGCAATGGAATGTAATGGAATGGATTGGAGTGAAATCAAACTGAATGGAATGGAGTGGAATGGAATCAACCTGAATGGAATGGAATGAAATGGAATGGAATGGAATGGAATCAACCTGAATGGAATGGAATGGAATGGAATGGGATGGAAACAACCGGAATGGAATGTAATGGAATGCAATGGAATGGAGTCAAACCGAATGGAATGGAACGGAAGCGAATCAACCAGAATGTAATGGAATAGAATGGGATGGAATGGAACGGAGTGGAATGGAATGGAATCAACCCGAATGGAAAGGAATGGAATGGAATGGAATGGAATGGAATGGAATGGAATGGAATGGAATCCAACCGAAAGGAATGGTATGGAATGGAATGGAAAGGAATGGAATGGAAAGGAATGGAATGGAAAGGAATTGAATGGAGTCAACCCGAATAGAATGGAATGGAATGAAATGGAATGGAATGGAATGGAAGGGAATGGAATCAACGCGAATGGAACGAAATGGAATGCAATGGAATGGAAAGGAATCAAACTGAATGGAATGGAATGGAATGGAATGGAATGGAATGGAATGGAATAGAATCAAAAGGATTGGAATGGAATGGAATGGAATGGAATGGAATGGAATCAATCCGAATGGAATGCAATGGAATGGAATCAACCCGAATGGAATGGAATGGAATGGAACGGAACGGAATAGAATCGCATCACCCCAATGGAATGGAATGGAACGGAGTGGAATGGGATGGAATCAACCGGAGTGGAATGGAATGGAATGAAATATAACCAACCCGAATAGAATACAATGGAATGGAATCAATCTGAATGGAATAGAATGGAATGCAATGGAATGGAATGTAATGGCATGGAATGGATTGGAATGGAATCAAACTGAACGTAATGGAGTGGAATGGAATCAAACTGAATGGAATGGAATGGAATGGAATGGAATGGAATGGAATGGAATGGGGTGGAAACAACCGGAATGGAATGTAAAGGAATGGAATTTAATGGAGTCAAACCGAATGGAAAGGAATGGAAGCGAATCAACCAGAATGTAATGTAATGGAATGGAATGGAATGGGACGGAATGGAACGGAATGGTATGGAATGGAAGCAACCCGAATGGAATGGAATGGAATGGAATGGAACGGAATGGAATGGAATGGAATCCACCCGAATGGAATGAAATGGAATGGAATGGAATGGAACCATCCTGAATGGAATGGAATGGAATGGAATGGAATGGAATGGAATGGAATGGAATGGAACCATCCTGAATGGAATGGAATGGAATGGAATGGAATGGAATGGAATGGAATGGAATGGAACGGAATGGAATCAACACGAATGGAATGGAAGGATATAGAATGGAATCAACCTGAATGGAATGGAATGGAATGGAATGGGATGGAATCAACCGGAATGTAATGTAATGGAATGGAATGGAATGGAGTCAAAGGGAACGGAATGGAATGGAAGCGAATCAACCCGAATGTAATGTAAAGGAATGGAATGGAATGGAATGGAACGGAATGGAATGGAATGGAATCAACCTGAATGGAAAGGAATGGAATGGAATGGAATGGAATGGAATGGAATGGAATCCACCCGAATGGAATGGAATGGAAAGGAATGGAATGGAAAGGAAAGGAATGGAATCAACCCGAATGGAATGGAATGCAATGGAATGGAATGGAATGGAATGGAATGGAATGGAATCAACCGGAATGGAATGGAATGGAATGGAATGGAATGGAATGGAATGGAATCAACGCGAATGGAACTCAATGGAATGGAATGGAATGGAATGGAATGGAATGGAATGGAATGGAATGGAAGCAACCCGAATGGAATGGAATGGAATGGAAACAACCCGAATGGAATGGAAAAGAATGGAATGGAATGGAATGGAACGGAACGGAATAGTATCGAATCACCCCAATGGAATGGAATGGAACGGAATGGAATTGAATGGAATGGAATGGAATGGAATGGAATGGAATCAACGCGAATGGAATGCAATGTAATGGAATGGAATAGAATGGAATGGAATGGAATGAAATTAATCGGAATGGAATGGAATGGAATCGAATGAAATGGAATCAACACGAAAGGAATGGAATGGAATCAATCGGAATGGAATGGAATGGAATCAAATGAAATGGAATCAACAAGAAAGGAATGGAATGGAATGGAAGGGAATGGAATCCACCCGAATGGAATGGAATGGAATGGAATGGAAAGGAATCAACACGAATGGAATGGATTGGAATCTAATGGAATGGAATGCAATGGAATGGAATCTACCGGAATGGAATGCAATGGAATGGAATGGAATGGAATGGAATGGAATCAAACGGAATGGAATGGAATGTAATGGAATGGAATCAACCCGAATAAAATGGAATGGAAAGGAATGGAATGGAATGAAATGGAATGGAATGGAATCACCCCAATGGAATGGAATGGAATGGAATGGAATCAAACCGAATGGAATGGAATGGAATGGAATCAACCGGAATGGAATGGAATGGAACGGAATGGAATGGAATGGAAAGGAATCAACCCGAATGGAATGGAATGGAGTGGAATGGAATGGAATGGAATGGAGTGAAATGGAATGGAATGGAATCAACCCGAATGGAAAGGAAAGGAATGGAATGGAATGGAATTGAATGGAATGGAATAGAATCAACCAGAATGGAATTGATTGGAATGGAATGGAGTGGAGTGGAGGGGATTGGAGTGGAATGGAATGGAATGGAATGGAATGGAATGGAATGGAATAGAATGGAATGGAATGGAATGGTATGGAATAGAGTGTAATGGAATGTAATGGAATCAACCCAAATGGAATGGAAAGGAATGGAATGAAATGCCATCAACCCGAATGGAATGGAATGGAATGAAATGGAAAGGAATGGAATGGAATGGAATCAAACCGAATAAGATGGAATGGCATGGAATGGGAGTGAATGGAATCCACCGGAATGGAATGGAATGGAATGGAATGGAATCCACTGGAATGGAATGGAATAGAATGGAATGGAATGGAATGGAATCAACCGGAATGGAATGTAATGGAAGGGAATCAACTCGAATAGAATGGAATGGAATGGAAAAGAATGGAATCACCCCAATGGAATGGAATGGAATGGAATGGAATCAACACGAATGGAATGGAATGGAATGGAAAGGAATGGAATGGAATCAACCCGAATGGAATGGAATGGAATGGAATGGAATGGAATGGAATGGAATGGAATGGAATGGATTCACCCAGTATGGTATGGACTAGAATGCAATGGAATGGAGTGGAATCAACCCTAATAGAATGCAATGGAATGGAATGGAATCAACCTGAATGGAATGGAATGGAATGCAATGGAATGGGATGGAATCAACCGGAATGGAATGTAAAGGAATGGAATGGAATGGAGTTAAACCTAATGGAATGGAATGGAAGCGAATCAAACCGAAAGAAATGGAATGGAATGGAATGGAATGGAACGGAATGGAATGGAGTGGATTCCACACGAATGGAATGGAATGGAAAGGAATGGAAAGGAATGGAATGGAAGGGAATGGAATGGAATCAACCCGAATTTAATGGAATGGAATGCAATGGAACGGAATGGGATGGAATCAACCGGAGTGGAATGGAATGGAATCGAATGGAATCAACCCGAATAGAATACAATGGAATGGAATCAACCTGAATGGAATAGAATGGAATGCAATGGGATGGAATGGAATGGCATGGAATGGATTGGAATGGAATCAAACTGAACGTAATGGAGTGGAATGGAATCAACCTGAATGGAATGGAATGGAATGGAATGGAATCAACCTGAACGGAATGGAATGGAATGGAATGGAATGGGATGGAAAAAACCGGAATAGAATGTAAAGGAATGGAATTTAATGGAGTCAAACCGAATGGAATGGAATGGAAGCGAATCAACCAGAATGTAATGTAATGGAATGGAATGGAATGGGACGGAATGGAACGGAATGGAATGGAATGGAAGCAACCCGAATGGAATGGAATGGAATGGAATGGAACGGAATGGAATGGAATGGAATCCACCCGAATGGAATGAAATGGATTGGAATGGAATGGAACCAACCTGAATGGAATGGAATGGAATGGAATGGAATGGAATGGAATGGAATCAACCGGAATGGAATGGAATGGAATGGAATGGAATGGAATGGAATGGAATGGAATGGAATCAACGCGAATGGAACTCAATGGAATGGAATGGAATGGAATGGAATGGAATGGAAGCAACCCGAATGGAATGGAATGGAATGGAAACAACCCGAATGGAATGGAAAAGAATGGAATGGAATGGAATGGAACGGAACGGAATAGTATCGAATCACCCCAATGGAATGGAATGGAACGGAATGGAATGGAATGGAATGGAATGGAATGGAATCAACGCGAATGGAATGCAATGGAATGGAATGGAATAGAATGGAATGGAATGGAATGGAATTAATCGGAATGGAATGGAATGGAATCGAATGAAATGGAATCAACACGAAAGGAATGGAATGGAATCAATCGGAATGGAATGGAATGGAATCGAATGAAATGGAATCAACAAGAAAGGAATGGAATGGAATGGAATGGAATGGAATCCACCCGAATGGAATGGAATGGAATGGAATGGAAAGGAATCAACACGAATGGAATGGATTGGAATCTAATGGAATGGAATGGAATGGAATGGAATCTACCGGAATGGAATGGAATGGAATGGAATGGAATGGAATGGAATGGAATGGAATCAAACGGAATGGAATGGAATGTAATGTAATGGAATCAACCCGAATAAAATGGAATGGAAAGGAATGGAATGGAATGAAATGGAATGGAATGGAATCACCCCAATGGAATGGAATGGAATGGAATGGAATCAAACCGAATGGAATGGAATGGAATGGAATCAACCGGAATGGAATGGAATGGAACGGAATGGAATGGAATGGAAAGGAATCAACCCGAATGGAATGGAATGGAGTGGAATGGAATGGAATGGAATGGAGTGAAATGGAATGGAATGGAATCAACCCGAATGGAAAGGAAAGGAATGGAATGGAACGGAATTGAATGGAATGGAATAGAATCAACCAGAATGGAATTGATTGGAATGGAATGGAGTGGAGTGGAGTGGAGGGGATTGGAGTGGAATGGAATGGAATGGAATGGAATGGAATGGAATGGAATGGAATGGAATAGAATGGAATGGAATGGAATGGTATGGAATAGAGTGTAATGGAATGTAATGGAATCAACCCAAATGGAATGGAAAGGAATGGAATGAAATGCCATCAACCCGAATGGAATGGAATGGAATGAAATGGAAAGGAATGGAATGGAATGGAATCAAACCGAATAAGATGGAATGGAATGGAATGGGAGTGAATGGAATCCACCGGAATGGAATGGAATGGAATGGAATGGAATCCACTGGAATGGAATGTAATGGAAAGGAATCAACTCGAATAGAATGGAATGGAATGGAAAAGAATGGAATCACCCCAATGGAATGGAATGGAATGGAATGGAATGGAATGGAATGGAATGGAATCAACACGAATGGAATGGAATGGAATGGAAAGGAATGGAATGGAATCAACCCGAATGGAATGGAATGGAATGGAATGGAATGGAATGGAATGGAATGGATTCACCCAGTATGGTATGGACTAGAATGCAATGGAATGGAGTGGAATCAACCCTAATAGAATGCAATGGAATGGAATGGAATCAACCTGAATGGAATGGAATGGAATGCAATGGAATGGGATGGAATCAACCGGAATGGAATGTAAAGGAATGGAATGGAATGGAGTTAAACCTAATGGAATGGAATGGAAGCGAATCAACCCGAAAGAAATGGAATGGAATGGAATGGAATGGAACGGAATGGAATGGAGTGGATTCCACACGAATGGAATGGAATGGAAAGGAATGGAAAGGAATGGAATGGAAGGGAATGGAATGGAATCAACCCGAATGGAATGGAATGGAATGCAATGGAATGGAATGGGATGGAATCAACCGGAGTGGAATGGAATGGAATGGAATGGAATCAACCCGAATAGAATACAATGGAATGGAATCAACCTGAATGGAATAGAATGGAATGCAATGGGATGGAATGGAATGGCATGGAATGGATTGGAATGGAATCAAACTGAACGTAATGGAGTGGAATGGAATCAACCTGAATGGAATGGAATGGAATGGAATGGAATCAACCTGAACGGAATGGAATGGAATGGAATGGAATGGGATGGAAACAACCGGAATAGAATGTAAAGGAATGGAATTTAATGGAGTCAAACCGAATGGAATGGAATGGAAGCGAATCAACCAGAATGTAATGTAATGGAATGGAATGGAATGGGACGGAATGGAACGGAATGGAATGGAATGGAAGCAACCCGAATGGAATGGAATGGAATGGAATGGAACGGAATGGAATGGTATGGAATCCACCCGAATGGAATGAAATGGATTGGAATGGAATGGAACCAACCTGAATGGAATGGAATGGAATGGAATGGAATGGAATGGAATGGAATCAACCGGAATGTAATTTAATGGAATGGAATGGAGTCAAAGGGAACGGAATGGAATGGAAGCGAATCAACCCGAATGTAATGTAATGGAATGGAATGGAATGGAATGGAATAGAATGGAACGGAATGGAATGGAATGGAATCAATCCGAATGGAAAGGAATGGAATGGAATGGAGTGGAATGGAATGGAATGGAATCCACCCGAATGGAATGGAATGAAAAGGAATGGAATGGAAAGGAATGGAATGGAATCAACCCGAATGGAATGGAATGGAATGGAATGGAATGGAATGGAATGGAATGGAATCAACCCGAATGGAATGGAATGGAATGGAATGGAATGGAATGGAATGGAATCAACGCGAATGGAACTAAATGGAATGGAATGGAATGGAATGGAATGGAATGGAATGGAATGGAATGGAATGGAATGGAAGCAACCCGAATGGAATGGAATGGAATGGAATTAACCCGAATGGAATGGAAAGGAACGGAATGGAATGGAATGGAAAGGAACGGAATAGTATCGAATCACCCCAATGGAATGGAATGGAAAGGAATGGAATGGAATGGAATGGAATGGAATGGAATGGAATGGAATGGAATGTAATCAACGCGAATGGAATGCAATGGAATGGAATGAAATAGAATGGAATGGAATGGAATGGAATAGAGTGTAATGGAATGTAATGGAATCAACCCAAATGGAATGGAAAGGAATGGAATGAAATGCCATCAACCCGAATGGAAAGGAATGGAATGAAAAGGAAAGGAAATGTATGGAATGGAATGGAATGGATTCAAACCGAATAAGATGGAATGGAATGGAATGGGAGTGAATGGAATCCACCGGAATGGAATGGAATGGAATGGAATGGATTCCATTGGAATGGAATGGAATAGAATGGAATGCAATGGAATGGAATCAACCGGAATGGAATGTAATGGAATGGAATCAACTCGAATAGAATGGAATGGAATGGAATGGAAAAGAATGGAATCACCCCAATGGAATGGAATGGAATGGAATGGAATGGAATCAACACGAATGGAATGGAATGGAATGGAAAGGAAAGGAATGGAATCAACCCGAATGGAAAGGAATGGAATGGAATGGAATGGAATGGAATGGAATGGAATCACCCAGTATGGTATGGACTGGAATGCAATGGAATGGAGTGGAATCAACCCTAATAGAATGGAATGGAATGGAATGGAATCAACCTTAATGGAATGGAATGGAATGCAATGGAATGGGATGGAATCAACCGGAATGGAATGTAACGGAATGGAATGGAATGGAGTCAAACCTAATGGAATGGAATGGAAGCGAATCAACCCGAATGTAATGGAATGGATTGGAATGGAATGGAATGGAACGGAATGGAATGGAATGGAATCAACCCGAATGGAAAGGAATGGAATGGAATGGAATGGAATGGAATGGAATAGAGTGGATTCCACCCGAATTTAATGGAATGGAAAGGAATGGAAAGGAATGGAATGGAAAGGAATGGAATGGAATCAACCCGATTGGAATGGAATGGAATGCAATGGAATGGAATGGGATGGAATCAACCGTAGTGGAATGGAATGGAATGGAATGGAATGGAAGCAACCCGAATGGAATGGAATGGAATGGAAACAACCCGAATGGAATGGAAAAGAATGGAATGGAATGGAATGGAATGGAACGGAATAGTATCGAATCACCCCAATGGAATGGAATGGAACGGAATGGAATTGAATGGAATGGAATGGAATGGAATGGAATGGAATCAACGCGAATGGAATGCAATGGAATGGAATGGAATAGAATGGAATGGAATGGAATGGAATTAATCGGAATGGAATGGAATGGAATCGAATGAAATGGAATCAACACGAAAGGAATGGAATGGAATCAATCGGAATGGAATGGAATGGAATCGAATGAAATGGAATCAACAAGAAAGGAATGGAATGGAATGGAAGGGAATGGAATCCACCCGAATGGAATGGAATGGAATGGAATGGAAAGGAATCAACACGAATGGAATGGATTGGAATCTAATGGAATGGAATGCAATGGAATGGAATCTACCGGAATGGAATGCAATGGAATGGAATGGAATGGAATGGAATGGAATCAAACGGAATGGAATGGAATGTAATGGAATGGAATCAACCCGAATAAAATGGAATGGAAAGGAATGGAATGGAATGAAATGGAATGGAATGGAATCACCCCAATGGAATGGAATGGAATGGAATGGAATCAAACCGAATGGAATGGAATGGAATGGAATCAACCGGAATGGAATGGAATGGAACGGAATGGAATGGAATGGAAAGGAATCAACCCGAATGGAATGGAATGGAGTGGAATGGAATGGAATGGAATGGAGTGAAATGGAATGGAATGGAATCAACCCGAATGGAAAGGAAAGGAATGGAATGGAATGGAATTGAATGGAATGGAATAGAATCAACCAGAATGGAATTGATTGGAATGGAATGGAGTGGAGTGGAGGGGATTGGAGTGGAATGGAATGGAATGGAATGGAATGGAATGGAATGGAATAGAATGGAATGGAATGGAATGGTATGGAATAGAGTGTAATGGAATGTAATGGAATCAACCCAAATGGAATGGAAAGGAATGGAATGAAATGCCATCAACCCGAATGGAATGGAATGGAATGAAATGGAAAGGAATGGAATGGAATGGAATCAAACCGAATAAGATGGAATGGCATGGAATGGGAGTGAATGGAATCCACCGGAATGGAATGGAATGGAATGGAATGGAATCCACTGGAATGGAATGGAATAGAATGGAATGGAATGGAATGGAATCAACCGGAATGGAATGTAATGGAAGGGAATCAACTCGAATAGAATGGAATGGAATGGAAAAGAATGGAATCACCCCAATGGAATGGAATGGAATGGAATGGAATCAACACGAATGGAATGGAATGGAATGGAAAGGAATGGAATGGAATCAACCCGAATGGAATGGAATGGAATGGAATGGAATGGAATGGAATGGATTCACCCAGTATGGTATGGACTAGAATGCAATGGAATGGAGTGGAATCAACCCTAATAGAATGCAATGGAATGGAATGGAATCAACCTGAATGGAATGGAATGGAATGCAATGGAATGGGATGGAATCAACCGGAATGGAATGTAAAGGAATGGAATGGAATGGAGTTAAACCTAATGGAATGGAATGGAAGCGAATCAACCCGAAAGAAATGGAATGGAATGGAATGGAATGGAACGGAATGGAATGGAGTGGATTCCACACGAATGGAATGGAATGGAAAGGAATGGAAAGGAATGGAATGGAAGGGAATGGAATGGAATCAACCCGAATTTAATGGAATGGAATGCAATGGAACGGAATGGGATGGAATCAACCGGAGTGGAATGGAATGGAATCGAATGGAATCAACCCGAATAGAATACAATGGAATGGAATCAACCTGAATGGAATAGAATGGAATGCAATGGGATGGAATGGAATGGCATGGAATGGATTGGAATGGAATCAAACTGAACGTAATGGAGTGGAATGGAATCAACCTGAATGGAATGGAATGGAATGGAATGGAATCAACCTGAACGGAATGGAATGGAATGGAATGGAATGGGATGGAAAAAACCGGAATAGAATGTAAAGGAATGGAATTTAATGGAGTCAAACCGAATGGAATGGAATGGAAGCGAATCAACCAGAATGTAATGTAATGGAATGGAATGGAATGGGACGGAATGGAACGGAATGGAATGGAATGGAAGCAACCCGAATGGAATGGAATGGAATGGAATGGAACGGAATGGAATGGAATGGAATCCACCCGAATGGAATGAAATGGATTGGAATGGAATGGAACCAACCTGAATGGAATGGAATGGAATGGAATGGAATGGAATGGAATGGAATCAACCGGAATGGAATGGAATGGAATGGAATGGAATGGAATGGAATGGAATGGAATCAACGCGAATGGAACTCAATGGAATGGAATGGAATGGAATGGAATGGAATGGAATGGAAGCAACCCGAATGGAATGGAATGGAATGGAAACAACCCGAATGGAATGGAAAAGAATGGAATGGAATGGAATGGAACGGAACGGAATAGTATCGAATCACCCCAATGGAATGGAATGGAACGGAATGGAATGGAATGGAATGGAATGGAATGGAATCAACGCGAATGGAATGCAATGGAATGGAATGGAATAGAATGGAATGGAATGGAATGGAATTAATCGGAATGGAATGGAATGGAATCGAATGAAATGGAATCAACACGAAAGGAATGGAATGGAATCAATCGGAATGGAATGGAATGGAATCGAATGAAATGGAATCAACAAGAAAGGAATGGAATGGAATGGAATGGAATGGAATGGAATCCACCCGAATGGAATGGAATGGAATGGAATGGAAAGGAATCAACACGAATGGAATGGATTGGAATCTAATGGAATGGAATGGAATGGAATGGAATCTACCGGAATTGAATGGAATGGAATGGAATGGAATGGAATGGAATGGAATCAAACGGAATGGAATGGAATGTAATGTAATGGAATCAACCCGAATAAAATGGAATGGAAAGGAATGGAATGGAATGAAATGGAATGGAATGGAATCACCCCAATGGAATGGAATGGAATGGAATGGAATCAAACCGAATGGAATGGAATGGAATGGAATCAACCGGAATGGAATGAAATGGAACGGAATGGAATGGAATGGAAAGGAATCAACCCGAATGGAATGGAATGGAGTGGAATGGAATGGAATGGAATGGAGTGAAATGGAATGGAATGGAATCAACCCGAATGGAAAGGAAAGGAATGGAATGGAACGGAATTTAATGGAATGGAATAGAATCAACCAGAATGGAATTGATTGGAATGGAATGGAATGGAGTGGAGTGGAGGGGATTGGAGTGGAATGGAATGGAATGGAATGGAATGGAATGGAATGGAATAGAATGGAATGGAATGGAATGGTATGGAATAGAGTGTAATGGAATGTAATGGAATCAACCCAAATGGAATGGAAAGGAATGGAATGAAATGCCATCAACCCGAATGGAATGGAATGGAATGAAATGGAAAGGAATGGAATGGAATGGAATCAAACCGAATAAGATGGAATGGAATGGAATGGGAGTGAATGGAATCCACCGGAATGGAATGGAATGGAATGGAATGGAATCCACTGGAATGGAATGTAATGGAAAGGAATCAACTCGAATAGAATGGAATGGAATGGAAAAGAATGGAATCACCCCAATGGAATGGAATGGAATGGAATGGAATGGAATGGAATGGAATCAACACGAATGGAATGGAATGGAATGGAAAGGAATGGAATGGAATCAACCCGAATGGAATGGAATGGAATGGAATGGAATGGAATTAAATGGAATGGATTCACCCAGTATGGTATGGACTAGAATGCAATGGAATGGAGTGGAATCAACCCTAATAGAATGCAATGGAATGGAATGGAATCAACCTGAATGGAATGGAATGGAATGCAATGGAATGGGATGGAATCAACCGGAATGGAATGTAAAGGAATGGAATGGAATGGAGTTAAACCTAATGGAATGGAATGGAAGCGAATCAACCCGAAAGAAATGGAATGGAATGGAATGGAATGGAACGGAATGGAATGGAGTGGATTCCACACGAATGGAATGGAATGGAAAGGAATGGAAAGGAATGGAATGGAAGGGAATGGAATGGAATCAACCCGAATGGAATGGAATGGAATGCAATGGAATGGAATGGGATGGAATCAACCGGAGTGGAATGGAATGGAATGGAATGGAATCAACCCGAATAGAATACAATGGAATGGAATCAACCTGAATGGAATAGAATGGAATGCAATGGGATGGAATGGAATGGCATGGAATGGATTGGAATGGAATCAAACTGAACGTAATGGAGTGGAATGGAATCAACCTGAATGGAATGGAATGGAATGGAATGGAATCAACCTGAACGGAATGGAATGGAATGGAATGGAATGGGATGGAAACAACCGGAATAGAATGTAAAGGAATGGAATTTAATGGAGTCAAACCGAATGGAATGGAATGGAAGCGAATCAACCAGAATGTAATGTAATGGAATGGAATGGAATGGGACGGAATGGAACGGAATGGAATGGAATGGAAGCAACCCGAATGGAATGGAATGGAATGGAATGGAACGGAATGGAATGGTATGGAATCCACCCGAATGGAATGAAATGGATTGGAATGGAATGGAACCACCCTGAATGGAATGGAATGGAATGGAATGGAATGGAATCAACCGGAATGTAATTTAATGGAATGGAATGGAGTCAAAGGGAACGGAATGGAATGGAAGCGAATCAACCCGAATGTAATGTAATGGAATGGAATGGAATGGAATGGAATAGAATGGAACGGAATGGAATGGAATGGAATCAATCCGAAAGGAAAGGAATGGAATGGAATGGAGTGGAATGGAATGGAATGGAATCCACCCGAATGGAATGGAATGAAAAGGAATGGAATGGAAAGGAATGGAATGGAATCAACCCGAATGGAATGGAATGGAATGGAATGGAATGGAATGGAATGGAATCAACCCGAATGGAATGGAATGAAATGGAATGGAATGGAATGGAATGGAATCAACGCGAATGGAACTAAATGGAATGGAATGGAATGGAATGGAATGGAATGGAATGGAATGGAATGGAATGGAATGGAAGCAACCCGAATGGAATGGAATGGAATGGAATTAACCCGAATGGAATGGAAAGGAACGGAATGGAATGGAATGGAAAGGAACGGAATAGTATCGAATCACCCCAATGGAATGGAATGGAAAGGAATGGAATGGAATGGAATGGAATGGAATGGAATGGAATGGAATGGAATCAACGCGAATGGAATGCAATGGAATGGAATGAAATAGAATGGAATGGAATGGAATGGAATAGAGTGTAATGGAATGTAATGGAATCAACCCAAATGGAATGGAAAGGAATGGAATGAAATGCCATCAACCCGAATGGAAAGGAATGGAATGAAAAGGAAAGGAAATGTATGGAATGGAATGGAATGGATTCAAACCGAATAAGATGGAATGGAATGGAATGGGAGTGAATGGAATCCACCGGAATGGAATGGAATGGAATGGAATAGAATGGAATGCAATGGAATGGAATCAACCGGAATGGAATGTAATGGAATGGAATCAACTCGAATAGAATGGAATGGAATGGAATGGAAAAGAATGGAATCACCCCAATGGAATGGAATGGAATGGAATGGAATGGAATCAACACGAATGGAATGGAATGGAATGGAAAGGAAAGGAATGGAATCAACCCGAATGGAAAGGAATGGAATGGAATGGAATGGAATGGAATGGAATGGAATCACCCAGTATGGTATGGACTGGAATGCAATGGAATGGAGTGGAATCAACCCTAATAGAATGGAATGGAATGGAATGGAATCAACCTTAATGGAATGGAATGGAATGCAATGGAATGGGATGGAATCAACCGGAATGGAATGTAACGGAATGGAATGGAATGGAGTCAAACCTAATGGAATGGAATGGAAGCGAATCAACCCGAATGTAATGGAATGGATTGGAATGGAATGGAATGGAACGGAATGGAATGGAATGGAATCAACCCGAATGGAAAGGAATGGAATGGAATGGAATGGAATGGAATGGAATAGAGTGGATTCCACCCGAATTTAATGGAATGGAAAGGAATGGAAAGGAATGGAATGGAAAGGAATGGAATGGAATCAACCCGATTGGAATGGAATGGAATGCAATGGAATGGAATGGGATGGAATCAACCGTAGTGGAATGGAATGGAATGGAATGGAATCAACCCGAATAGAATACAATGTAATGGAATCAACCTGAATGGTATAGAATGGAATGCAATGGAATGGAATGGAATGGCATGGAATGGATTGGAATGGAATCAAACTGAATGGAATGGAGTGGAAAGGAATCAACCTGAATGGAATGGAATGGAATGGAATGGAATCAACCTGAACGGAATGGAATGGAATGGAATGGAATGGAATGGGTTGGAAACAACCGGAATGGAATGTAAAGGAATGGAATTTAATGGAGTCAAACCGAATGGAATGGAATGGAAGCGAATCAACCAGAATGTAATGTAATGTAATGGAATGGAATGGGACGGAATGGAACGGAATGGAATGGAATGGAATCAACACGAATGGACTGGAATGGAATGGAATGGAATCCACCCGAATGGAATGAAATGGAATGGAATGGAATGGAACCAACCTTTATGGAATGGAATGGAATGGAATGGAATGGAATGGAATGGAATGGAATGGAACGGAGTGGAATCAACATGAATGGAATGGAAGGGAATGGAATGGAATGGAATGGAATGGAATGGAATGGAATGGAATCAACATGAATGGAATGGAATGGAATGGGATGGAATCAACCGGAATGTAATGTAATGGAATGGAATGGAATGGAGTCAAAGGGAACGGAATGGAATGGAAGCGAATCAACCCGAATGTATTGGAATGGAATGGAATGGAGCGGAATGGAATGGAATGGAATCAACCCGAATGGATAGGAATGGAATTTAATGGAATGGAATGGAATGGAATCCACCCGAATGGAATGGAATGGAAAGGAATGGAATGGAAAGGAATGGAATGGAATCAACCCGAATGGAATGGAATGGAATGGAATGGAATGGAATGGAATGGAAACCACCCGAATGGAATGAAATGGAATGGAATGGAATCAACGCGAATGGAACTAAATGGAATGGAATGGAATTTAAGGGAATCAAACTGAATAGAATGGAATGGAATGGAATGGAATGGAATGGAATAGAATCAAAAGGAATGGAGTGGAATGGAATGGAATGGAATGGGATGGAATCAACCGGAATGTAATGTAATGGAATGGAATGGAATGGAGTCAAAGGGAACGGAATGGAATGGAAGCGAATCAACCCGAATGTAATGTAAAGGAATGGAATGGAATGGAATGGAACGGAATGGAATGGAATGGAATCAACCTGAATGGAAAGGAATGGAATGGAATGGAATGGAATGGAATGGAATGGAATCCACCCGAATGGAATGGAATGGAAAGGAATGGAATGGAAAGGAAAGGAATGGAATCAACCCGAATGGAATGGAATGCAATGGAATGGAATGGAATGGAATGGAATGGAATGGAATCAACCGGAATGGAATGGAATGGAATGGAATGGAATGGAATGGAATGGAATCAACGCGAATGGAACTCAATGGAATGGAATGGAATGGAATGGAATGGAATGGAATGGAATGGAAGCAACCCGAATGGAATGGAATGGAATGGAAACAACCCGAATGGAATGGAAAAGAATGGAATGGAATGGAATGGAACGGAACGGAATAGTATCGAATCACCCCAATGGAATGGAATGGAACGGAATGGAATTGAATGGAATGGAATGGAATGGAATGGAATGGAATCAACGCGAATGGAATGCAATGGAATGGAATGGAATAGAATGGAATGGAATGGAATGAAATTAATCGGAATGGAATGGAATGGAATCGAATGAAATGGAATCAACACGAAAGGAATGGAATGGAATCAATCGGAATGGAATGGAATGGAATCGAATGAAATGGAATCAACAAGAAAGGAATGGAATGGAATGGAAGGGAATGGAATCCACCCGAATGGAATGGAATGGAATGGAATGGAAAGGAATCAACACGAATGGAATGGATTGGAATCTAATGGAATGGAATGCAATGGAATGGAATCTACCGGAATGGAATGCAATGGAATGGAATGGAATGGAATGGAATGGAATCAAACGGAATGGAATGGAATGTAATGGAATGGAATCAACCCGAATAAAATGGAATGGAAAGGAATGGAATGGAATGAAATGGAATGGAATGGAATCACCCCAATGGAATGGAATGGAATGGAATGGAATCAAACCGAATGGAATGGAATGGAATGGAATCAACCGGAATGGAATGGAATGGAACGGAATGGAATGGAATGGAAAGGAATCAACCCGAATGGAATGGAATGGAGTGGAATGGAATGGAATGGAATGGAGTGAAATGGAATGGAATGGAATCAACCCGAATGGAAAGGAAAGGAATGGAATGGAACGGAATTGAATGGAATGGAATAGAATCAACCAGAATGGAATTGATTGGAATGGAATGGAGTGGAGTGGAGTGGAGGGGATTGGAGTGGAATGGAATGGAATGGAATGGAATGGAATGGAATGGAATGGAATAGAATGGAATGGAATGGAATGGTATGGAATAGAGTGTAATGGAATGTAATGGAATCAACCCAAATGGAATGGAAAGGAATGGAATGAAATGCCATCAACCCGAATGGAATGGAATGGAATGAAATGGAAAGGAATGGAATGGAATGGAATCAAACCGAATAAGATGGAATGGAATGGAATGGGAGTGAATGGAATCCACCGGAATGGAATGGAATGGAATGGAATGGAATCCACTGGAATGGAATGTAATGGAAAGGAATCAACTCGAATAGAATGGAATGGAATGGAAAAGAATGGAATCACCCCAATGGAATGGAATGGAATGGAATGGAATGGAATGGAATGGAATCAACACGAATGGAATGGAATGGAATGGAAAGGAATGGAATGGAATCAACCCGAATGGAATGGAATGGAATGGAATGGAATGGAATGGAATGGAATGGATTCACCCAGTATGGTATGGACTAGAATGCAATGGAATGGAGTGGAATCAACCCTAATAGAATGCAATGGAATGGAATGGAATCAACCTGAATGGAATGGAATGGAATGCAATGGAATGGGATGGAATCAACCGGAATGGAATGTAAAGGAATGGAATGGAATGGAGTTAAACCTAATGGAATGGAATGGAAGCGAATCAACCCGAAAGAAATGGAATGGAATGGAATGGAATGGAACGGAATGGAATGGAGTGGATTCCACACGAATGGAATGGAATGGAAAGGAATGGAAAGGAATGGAATGGAAGGGAATGGAATGGAATCAACCCGAATGGAATGGAATGGAATGCAATGGAATGGAATGGGATGGAATCAACCGGAGTGGAATGGAATGGAATGGAATGGAATCAACCCGAATAGAATACAATGGAATGGAATCAACCTGAATGGAATAGAATGGAATGCAATGGGATGGAATGGAATGGCATGGAATGGATTGGAATGGAATCAAACTGAACGTAATGGAGTGGAATGGAATCAACCTGAATGGAATGGAATGGAATGGAATGGAATCAACCTGAACGGAATGGAATGGAATGGAATGGAATGGGATGGAAACAACCGGAATAGAATGTAAAGGAATGGAATTTAATGGAGTCAAACCGAATGGAATGGAATGGAAGCGAATCAACCAGAATGTAATGTAATGGAATGGAATGGAATGGGACGGAATGGAACGGAATGGAATGGAATGGAAGCAACCCGAATGGAATGGAATGGAATGGAATGGAACGGAATGGAATGGTATGGAATCCACCCGAATGGAATGAAATGGATTGGAATGGAATGGAACCAACCTGAATGGAATGGAATGGAATGGAATGGAATGGAATGGAATGGAATCAACCGGAATGTAATTTAATGGAATGGAATGGAGTCAAAGGGAACGGAATGGAATGGAAGCGAATCAACCCGAATGTAATGTAATGGAATGGAATGGAATGGAATGGAATAGAATGGAACGGAATGGAATGGAATGGAATCAATCCGAATGGAAAGGAATGGAATGGAATGGAGTGGAATGGAATGGAATGGAATCCACCCGAATGGAATGGAATGAAAAGGAATGGAATGGAAAGGAATGGAATGGAATCAACCCGAATGGAATGGAATGGAATGGAATGGAATGGAATGGAATGGAATCAACCCGAATGGAATGGAATGGAATGGAATGGAATGGAATGGAATGGAATCAACGCGAATGGAACTAAATGGAATGGAATGGAATGGAATGGAATGGAATGGAATGGAATGGAATGGAATGGAAGCAACCCGAATGGAATGGAATGGAATGGAATTAACCCGAATGGAATGGAAAGGAACGGAATGGAATGGAATGGAAAGGAACGGAATAGTATCGAATCACCCCAATGGAATGGAATGGAAAGGAATGGAATGGAATGGAATGGAATGGAATGGAATGGAATGGAATGGAATGTAATCAACGCGAATGGAATGCAATGGAATGGAATGAAATAGAATGGAATGGAATGGAATGGAATAGAGTGTAATGGAATGTAATGGAATCAACCCAAATGGAATGGAAAGGAATGGAATGAAATGCCATCAACCCGAATGGAAAGGAATGGAATGAAAAGGAAAGGAAATGTATGGAATGGAATGGAATGGATTCAAACCGAATAAGATGGAATGGAATGGAATGGGAGTGAATGGAATCCACCGGAATGGAATGGAATGGAATGGAATGGATTCCATTGGAATGGAATGGAATAGAATGGAATGCAATGGAATGGAATCAACCGGAATGGAATGTAATGGAATGGAATCAACTCGAATAGAATGGAATGGAATGGAATGGAAAAGAATGGAATCACCCCAATGGAATGGAATGGAATGGAATGGAATGGAATCAACACGAATGGAATGGAATGGAATGGAAAGGAAAGGAATGGAATCAACCCGAATGGAAAGGAATGGAATGGAATGGAATGGAATGGAATGGAATGGAATCACCCAGTATGGTATGGACTGGAATGCAATGGAATGGAGTGGAATCAACCCTAATAGAATGGAATGGAATGGAATGGAATCAACCTTAATGGAATGGAATGGAATGCAATGGAATGGGATGGAATCAACCGGAATGGAATGTAACGGAATGGAATGGAATGGAGTCAAACCTAATGGAATGGAATGGAAGCGAATCAACCCGAATGTAATGGAATGGATTGGAATGGAATGGAATGGAACGGAATGGAATGGAATGGAATCAACCCGAATGGAAAGGAATGGAATGGAATGGAATGGAATGGAATGGAATAGAGTGGATTCCACCCGAATTTAATGGAATGGAAAGGAATGGAAAGGAATGGAATGGAAAGGAATGGAATGGAATCAACCCGATTGGAATGGAATGGAATGCAATGGAATGGAATGGGATGGAATCAACCGTAGTGGAATGGAATGGAATGGAATGGAATGGAAGCAACCCGAATGGAATGGAATGGAATGGAAACAACCCGAATGGAATGGAAAAGAATGGAATGGAATGGAATGGAACGGAACGGAATAGTATCGAATCACCCCAATGGAATGGAATGGAACGGAATGGAATTGAATGGAATGGAATGGAATGGAATGGAATGGAATCAACGCGAATGGAATGCAATGGAATGGAATGGAATAGAATGGAATGGAATGGAATGGAATTAATCGGAATGGAATGGAATGGAATCGAATGAAATGGAATCAACACGAAAGGAATGGAATGGAATCAATCGGAATGGAATGGAATGGAATCGAATGAAATGGAATCAACAAGAAAGGAATGGAATGGAATGGAAGGGAATGGAATCCACCCGAATGGAATGGAATGGAATGGAATGGAATGGAATCAACACGAATGGAATGGATTGGAATCTAATGGAATGGAATGCAATGGAATGGAATCTACCGGAATGGAATGCAATGGAATGGAATGGAATGGAATGGAATGGAATCAAACGGAATGGAATGGAATGTAATGGAATGGAATCAACCCGAATAAAATGGAATGGAAAGGAATGGAATGGAATGAAATGGAATGGAATGGAATCACCCCAATGGAATGGAATGGAATGGAATGGAATCAAACCGAATGGAATGGAATGGAATGGAATCAACCGGAATGGAATGGAATGGAACGGAATGGAATGGAATGGAAAGGAATCAACCCGAATGGAATGGAATGGAGTGGAATGGAATGGAATGGAATGGAGTGAAATGGAATGGAATGGAATCAACCCGAATGGAAAGGAAAGGAATGGAATGGAATGGAATTGAATGGAATGGAATAGAATCAACCAGAATGGAATTGATTGGAATGGAATGGAGTGGAGTGGAGGGGATTGGAGTGGAATGGAATGGAATGGAATGGAATGGAATGGAATGGAATAGAATGGAATGGAATGGAATGGTATGGAATAGAGTGTAATGGAATGTAATGGAATCAACCCAAATGGAATGGAAAGGAATGGAATGAAATGCCATCAACCCGAATGGAATGGAATGGAATGAAATGGAAAGGAATGGAATGGAATGGAATCAAACCGAATAAGATGGAATGGCATGGAATGGGAGTGAATGGAATCCACCGGAATGGAATGGAATGGAATGGAATGGAATCCACTGGAATGGAATGGAATAGAATGGAATGGAATGGAATGGAATCAACCGGAATGGAATGTAATGGAAGGGAATCAACTCGAATAGAATGGAATGGAATGGAAAAGAATGGAATCACCCCAATGGAATGGAATGGAATGGAATGGAATCAACACGAATGGAATGGAATGGAATGGAAAGGAATGGAATGGAATCAACCCGAATGGAATGGAATGGAATGGAATGGAATGGAATGGAATGGATTCACCCAGTATGGTATGGACTAGAATGCAATGGAATGGAGTGGAATCAACCCTAATAGAATGCAATGGAATGGAATGGAATCAACCTGAATGGAATGGAATGGAATGCAATGGAATGGGATGGAATCAACCGGAATGGAATGTAAAGGAATGGAATGGAATGGAGTTAAACCTAATGGAATGGAATGGAAGCGAATCAACCCGAAAGAAATGGAATGGAATGGAATGGAATGGAACGGAATGGAATGGAGTGGATTCCACACGAATGGAATGGAATGGAAAGGAATGGAAAGGAATGGAATGGAAGGGAATGGAATGGAATCAACCCGAATTTAATGGAATGGAATGCAATGGAACGGAATGGGATGGAATCAACCGGAGTGGAATGGAATGGAATCGAATGGAATCAACCCGAATAGAATACAATGGAATGGAATCAACCTGAATGGAATAGAATGGAATGCAATGGGATGGAATGGAATGGCATGGAATGGATTGGAATGGAATCAAACTGAACGTAATGGAGTGGAATGGAATCAACCTGAATGGAATGGAATGGAATGGAATGGAATCAACCTGAACGGAATGGAATGGAATGGAATGGAATGGGATGGAAAAAACCGGAATAGAATGTAAAGGAATGGAATTTAATGGAGTCAAACCGAATGGAATGGAATGGAAGCGAATCAACCAGAATGTAATGTAATGGAATGGAATGGAATGGGACGGAATGGAACGGAATGGAATGGAATGGAAGCAACCCGAATGGAATGGAATGGAATGGAATGGAACGGAATGGAATGGAATGGAATCCACCCGAATGGAATGAAATGGATTGGAATGGAATGGAACCAACCTGAATGGAATGGAATGGAATGGAATGGAATGGAATGGAATGGAATCAACCGGAATGGAATGGAATGGAATGGAATGGAATGGAATGGAATGGAATGGAATCAACGCGAATGGAACTCAATGGAATGGAATGGAATGGAATGGAATGGAATGGAATGGAAGCAACCCGAATGGAATGGAATGGAATGGAAACAACCCGAATGGAATGGAAAAGAATGGAATGGAATGGAATGGAACGGAACGGAATAGTATCGAATCACCCCAATGGAATGGAATGGAACGGAATGGAATGGAATGGAATGGAATGGAATGGAATCAACGCGAATGGAATGCAATGGAATGGAATGGAATAGAATGGAATGGAATGGAATGGAATTAATCGGAATGGAATGGAATGGAATCGAATGAAATGGAATCAACACGAAAGGAATGGAATGGAATCAATCGGAATGGAATGGAATGGAATCGAATGAAATGGAATCAACAAGAAAGGAATGGAATGGAATGGAATGGAATGGAATGGAATCCACCCGAATGGAATGGAATGGAATGGAATGGAAAGGAATCAACACGAATGGAATGGATTGGAATCTAATGGAATGGAATGGAATGGAATGGAATCTACCGGAATTGAATGGAATGGAATGGAATGGAATGGAATGGAATGGAATCAAACGGAATGGAATGGAATGTAATGTAATGGAATCAACCCGAATAAAATGGAATGGAAAGGAATGGAATGGAATGAAATGGAATGGAATGGAATCACCCCAATGGAATGGAATGGAATGGAATGGAATCAAACCGAATGGAATGGAATGGAATGGAATCAACCGGAATGGAATGGAATGGAACGGAATGGAATGGAATGGAAAGGAATCAACCCGAATGGAATGGAATGGAGTGGAATGGAATGGAATGGAATGGAGTGAAATGGAATGGAATGGAATCAACCCGAATGGAAAGGAAAGGAATGGAATGGAACGGAATTTAATGGAATGGAATAGAATCAACCAGAATGGAATTGATTGGAATGGAATGGAATGGAGTGGAGTGGAGGGGATTGGAGTGGAATGGAATGGAATGGAATGGAATGGAATGGAATGGAATAGAATGGAATGGAATGGAATGGTATGGAATAGAGTGTAATGGAATGTAATGGAATCAACCCAAATGGAATGGAAAGGAATGGAATGAAATGCCATCAACCCGAATGGAATGGAATGGAATGAAATGGAAAGGAATGGAATGGAATGGAATCAAACCGAATAAGATGGAATGGAATGGAATGGGAGTGAATGGAATCCACCGGAATGGAATGGAATGGAATGGAATGGAATCCACTGGAATGGAATGTAATGGAAAGGAATCAACTCGAATAGAATGGAATGGAATGGAAAAGAATGGAATCACCCCAATGGAATGGAATGGAATGGAATGGAATGGAATGGAATGGAATCAACACGAATGGAATGGAATGGAATGGAAAGGAATGGAATGGAATCAACCCGAATGGAATGGAATGGAATGGAATGGAATGGAATTAAATGGAATGGATTCACCCAGTATGGTATGGACTAGAATGCAATGGAATGGAGTGGAATCAACCCTAATAGAATGCAATGGAATGGAATGGAATCAACCTGAATGGAATGGAATGGAATGCAATGGAATGGGATGGAATCAACCGGAATGGAATGTAAAGGAATGGAATGGAATGGAGTTAAACCTAATGGAATGGAATGGAAGCGAATCAACCCGAAAGAAATGGAATGGAATGGAATGGAATGGAACGGAATGGAATGGAGTGGATTCCACACGAATGGAATGGAATGGAAAGGAATGGAAAGGAATGGAATGGAAGGGAATGGAATGGAATCAACCCGAATGGAATGGAATGGAATGCAATGGAATGGAATGGGATGGAATCAACCGGAGTGGAATGGAATGGAATGGAATGGAATCAACCCGAATAGAATACAATGGAATGGAATCAACCTGAATGGAATAGAATGGAATGCAATGGGATGGAATGGAATGGCATGGAATGGATTGGAATGGAATCAAACTGAACGTAATGGAGTGGAATGGAATCAACCTGAATGGAATGGAATGGAATGGAATGGAATCAACCTGAACGGAATGGAATGGAATGGAATGGAATGGGATGGAAACAACCGGAATAGAATGTAAAGGAATGGAATTTAATGGAGTCAAACCGAATGGAATGGAATGGAAGCGAATCAACCAGAATGTAATGTAATGGAATGGAATGGAATGGGACGGAATGGAACGGAATGGAATGGAATGGAAGCAACCCGAATGGAATGGAATGGAATGGAATGGAACGGAATGGAATGGTATGGAATCCACCCGAATGGAATGAAATGGATTGGAATGGAATGGAACCAACCTGAATGGAATGGAATGGAATGGAATGGAATGGAATCAACCGGAATGTAATTTAATGGAATGGAATGGAGTCAAAGGGAACGGAATGGAATGGAAGCGAATCAACCCGAATGTAATGTAATGGAATGGAATGGAATGGAATGGAATAGAATGGAACGGAATGGAATGGAATGGAATCAATCCGAAAGGAAAGGAATGGAATGGAATGGAGTGGAATGGAATGGAATGGAATCCACCCGAATGGAATGGAATGAAAAGGAATGGAATGGAAAGGAATGGAATGGAATCAACCCGAATGGAATGGAATGGAATGGAATGGAATGGAATGGAATGGAATCAACCCGAATGGAATGGAATGAAATGGAATGGAATGGAATGGAATGGAATCAACGCGAATGGAACTAAATGGAATGGAATGGAATGGAATGGAATGGAATGGAATGGAATGGAATGGAAGCAACCCGAATGGAATGGAATGGAATGGAATTAACCCGAATGGAATGGAAAGGAACGGAATGGAATGGAATGGAAAGGAACGGAATAGTATCGAATCACCCCAATGGAATGGAATGGAAAGGAATGGAATGGAATGGAATGGAATGGAATGGAATGGAATGGAATGGAATCAACGCGAATGGAATGCAATGGAATGGAATGAAATAGAATGGAATGGAATGGAATGGAATAGAGTGTAATGGAATGTAATGGAATCAACCCAAATGGAATGGAAAGGAATGGAATGAAATGCCATCAACCCGAATGGAAAGGAATGGAATGAAAAGGAAAGGAAATGTATGGAATGGAATGGAATGGATTCAAACCGAATAAGATGGAATGGAATGGAATGGGAGTGAATGGAATCCACCGGAATGGAATGGAATGGAATGGAATAGAATGGAATGCAATGGAATGGAATCAACCGGAATGGAATGTAATGGAATGGAATCAACTCGAATAGAATGGAATGGAATGGAATGGAAAAGAATGGAATCACCCCAATGGAATGGAATGGAATGGAATGGAATGGAATCAACACGAATGGAATGGAATGGAATGGAAAGGAAAGGAATGGAATCAACCCGAATGGAAAGGAATGGAATGGAATGGAATGGAATGGAATGGAATGGAATCACCCAGTATGGTATGGACTGGAATGCAATGGAATGGAGTGGAATCAACCCTAATAGAATGGAATGGAATGGAATGGAATCAACCTTAATGGAATGGAATGGAATGCAATGGAATGGGATGGAATCAACCGGAATGGAATGTAACGGAATGGAATGGAATGGAGTCAAACCTAATGGAATGGAATGGAAGCGAATCAACCCGAATGTAATGGAATGGATTGGAATGGAATGGAATGGAACGGAATGGAATGGAATGGAATCAACCCGAATGGAAAGGAATGGAATGGAATGGAATGGAATGGAATGGAATAGAGTGGATTCCACCCGAATTTAATGGAATGGAAAGGAATGGAAAGGAATGGAATGGAAAGGAATGGAATGGAATCAACCCGATTGGAATGGAATGGAATGCAATGGAATGGAATGGGATGGAATCAACCGTAGTGGAATGGAATGGAATGGAATGGAATCAACCCGAATAGAATACAATGTAATGGAATCAACCTGAATGGTATAGAATGGAATGCAATGGAATGGAATGGAATGGCATGGAATGGATTGGAATGGAATCAAACTGAATGGAATGGAGTGGAAAGGAATCAACCTGAATGGAATGGAATGGAATGGAATGGAATCAACCTGAACGGAATGGAATGGAATGGAATGGAATGGAATGGGTTGGAAACAACCGGAATGGAATGTAAAGGAATGGAATTTAATGGAGTCAAACCGAATGGAATGGAATGGAAGCGAATCAACCAGAATGTAATGTAATGTAATGGAATGGAATGGGACGGAATGGAACGGAATGGAATGGAATGGAATCAACACGAATGGACTGGAATGGAATGGAATGGAATCCACCCGAATGGAATGAAATGGAATGGAATGGAATGGAACCAACCTTTATGGAATGGAATGGAATGGAATGGAATGGAATGGAATGGAATGGAATGGAACGGAGTGGAATCAACATGAATGGAATGGAAGGGAATGGAATGGAATGGAATGGAATGGAATGGAATGGAATGGAATCAACATGAATGGAATGGAATGGAATGGGATGGAATCAACCGGAATGTAATGTAATGGAATGGAATGGAATGGAGTCAAAGGGAACGGAATGGAATGGAAGCGAATCAACCCGAATGTATTGGAATGGAATGGAATGGAGCGGAATGGAATGGAATGGAATCAACCCGAATGGATAGGAATGGAATTTAATGGAATGGAATGGAATGGAATCCACCCGAATGGAATGGAATGGAAAGGAATGGAATGGAAAGGAATGGAATGGAATCAACCCGAATGGAATGGAATGGAATGGAATGGAATGGAATGGAATGGAAACCACCCGAATGGAATGAAATGGAATGGAATGGAATCAACGCGAATGGAACTAAATGGAATGGAATGGAATTTAAGGGAATCAAACTGAATAGAATGGAATGGAATGGAATGGAATGGAATGGAATGGAATGGAATAGAATCAAAAGGAATGGAGTGGAATGGAATGGAATGGAATGGGATGGAATCAACCGGAATGTAATGTAATGGAATGGAATGGAATGGAGTCAAAGGGAACGGAATGGAATGGAAGCGAATCAACCCGAATGTAATGTAAAGGAATGGAATGGAATGGAATGGAACGGAATGGAATGGAATGGAATCAACCTGAATGGAAAGGAATGGAATGGAATGGAATGGAATGGAATGGAATGGAATCCACCCGAATGGAATGGAATGGAAAGGAATGGAATGGAAAGGAAAGGAATGGAATCAACCCGAATGGAATGGAATGCAATGGAATGGAATGGAATGGAATGGAATGGAATGGAATCAACCGGAATGGAATGGAATGGAATGGAATGGAATGGAATGGAATGGAATCAACGCGAATGGAACTCAATGGAATGGAATGGAATGGAATGGAATGGAATGGAATGGAATGGAAGCAACCCGAATGGAATGGAATGGAATGGAAACAACCCGAATGGAATGGAAAAGAATGGAATGGAATGGAATGGAACGGAACGGAATAGTATCGAATCACCCCAATGGAATGGAATGGAACGGAATGGAATTGAATGGAATGGAATGGAATGGAATGGAATGGAATCAACGCGAATGGAATGCAATGGAATGGAATGGAATAGAATGGAATGGAATGGAATGAAATTAATCGGAATGGAATGGAATGGAATCGAATGAAATGGAATCAACACGAAAGGAATGGAATGGAATCAATCGGAATGGAATGGAATGGAATCGAATGAAATGGAATCAACAAGAAAGGAATGGAATGGAATGGAAGGGAATGGAATCCACCCGAATGGAATGGAATGGAATGGAATGGAAAGGAATCAACACGAATGGAATGGATTGGAATCTAATGGAATGGAATGCAATGGAATGGAATCTACCGGAATGGAATGCAATGGAATGGAATGGAATGGAATGGAATGGAATCAAACGGAATGGAATGGAATGTAATGGAATGGAATCAACCCGAATAAAATGGAATGGAAAGGAATGGAATGGAATGAAATGGAATGGAATGGAATCACCCCAATGGAATGGAATGGAATGGAATGGAATCAAACCGAATGGAATGGAATGGAATGGAATCAACCGGAATGGAATGGAATGGAACGGAATGGAATGGAATGGAAAGGAATCAACCCGAATGGAATGGAATGGAGTGGAATGGAATGGAATGGAATGGAGTGAAATGGAATGGAATGGAATCAACCCGAATGGAAAGGAAAGGAATGGAATGGAATGGAATTGAATGGAATGGAATAGAATCAACCAGAATGGAATTGATTGGAATGGAATGGAGTGGAGTGGAGGGGATTGGAGTGGAATGGAATGGAATGGAATGGAATGGAATGGAATGGAATAGAATGGAATGGAATGGAATGGTATGGAATAGAGTGTAATGGAATGTAATGGAATCAACCCAAATGGAATGGAAAGGAATGGAATGAAATGCCATCAACCCGAATGGAATGGAATGGAATGAAATGGAAAGGAATGGAATGGAATGGAATCAAACCGAATAAGATGGAATGGCATGGAATGGGAGTGAATGGAATCCACCGGAATGGAATGGAATGGAATGGAATGGAATCCACTGGAATGGAATGGAATAGAATGGAATGGAATGGAATGGAATCAACCGGAATGGAATGTAATGGAAGGGAATCAACTCGAATAGAATGGAATGGAATGGAAAAGAATGGAATCACCCCAATGGAATGGAATGGAATGGAATGGAATCAACACGAATGGAATGGAATGGAATGGAAAGGAATGGAATGGAATCAACCCGAATGGAATGGAATGGAATGGAATGGAATGGAATGGAATGGAATGGAATGGAATGGATTCACCCAGTATGGTATGGACTAGAATGCAATGGAATGGAGTGGAATCAACCCTAATAGAATGCAATGGAATGGAATGGAATCAACCTGAATGGAATGGAATGGAATGCAATGGAATGGGATGGAATCAACCGGAATGGAATGTAAAGGAATGGAATGGAATGGAGTTAAACCTAATGGAATGGAATGGAAGCGAATCAAACCGAAAGAAATGGAATGGAATGGAATGGAATGGAACGGAATGGAATGGAGTGGATTCCACACGAATGGAATGGAATGGAAAGGAATGGAAAGGAATGGAATGGAAGGGAATGGAATGGAATCAACCCGAATTTAATGGAATGGAATGCAATGGAACGGAATGGGATGGAATCAACCGGAGTGGAATGGAATGGAATCGAATGGAATCAACCCGAATAGAATACAATGGAATGGAATCAACCTGAATGGAATAGAATGGAATGCAATGGGATGGAATGGAATGGCATGGAATGGATTGGAATGGAATCAAACTGAACGTAATGGAGTGGAATGGAATCAACCTGAATGGAATGGAATGGAATGGAATGGAATCAACCTGAACGGAATGGAATGGAATGGAATGGAATGGGATGGAAAAAACCGGAATAGAATGTAAAGGAATGGAATTTAATGGAGTCAAACCGAATGGAATGGAATGGAAGCGAATCAACCAGAATGTAATGTAATGGAATGGAATGGAATGGGACGGAATGGAACGGAATGGAATGGAATGGAAGCAACCCGAATGGAATGGAATGGAATGGAATGGAACGGAATGGAATGGAATGGAATCCACCCGAATGGAATGAAATGGATTGGAATGGAATGGAACCAACCTGAATGGAATGGAATGGAATGGAATGGAATGGAATGGAATGGAATGGAATCAACCGGAATGGAATGGAATGGAATGGAATGGAATGGAATGGAATGGAATGGAATGGAATCAACGCGAATGGAACTCAATGGAATGGAATGGAATGGAATGGAATGGAATGGAAGCAACCCGAATGGAATGGAATGGAATGGAAACAACCCGAATGGAATGGAAAAGAATGGAATGGAATGGAATGGAACGGAACGGAATAGTATCGAATCACCCCAATGGAATGGAATGGAACGGAATGGAATGGAATGGAATGGAATGGAATGGAATCAACGCGAATGGAATGCAATGGAATGGAATGGAATAGAATGGAATGGAATGGAATGGAATTAATCGGAATGGAATGGAATGGAATCGAATGAAATGGAATCAACACGAAAGGAATGGAATGGAATCAATCGGAATGGAATGGAATGGAATCGAATGAAATGGAATCAACAAGAAAGGAATGGAATGGAATGGAATGGAATGGAATCCACCCGAATGGAATGGAATGGAATGGAATGGAAAGGAATCAACACGAATGGAATGGATTGGAATCTAATGGAATGGAATGGAATGGAATGGAATCTACCGGAATGGAATGGAATGGAATGGAATGGAATGGAATGGAATGGAATCAAACGGAATGGAATGGAATGTAATGTAATGGAATCAACCCGAATAAAATGGAATGGAAAGGAATGGAATGGAATGAAATGGAATGGAATGGAATCACCCCAATGGAATGGAATGGAATGGAATGGAATCAAACCGAATGGAATGGAATGGAATGGAATCAACCGGAATGGAATGGAATGGAACGGAATGGAATGGAATGGAAAGGAATCAACCCGAATGGAATGGAATGGAGTGGAATGGAATGGAATGGAATGGAGTGAAATGGAATGGAATGGAATCAACCCGAATGGAAAGGAAAGGAATGGAATGGAACGGAATTGAATGGAATGGAATAGAATCAACCAGAATGGAATTGATTGGAATGGAATGGAGTGGAGTGGAGTGGAGGGGATTGGAGTGGAATGGAATGGAATGGAATGGAATGGAATGGAATGGAATGGAATGGAATGGAATAGAATGGAATGGAATGGAATGGTATGGAATAGAGTGTAATGGAATGTAATGGAATCAACCCAAATGGAATGGAAAGGAATGGAATGAAATGCCATCAACCCGAATGGAATGGAATGGAATGAAATGGAAAGGAATGGAATGGAATGGAATCAAACCGAATAAGATGGAATGGAATGGAATGGGAGTGAATGGAATCCACCGGAATGGAATGGAATGGAATGGAATGGAATCCACTGGAATGGAATGTAATGGAAAGGAATCAACTCGAATAGAATGGAATGGAATGGAAAAGAATGGAATCACCCCAATGGAATGGAATGGAATGGAATGGAATGGAATGGAATGGAATCAACACGAATGGAATGGAATGGAATGGAAAGGAATGGAATGGAATCAACCCGAATGGAATGGAATGGAATGGAATGGAATGGAATGGAATGGAATGGATTCACCCAGTATGGTATGGACTAGAATGCAATGGAATGGAGTGGAATCAACCCTAATAGAATGCAATGGAATGGAATGGAATCAACCTGAATGGAATGGAATGGAATGCAATGGAATGGGATGGAATCAACCGGAATGGAATGTAAAGGAATGGAATGGAATGGAGTTAAACCTAATGGAATGGAATGGAAGCGAATCAACCCGAAAGAAATGGAATGGAATGGAATGGAATGGAACGGAATGGAATGGAGTGGATTCCACACGAATGGAATGGAATGGAAAGGAATGGAAAGGAATGGAATGGAAGGGAATGGAATGGAATCAACCCGAATGGAATGGAATGGAATGCAATGGAATGGAATGGGATGGAATCAACCGGAGTGGAATGGAATGGAATGGAATGGAATCAACCCGAATAGAATACAATGGAATGGAATCAACCTGAATGGAATAGAATGGAATGCAATGGGATGGAATGGAATGGCATGGAATGGATTGGAATGGAATCAAACTGAACGTAATGGAGTGGAATGGAATCAACCTGAATGGAATGGAATGGAATGGAATGGAATCAACCTGAACGGAATGGAATGGAATGGAATGGAATGGGATGGAAACAACCGGAATAGAATGTAAAGGAATGGAATTTAATGGAGTCAAACCGAATGGAATGGAATGGAAGCGAATCAACCAGAATGTAATGTAATGGAATGGAATGGAATGGGACGGAATGGAACGGAATGGAATGGAATGGAAGCAACCCGAATGGAATGGAATGGAATGGAATGGAACGGAATGGAATGGTATGGAATCCACCCGAATGGAATGAAATGGATTGGAATGGAATGGAACCAACCTGAATGGAATGGAATGGAATGGAATGGAATGGAATGGAATGGAATCAACCGGAATGTAATTTAATGGAATGGAATGGAGTCAAAGGGAACGGAATGGAATGGAAGCGAATCAACCCGAATGTAATGTAATGGAATGGAATGGAATGGAATGGAATAGAATGGAACGGAATGGAATGGAATGGAATCAATCCGAATGGAAAGGAATGGAATGGAATGGAGTGGAATGGAATGGAATGGAATCCACCCGAATGGAATGGAATGAAAAGGAATGGAATGGAAAGGAATGGAATGGAATCAACCCGAATGGAATGGAATGGAATGGAATGGAATGGAATGGAATGGAATGGAATCAACCCGAATGGAATGGAATGGAATGGAATGGAATGGAATGGAATGGAATCAACGCGAATGGAACTAAATGGAATGGAATGGAATGGAATGGAATGGAATGGAATGGAATGGAATGGAATGGAAGCAACCCGAATGGAATGGAATGGAATGGAATTAACCCGAATGGAATGGAAAGGAACGGAATGGAATGGAATGGAAAGGAACGGAATAGTATCGAATCACCCCAATGGAATGGAATGGAAAGGAATGGAATGGAATGGAATGGAATGGAATGGAATGGAATGGAATGGAATGTAATCAACGCGAATGGAATGCAATGGAATGGAATGAAATAGAATGGAATGGAATGGAATGGAATAGAGTGTAATGGAATGTAATGGAATCAACCCAAATGGAATGGAAAGGAATGGAATGAAATGCCATCAACCCGAATGGAAAGGAATGGAATGAAAAGGAAAGGAAATGTATGGAATGGAATGGAATGGATTCAAACCGAATAAGATGGAATGGAATGGAATGGGAGTGAATGGAATCCACCGGAATGGAATGGAATGGAATGGAATGGATTCCATTGGAATGGAATGGAATAGAATGGAATGCAATGGAATGGAATCAACCGGAATGGAATGTAATGGAATGGAATCAACTCGAATAGAATGGAATGGAATGGAATGGAAAAGAATGGAATCACCCCAATGGAATGGAATGGAATGGAATGGAATGGAATCAACACGAATGGAATGGAATGGAATGGAAAGGAAAGGAATGGAATCAACCCGAATGGAAAGGAATGGAATGGAATGGAATGGAATGGAATGGAATGGAATCACCCAGTATGGTATGGACTGGAATGCAATGGAATGGAGTGGAATCAACCCTAATAGAATGGAATGGAATGGAATGGAATCAACCTTAATGGAATGGAATGGAATGCAATGGAATGGGATGGAATCAACCGGAATGGAATGTAACGGAATGGAATGGAATGGAGTCAAACCTAATGGAATGGAATGGAAGCGAATCAACCCGAATGTAATGGAATGGATTGGAATGGAATGGAATGGAACGGAATGGAATGGAATGGAATCAACCCGAATGGAAAGGAATGGAATGGAATGGAATGGAATGGAATGGAATAGAGTGGATTCCACCCGAATTTAATGGAATGGAAAGGAATGGAAAGGAATGGAATGGAAAGGAATGGAATGGAATCAACCCGATTGGAATGGAATGGAATGCAATGGAATGGAATGGGATGGAATCAACCGTAGTGGAATGGAATGGAATGGAATGGAATGGAAGCAACCCGAATGGAATGGAATGGAATGGAAACAACCCGAATGGAATGGAAAAGAATGGAATGGAATGGAATGGAACGGAACGGAATAGTATCGAATCACCCCAATGGAATGGAATGGAACGGAATGGAATTGAATGGAATGGAATGGAATGGAATGGAATGGAATCAACGCGAATGGAATGCAATGGAATGGAATGGAATAGAATGGAATGGAATGGAATGGAATTAATCGGAATGGAATGGAATGGAATCGAATGAAATGGAATCAACACGAAAGGAATGGAATGGAATCAATCGGAATGGAATGGAATGGAATCGAATGAAATGGAATCAACAAGAAAGGAATGGAATGGAATGGAAGGGAATGGAATCCACCCGAATGGAATGGAATGGAATGGAATGGAAAGGAATCAACACGAATGGAATGGATTGGAATCTAATGGAATGGAATGCAATGGAATGGAATCTACCGGAATGGAATGCAATGGAATGGAATGGAATGGAATGGAATGGAATCAAACGGAATGGAATGGAATGTAATGGAATGGAATCAACCCGAATAAAATGGAATGGAAAGGAATGGAATGGAATGAAATGGAATGGAATGGAATCACCCCAATGGAATGGAATGGAATGGAATGAAATGGAATGGAATGGAATCACCCCAATGGAATGGAATGGAATGGAATGGAATCAAACCGAATGGAATGGAATGGAATGGAATCAACCGGAATGGAATGGAATGGAACGGAATGGAATGGAATGGAAAGGAATCAACCCGAATGGAATGGAATGGAGTGGAATGGAATGGAATGGAATGGAGTGAAATGGAATGGAATGGAATCAACCCGAATGGAAAGGAAAGGAATGGAATGGAATGGAATTGAATGGAATGGAATAGAATCAACCAGAATGGAATTGATTGGAATGGAATGGAGTGGAGTGGAGGGGATTGGAGTGGAATGGAATGGAATGGAATGGAATGGAATGGAATGGAATAGAATGGAATGGAATGGAATGGTATGGAATAGAGTGTAATGGAATGTAATGGAATCAACCCAAATGGAATGGAAAGGAATGGAATGAAATGCCATCAACCCGAATGGAATGGAATGGAATGAAATGGAAAGGAATGGAATGGAATGGAATCAAACCGAATAAGATGGAATGGCATGGAATGGGAGTGAATGGAATCCACCGGAATGGAATGGAATGGAATGGAATGGAATCCACTGGAATGGAATGGAATAGAATGGAATGGAATGGAATGGAATCAACCGGAATGGAATGTAATGGAAGGGAATCAACTCGAATAGAATGGAATGGAATGGAAAAGAATGGAATCACCCCAATGGAATGGAATGGAATGGAATGGAATCAACACGAATGGAATGGAATGGAATGGAAAGGAATGGAATGGAATCAACCCGAATGGAATGGAATGGAATGGAATGGAATGGAATGGAATGGATTCACCCAGTATGGTATGGACTAGAATGCAATGGAATGGAGTGGAATCAACCCTAATAGAATGCAATGGAATGGAATGGAATCAACCTGAATGGAATGGAATGGAATGCAATGGAATGGGATGGAATCAACCGGAATGGAATGTAAAGGAATGGAATGGAATGGAGTTAAACCTAATGGAATGGAATGGAAGCGAATCAACCCGAAAGAAATGGAATGGAATGGAATGGAATGGAACGGAATGGAATGGAGTGGATTCCACAAGAATGGAATGGAATGGAAAGGAATGGAAAGGAATGGAATGGAAGGGAATGGAATGGAATCAACCCGAATTTAATGGAATGGAATGCAATGGAACGGAATGGGATGGAATCAACCGGAGTGGAATGGAATGGAATCGAATGGAATCAACCCGAATAGAATACAATGGAATGGAATCAACCTGAATGGAATAGAATGGAATGCAATGGGATGGAATGGAATGGCATGGAATGGATTGGAATGGAATCAAACTGAACGTAATGGAGTGGAATGGAATCAACCTGAATGGAATGGAATGGAATGGAATGGAATCAACCTGAACGGAATGGAATGGAATGGAATGGAATGGGATGGAAAAAACCGGAATAGAATGTAAAGGAATGGAATTTAATGGAGTCAAACCGAATGGAATGGAATGGAAGCGAATCAACCAGAATGTAATGTAATGGAATGGAATGGAATGGGACGGAATGGAACGGAATGGAATGGAATGGAAGCAACCCGAATGGAATGGAATGGAATGGAATGGAACGGAATGGAATGGAATGGAATCCACCCGAATGGAATGAAATGGATTGGAATGGAATGGAACCAACCTGAATGGAATGGAATGGAATGGAATGGAATGGAATGGAATGGAATCAACCGGAATGGAATGGAATGGAATGGAATGGAATGGAATGGAATGGAATGGAATCAACGCGAATGGAACTCAATGGAATGGAATGGAATGGAATGGAATGGAATGGAATGGAAGCAACCCGAATGGAATGGAATGGAATGGAAACAACCCGAATGGAATGGAAAAGAATGGAATGGAATGGAATGGAACGGAACGGAATAGTATCGAATCACCCCAATGGAATGGAATGGAACGGAATGGAATGGAATGGAATGGAATGGAATGGAATCAACGCGAATGGAATGCAATGGAATGGAATGGAATAGAATGGAATGGAATGGAATGGAATTAATCGGAATGGAATGGAATGGAATCGAATGAAATGGAATCAACACGAAAGGAATGGAATGGAATCAATCGGAATGGAATGGAATGGAATCGAATGAAATGGAATCAACAAGAAAGGAATGGAATGGAATGGAATGGAATGGAATGGAATCCACCCGAATGGAATGGAATGGAATGGAATGGAAAGGAATCAACACGAATGGAATGGATTGGAATCTAATGGAATGGAATGGAATGGAATGGAATCTACCGGAATTGAATGGAATGGAATGGAATGGAATGGAATGGAATGGAATCAAACGGAATGGAATGGAATGTAATGTAATGGAATCAACCCGAATAAAATGGAATGGAAAGGAATGGAATGGAATGAAATGGAATGGAATGGAATCACCCCAATGGAATGGAATGGAATGGAATGGAATCAAACCGAATGGAATGGAATGGAATGGAATCAACCGGAATGGAATGGAATGGAACGGAATGGAATGGAATGGAAAGGAATCAACCCGAATGGAATGGAATGGAGTGGAATGGAATGGAATGGAATGGAGTGAAATGGAATGGAATGGAATCAACCCGAATGGAAAGGAAAGGAATGGAATGGAACGGAATTTAATGGAATGGAATAGAATCAACCAGAATGGAATTGATTGGAATGGAATGGAATGGAGTGGAGTGGAGGGGATTGGAGTGGAATGGAATGGAATGGAATGGAATGGAATGGAATGGAATAGAATGGAATGGAATGGAATGGTATGGAATAGAGTGTAATGGAATGTAATGGAATCAACCCAAATGGAATGGAAAGGAATGGAATGAAATGCCATCAACCCGAATGGAATGGAATGGAATGAAATGGAAAGGAATGGAATGGAATGGAATCAAACCGAATAAGATGGAATGGAATGGAATGGGAGTGAATGGAATCCACCGGAATGGAATGGAATGGAATGGAATGGAATCCACTGGAATGGAATGTAATGGAAAGGAATCAACTCGAATAGAATGGAATGGAATGGAAAAGAATGGAATCACCC
The DNA here is from genome assembly GCF_029289425.2 of Pan paniscus. NCBI lineage: Eukaryota > Metazoa > Chordata > Mammalia > Primates > Hominidae > Pan > Pan paniscus. Next base: position 63,948,737 of record NC_073260.2, on the reverse strand, counting down.
CAATGGAATGGAATGGAATGGAATGGAATGGAATGGAATGGAATCAACACGAATGGAATGGAATGGAATGGAAAGGAATGGAATGGAATCAACCCGAATGGAATGGAATGGAATGGAATGGAATGGAATTAAATGGAATGGATTCACCCAGTATGGTATGGACTAGAATGCAATGGAATGGAGTGGAATCAACCCTAATAGAATGCAATGGAATGGAATGGAATCAACCTGAATGGAATGGAATGGAATGCAATGGAATGGGATGGAATCAACCGGAATGGAATGTAAAGGAATGGAATGGAATGGAGTTAAACCTAATGGAATGGAATGGAAGCGAATCAACCCGAAAGAAATGGAATGGAATGGAATGGAATGGAACGGAATGGAATGGAGTGGATTCCACACGAATGGAATGGAATGGAAAGGAATGGAAAGGAATGGAATGGAAGGGAATGGAATGGAATCAACCCGAATGGAATGGAATGGAATGCAATGGAATGGAATGGGATGGAATCAACCGGAGTGGAATGGAATGGAATGGAATGGAATCAACCCGAATAGAATACAATGGAATGGAATCAACCTGAATGGAATAGAATGGAATGCAATGGGATGGAATGGAATGGCATGGAATGGATTGGAATGGAATCAAACTGAACGTAATGGAGTGGAATGGAATCAACCTGAATGGAATGGAATGGAATGGAATGGAATCAACCTGAACGGAATGGAATGGAATGGAATGGAATGGGATGGAAACAACCGGAATAGAATGTAAAGGAATGGAATTTAATGGAGTCAAACCGAATGGAATGGAATGGAAGCGAATCAACCAGAATGTAATGTAATGGAATGGAATGGAATGGGACGGAATGGAACGGAATGGAATGGAATGGAAGCAACCCGAATGGAATGGAATGGAATGGAATGGAACGGAATGGAATGGTATGGAATCCACCCGAATGGAATGAAATGGATTGGAATGGAATGGAACCAACCTGAATGGAATGGAATGGAATGGAATGGAATGGAATCAACCGGAATGTAATTTAATGGAATGGAATGGAGTCAAAGGGAACGGAATGGAATGGAAGCGAATCAACCCGAATGTAATGTAATGGAATGGAATGGAATGGAATGGAATAGAATGGAACGGAATGGAATGGAATGGAATCAATCCGAAAGGAAAGGAATGGAATGGAATGGAGTGGAATGGAATGGAATGGAATCCACCCGAATGGAATGGAATGAAAAGGAATGGAATGGAAAGGAATGGAATGGAATCAACCCGAATGGAATGGAATGGAATGGAATGGAATGGAATGGAATGGAATCAACCCGAATGGAATGGAATGAAATGGAATGGAATGGAATGGAATGGAATCAACGCGAATGGAACTAAATGGAATGGAATGGAATGGAATGGAATGGAATGGAATGGAATGGAAGCAACCCGAATGGAATGGAATGGAATGGAATTAACCCGAATGGAATGGAAAGGAACGGAATGGAATGGAATGGAAAGGAACGGAATAGTATCGAATCACCCCAATGGAATGGAATGGAAAGGAATGGAATGGAATGGAATGGAATGGAATGGAATGGAATGGAATGGAATCAACGCGAATGGAATGCAATGGAATGGAATGAAATAGAATGGAATGGAATGGAATGGAATAGAGTGTAATGGAATGTAATGGAATCAACCCAAATGGAATGGAAAGGAATGGAATGAAATGCCATCAACCCGAATGGAAAGGAATGGAATGAAAAGGAAAGGAAATGTATGGAATGGAATGGAATGGATTCAAACCGAATAAGATGGAATGGAATGGAATGGGAGTGAATGGAATCCACCGGAATGGAATGGAATGGAATGGAATAGAATGGAATGCAATGGAATGGAATCAACCGGAATGGAATGTAATGGAATGGAATCAACTCGAATAGAATGGAATGGAATGGAATGGAAAAGAATGGAATCACCCCAATGGAATGGAATGGAATGGAATGGAATGGAATCAACACGAATGGAATGGAATGGAATGGAAAGGAAAGGAATGGAATCAACCCGAATGGAAAGGAATGGAATGGAATGGAATGGAATGGAATGGAATGGAATCACCCAGTATCGTATGGACTGGAATGCAATGGAATGGAGTGGAATCAACCCTAATAGAATGGAATGGAATGGAATGGAATCAACCTTAATGGAATGGAATGGAATGCAATGGAATGGGATGGAATCAACCGGAATGGAATGTAACGGAATGGAATGGAATGGAGTCAAACCTAATGGAATGGAATGGAAGCGAATCAACCCGAATGTAATGGAATGGATTGGAATGGAATGGAATGGAACGGAATGGAATGGAATGGAATCAACCCGAATGGAAAGGAATGGAATGGAATGGAATGGAATGGAATGGAATAGAGTGGATTCCACCCGAATTTAATGGAATGGAAAGGAATGGAAAGGAATGGAATGGAAAGGAATGGAATGGAATCAACCCGATTGGAATGGAATGGAATGCAATGGAATGGAATGGGATGGAATCAACCGTAGTGGAATGGAATGGAATGGAATGGAATCAACCCGAATAGAATACAATGTAATGGAATCAACCTGAATGGTATAGAATGGAATGCAATGGAATGGAATGGAATGGCATGGAATGGATTGGAATGGAATCAAACTGAATGGAATGGAGTGGAAAGGAATCAACCTGAATGGAATGGAATGGAATGGAATGGAATCAACCTGAACGGAATGGAATGGAATGGAATGGAATGGAATGGGTTGGAAACAACCGGAATGGAATGTAAAGGAATGGAATTTAATGGAGTCAAACCGAATGGAATGGAATGGAAGCGAATCAACCAGAATGTAATGTAATGTAATGGAATGGAATGGGACGGAATGGAACGGAATGGAATGGAATGGAATCAACACGAATGGACTGGAATGGAATGGAATGGAATCCACCCGAATGGAATGAAATGGAATGGAATGGAATGGAACCAACCTTTATGGAATGGAATGGAATGGAATGGAATGGAATGGAATGGAATGGAATGGAATGGAACGGAGTGGAATCAACATGAATGGAATGGAAGGGAATGGAATGGAATGGAATGGAATGGAATGGAATGGAATGGAATCAACATGAATGGAATGGAATGGAATGGGATGGAATCAACCGGAATGTAATGTAATGGAATGGAATGGAATGGAGTCAAAGGGAACGGAATGGAATGGAAGCGAATCAACCCGAATGTATTGGAATGGAATGGAATGGAGCGGAATGGAATGGAATGGAATCAACCCGAATGGATAGGAATGGAATTTAATGGAATGGAATGGAATGGAATCCACCCGAATGGAATGGAATGGAAAGGAATGGAATGGAAAGGAATGGAATGGAATCAACCCGAATGGAATGGAATGGAATGGAATGGAATGGAATGGAATGGAAACCACCCGAATGGAATGAAATGGAATGGAATGGAATCAACGCGAATGGAACTAAATGGAATGGAATGGAATTTAAGGGAATCAAACTGAATAGAATGGAATGGAATGGAATGGAATGGAATGGAATGGAATGGAATAGAATCAAAAGGAATGGAGTGGAATGGAATGGAATGGAATGGAATGGAATGGAATGGAATGAAAGCAAACCGAATGGAATGGAATGGAATGGAGTCAACCCGAATGGAATGGAAAGGAATGGAATGGAATGGAACGGAACGGAATACTATCGAATCACCCCAGTGGAATGGAATGGAACGGAATGGAATGGAATGGAATGGAATGGAATGGAATGGAATGGAATGGAATCAACGCGAATGGAATGGAATGGAATGGAATGGAATAGAATGGAATGGAATGGAATGGAATCAATCGGAATGGAATGGAATGGAATGGAAGCGAATCAACCAGAATGTAATGTAATGGAATGGAATGGAATGGGACGGAATGGAACGGAATGGAATGGAATGGAAGCAACCCGAATGGAATGGAATGGAATGGAATGGAATGGAACGGAATGGAATGGAATGGAATCCACCCGAATGGAATGAAATGGATTGGAATGGAATGGAACAAACTTGAATGGAATGGAATGGAATGGAATGGAATGGAATGGAATGGAATCAACCGGAATGTAATTTAATGGAATGGAATGGAGTCAAAGGGAACGGAATGGAATGGAAGCGAATCAACCCGAATGTAATGGAATGGAATGGAATGGAATGGAATGGAATGGAATGGAACGGAATGGAATGGAATGGAATCAATGCGAATGGAAAGGAATGGAATGGAATGGAGTGAAATGGAATGGAATGGAATCCACCCGAATGGAATGGAATGGAAAGGAATGGAATGGAAAGGAATGGAATGGAATAGAATGGAATGGAATGGAATGGTATGGAATAGAGTGTAATGGAATGTAATGGAATCAACCCAAATGGAATGGAAAGGAATGGAATGAAATGCCATCAACCCGAATGGAATGGAATGGAATGAAATGGAAAGGAATGGAATGGAATGGAATCAAACCGAATAAGATGGAATGGAATGGAATGGGAGTGAATGGAATCCACCGGAATGGAATGGAATGGAATGGAATGGAATCCACTGGAATGGAATGGAATAGAATGGAATGGAATGGAATGGAATCAACCGGAATGGAATGTAATGGAAGGGAATCAACTCGAATAGAATGGAATGGAACGGAAAAGAATGGAATCACCCCAATGGAATGGAATGGAATGGAATGGAATGGAATGGAATGGAATGGAATCAACACGAATGGAATGGAATGGAATGGAATGGAATGGAATGGATTCACCCAGTATGGTATGGACTAGAATGCAATGGAATGGAGTGGAATCAACCCTAATAGAATGCAATGGAATGGAATGGAATCAACCTGAATGGAATGGAATGGAATGCAATGGAATGGGATGGAATCAACCGGAATGGAATGTAAAGGAATGGAATGGAATGGAGTTAAACATAATGGAATGGAATGGAAGCGAATCAACCCGAAAGAAATGGAATGGAATGGAATGGAATGGAACGGAATGGAATGGAGTGGATTCCACACGAATGGAATGGAATGGAAAGGACTGGAAAGGAATGGAATGGAAGGGAATGGAATGGAATCAACCCGAATTTAATGGAATGGAATGCAATGGAATGGAATGGGATGGAATCAACCGGAGTGGAATGGAATGGAATGGAATGGAATCAACCCGAATAGAATACAATGGAATGGAATCAACCTGAATGGAATAGAATGGAATGCAATGGGATGGAATGGAATGGCATGGAATGGATTGGAATGGAATCAAACTGAACGTAATGGAGAGGAATGGAATCAACCTGAATGGAATGGAATGGAATGGAATGGAATGGAATCAACCTGAACGGAATGGAATGGAATGGAATGGAATGGGATGGAAACAACCGGAATAGAATGTAAAGGAATGGAATTTAATGGAGTCAAACCGAATGGAATGGAATGGAAGCGAATCAACCAGAATGTAATGGAATGGAATGGAATGGAATGGGACGGAATGGAACGGAATGGAATGGAATGGAAGCAACCCGAATGGAATGGAATGGAATGGAATGGAACGGAATGGAATGGAATGGAATCCACCCGAATGGAATTAAATGGATTGGAATGGAATGGAACCAACCTGAATGGAATGGAATGGAATGGAATGGAATGGAATGGAATGCAATGGAATCAACCGGAATGGAATGGAATGGAATGGAATGGAATGGAATGGAATGGAATCAACGCGAATGGAACTCAATGGAATGGAATGGAATGGAATGGAATGGAATGGAATGGAAGCAACCCGAATGAAATGGAATGGAATGGAAACAACCCGAATGGAATGGAAAAGAATGGAATGGAATGGAATGGAACGGAACGGAATAGTATCGAATCACCCCAATGGAATGGAATGGAACGGAATGGAATGGAATGGAATGGAATGGAATGGAATCAACGCGAATGGAATGCAATGGAATGGAATGGAATAGAATGGAATGGAATGGAATGGAATTAATCGGAATGGAATGGAATGGAATCGAATGAAATGGAATCAACACGAAAGGAATGGAATGGAATCAATCGGAATGGAATGGAATGGAATCGAATGAAATGGAATCAACAAAAAAGGAATGGAATGGAATGGAATGGAATGGAATCCACCCGAATGGAATGGAATGGAATGGAATGGAAAAGAATCAACACGAATGGAATGGATTGGAATCTAATGGAATGGAATGGAATGGAATGGAATCTACCGGAATGGAATGGAATTGAATGGAATGGAATGGAATGGAATGGAATGGAATCAAACGGAATGGAATGGAATGTAATGGAATGGAATCAACCCGAATAAAATGGAATGGAAAGGAATGGAATGGAATGAAATGGAATGGAATGGAATCACCCCAATGGAATGGAATGGAATGGAATGGAATCTAACCGAATGGAATGGAATGGAATGGAATCAACCGGAATGGAATGGAATGGAACGGAATGGAATGGAATGGAAAGGAATCAACCCGAATGGAATGGAATGGAGTGGAATGGAATGGAATGGAATGGAGTGAAATGGAATGGAATGGAATCAACCCGAATGGAAAGGAAAGGAATGGAATGGAACGGAATTGAATGGAATAGAATAGAATCAACCAGAATGGAATTGATTGGAATGGAATGGAGTGGAGTGGAGTGGAGTGGAGGGGATTGGAGTGGAATGGAATGGAATGGAATGGAATGGAATGGAATGGAATAGAATGGAATGGAATGGAATGGTATGGAATAGAGTGTAATGGAATGTAATGGAATCAACCCAAATGGAATGGAAAGGAATGGAATGAAATGCCATCAACCCGAATGGAATGGAATGGAATGAAATGGAAAGGAATGGAATGGAATGGAATCAAACCGAATAAGATGGAATGGAATGGAATGGGAGTGAATGGAATCCACCGGAATGGAATGGAATGGAATCCACTGGAATGGAATGTAATGGAAAGGAATCAACTCGAATAGAATGGAATGGAATGGAAAAGAATGGAATCACCCCAATGGAATGGAATGGAATGGAATGGAATGGAATGGAATCAACACGAATGGAATGGAATGGAATGGAAAGGAATGGAATGGAATCAACCCGAATGGAATGGAATGGAATGGAATGGAATGGAATGGAATGGAATGGATTCACCCAGTATGGTATGGACTAGAATGCAATGGAATGGAGTGGAATCAACCCTAATAGAATGCAATGGAATGGAATGGAATCAACCTGAATGGAATGGAATGGAATGCAATGGAATGGGATGGAATCAACCGGAATGGAATGTAAAGGAATGGAATGGAATGGAGTTAAACCTAATGGAATGGAATGGAAGCGAATCAACCCGAAAGAAATGGAATGGAATGGAATGGAATGGAACGGAATGGAATGGAGTGGATTCCACACGAATGGAATGGAATGGAAAGGAATGGAAAGGAATGGAATGGAAGGGAATGGAATGGAATCAACCCGAATGGAATGGAATGGAAAGCAATGGAATGGAATGGGATGGAATCAACCGGAGTGGAATAGAATGGAATGGAATGGAATCAACCCGAATAGAATACAATGGAATGGAATCAACCTGAATGGAATAGAATGGAATGCAATGGGATGGAATGGAATGGCATGGAATGGATTGGAATGGAATCAAACTGAACGTAATGGAGTGGAATGGAATCAACCTAAATGGAATGGAATGGAATGGAATGGAATCAACCTGAACGGAATGGAATGGAATGGAATGGAATGGGATGGAAACAACCGGAATAGAATGTAAAGGAATGGAATTTAATGGAGTCAAACCGAATGGAATGCAATGGAAGCGAATCAACTAGAATGTAATGTAATGGAATGGAATGGAATGGGACGGAATGGAACGGAATGGAATGGAATGGAAGCAACCCGAATGGAATGGAATGGAATGGAATGGAACGGAATGGAATGGAACGGAATCCACCCGAATGGAATGAAATGGATTGGAATGGAATGGAACCAACCTGAATGGAATGGAATGGAATGGAATGGAATGGAATGGAATGGAATGGAATGGAATGGAATCAACCGGAATGTAATTTAATGGAATGGAATGGAGTCAAAGGGAACGGAATGGAATGGAAGAGAATCAACCCGAATGTAATGTAATGGAATGGAATGGAATGGAATGGAATCAATCCGAATGGAAAGGAATGGAATGGAATGGAGTGAAATGGAATGGAATGGAATCCACCCGAATGGAATGGAATGAAAAGGAATGGAATGGAAAGGAATGGAATGGAATCAACCCGAATGGAATGGAATGGAATGGAATGGAATGGAATGGAATGGAATGGAATGGAATGGAATCAACCCGAATGGAATGGAATGGAATGGAATGGAATGGAATGGAATGGAATCAACGCGAATGGAACTAAATGGAATGGAATGGAATGGAATGGAATGGAATGGAAGCAACCCGAATGGAATGGAATGGAATGGAATTAACCCGAATGGAATGGAAAGGAACGGAATGGAATGGAATGGAAAGGAACGGAATAGTATCGAATCACCCCAATGGAATGGAATGGAAAGGAATGGAATGGAATGGAATGGAATGGAAAGGAATGGAATGGAATGTAATCAACGCGAATGGAATGCAATGGAATGGAATGGAATAGAATGGAATGGAATGGAATGGAATAGAGTGTAATGGAAAGTAATGGAATCAACCCAAATGGAATGGAAAGGAATGGAATGAAATGCCATGAACCCGAATGGAAAGGAATGGAATGAAATGGAAAGGAAATGTATGGAATGGAATGGAATGGAGTCAAAACGAATAAGATGGAATGGAATGGAATGGGAGTGAATGGAATCCACCGGAATGGAATGGAATGGAATGGAATGGATTCCATTGGAATGGAATGGAATAGAATGGAATGCAATGGAATGGAATCAACCGGAATGGAATGTAATGGAATGGAATCAACTCGAATAGAATGGAATGGAATGGAATGGAAAAGAATGGAATCACCCCAATGGAATGGAATGGAATGGAATGGAATGGAATGGAATCAACACGAATGGAATGGAATGGAATGGAAAGGAAAGCAATGGAATCAACCCGAATGGAAAGGAATGGAATGGAATGGAATGGAATGGAAGGGAATGGAATGGAATGGAATAGAATCAAAAGGAATGGAGTGGAATGGAATGGAATGGATTGGAATGGAATGGAATGGAATGAAAGCAAACCGAATGGAATGGAATGGAATGGAGTCAACCCGAATGGAATGGAAAGGAATGGAATGGAATGGAGCGGAACGGAATAGTATCGAATCACCCCAGTGGAATGGAATGGAACGGAATGGAATGGAATGGAATGGAATGGAATGGAATGGAATGGAATGGAATCAACGCGAATGGAATGGAATGGAATGGAATGGAATGGAATGGAATAGAATGGAATGGAATGGAATGGAATCAATCGGAATGGAATGGAATGGAATGGAATCGAATGAAATGGAATCAACACGAACGGAATGGAATGGAATGGAATGGAATCCACCCGAATGGAATGAAATGGATTGGAATGGAATGGAACCAACCTGAATGGAATGGAATGGAATGGAATGGAATGGAATCAACCGGAATGTAATTTAATGGAATGGAATGGAGTCAAAGGGAACGGAATGGAATGGAAGCGAATCAACCCGAATGTAATGTAATGGAATGGAATGGAATGGAATGGAACGGAATGGAATGGAATGGAATCAATCCGAATGGAAAGGAATGGAATGGAATGGAGTGAAATGGAATGGAATGGAATCCACCCGAATGGAATGGAATGGAAAGGAATGGAATGGAAAGGAATGGAATGGAATAGAATGGAATGGAATGGAATGGTATGGAATAGAGTGTAATGGAATGTAATGGAATCAACCCAAATGGAATGGAAAGGAATGGAATGAAATGCCATCAACCCGAATGGAATGGAATGGAATGAAATGGAAAGGAATGGAATGGAATGGAATGAAATGGAAAGGAATGGAATGGAATGGAATCAAACCGAATAAGATGGAATGGAATGGAATGGGAGTGAATGGAATCCACCGGAATGGAATGGAATGGAATGGAATGGAATCCACTGGAATGGAATGGAATAGAATGGAATGGAATGGAATGGAATCAACCGGAATGGAATGTAATGGAAGGGAATCAACTCGAATAGAATGGAATGGAATGGAAAAGAATGGAATCAACCCAATGGAATGGAATGGAATGGAATGGAATGGAATGGAATCAACACGAATGGAATGGAATGGAATGGAAAGGAATGGAATGGAATCAACCCGAATGGAATGGAATGGAATGGAATGGAATGGAATGGAATGGAATGGATTCACCCAGTATGGTATGGACTAGAATGCAATGGAATGGAGTGGAATCAACCCTAATAGAATGCAATGGAATGGAATGGAATCAACCTGAATGGAATGGAATGGAATGCAATGGAATGGGATGGAATCAACCGGAATGGAATGTAAAGGAATGGAATGGAATGGAGTTAAACATAATGGAATGGAATGGAAGCGAATCAACCCGAAAGAAATGGAATGGAATGGAATGGAATGGAACGGAATGGAATGGAGTGGATTCCACACGAATGGAATGGAATGGAAAGGAATGGAAAGGAATGGAATGGAAGGGAATGGAATGGAATCAACCCGAATTTAATGGAATGGAATGCAATGGAATGGAATGGGATGGAATCAACCGGAGTGGAATGGAATGGAATGGAATGGAATCAACCCGAATAGAATACAATGGAATGGAATCAACCTGAATGGAATAGAATGGAATGCAATGGGATGGAATGGAATGGCATGGAATGGATTGGAATGGAATCAAACTGAACGTAATGGAGAGGAATGGAATCAACCTGAATGGAATGGAATGGAATGGAATGGAATCAACCTGAACGGAATGGAATGGAATGGAAGGGAATGGGATGGAAACAACCGGAATAGAATGTAAAGGAATGGAATTTAATGGAGTCAAACCGAATGGAATGGAATGGAAGCGAATCAACCAGAATGTAATGTAATGGAATGGAATGGAATGGGACGGAATGGAACGGAATGGAATGGAATGGAAGCAACCCGAATGGAATGGAATGGAATGGAATGGAACGGAATGGAATGGAATGGAATCCACCCGAATGGAATGAAATGGATTGGAATGGAATGGAACCAAACTGAATGGAATGGAATGGAATGGAATGGAATCAACCGGAATGGAATGGAATGGAATGGAATGGAATGGAATGGAATCAACGCGAATGGAACTCAATGGAATGGAATGGAATGGAATGGAATGGAATGGAAGCAACCCGAATGAAATGGAATGGAATGGAAACAACCCGAATGGAATGGAAAAGAATGGAATGGAATGGAATGGAACGGAACGGAATAGTATCGAATCACCCCAATGGAATGGAATGGAACGGAATGGAATGGAATGGAATGGAATGGAATGGAATCAACGCGAATGGAATGCAATGGAATGGAATGGAATAGAATGGAATGGAATGGAATGGAATTAATCGGAATGGAATGGAATGGAATCGAATGAAATGGAATCAACACGAAAGGAATGGAATGGAATCAATCGGAATGGAATGGAATGGAATCGAATGAAATGGAATCAAAAAGAAAGGAATGGAATGGAATGGAATGGAATGGAATCCACCCGAATGGAATGGAATGGAATGGAATGGAAAGGAATCAACACGAATGGAATGGATTGGAATCTAATGGAATGGAATGGAATGGAATGGAATCTACCGGAATGGAATGGAATGGAATGGAATGGAATGGAATGGAATGGAATGGAATCAAACGGAATGGAATGGAATGTAATGGAATGGAATCAACCCGAATAAAATGGAATGGAAAGGAATGGAATGGAATGAAATGGAATGGAATGGAATCACCCAAATGGAATGGAATGGAATGGAATGGAATCAAACCGAATGGAATGGAATGGAATGGAATCAACCGGAATGGAATGGAATGGAACGGAATGGAATGGAATGGAAAGGAATCAACCCGAATGGAATGGAATGGAGTGGAATGGAATGGAATGGAATGAAGTGAAATGGAATGGAATGGAATCAACCCGAATGGAAAGGAAAGGAATGGAATGGAACGGAATTGAATGGAATAGAATAGAATCAACCAGAATGGAATTGATTGGAATGGAATGGAGTGGAGTGGAGTGGAGGGGATTGGAGTGGAATGGAATGGAATGGAATGGAATGGAATGGAATAGAATGGAATGGAATGGAATGGTATGGAATAGAGTGTAATGGAATGTAATGGAATCAACCCAAATGGAATGGAAAGGAATGGAATGAAATGCCATCAACCCGAATGGAATGGAATGGAATGAAATGGAAAGGAATGGAATGGAATGGAATCAAACCGAATAAGATGGAATGGAATGGAATGGGAGTGAATGGAATCCACCGGAATGGAATGGAATGGAATGGAATGGAATCCACTGGAATGGAATGTAATGGAAAGGAATCAACTCGAATAGAATGGAATGGAATGGAAAAGAATGGAATCACCCCAATGGAATGGAATGGAATGGAATGGAATGGAATGGAATCAACACGAATGGAATGGAATGGAATGGAAAGGAATGGAATGGAATCAACCCGAATGGAATGGAATGGAATGGAATGGAATGGAATGGAATGGAATGGAATGGATTCACCCAGTATGGTATGGACTAGAATGCAATGGAATGGAGTGGAATCAACCCTAATAGAATGCAATGGAATGGAATGGAATCAACCTGAATGGAATGGAATGGAATGCAATGGAATGGGATGGAATCAACCGGAATGGAATGTAAAGGAATGGAATGGAATGGAGTTAAACCTAATGGAATGGAATGGAAGCGAATCAACCCGAAAGAAATGGAATGGAATGGAATGGAATGGAACGGAATGGAATGGAATGGATTCCACACGAATGGAATGGAATGGAAAGGAATGGAATGGAATGGGATGGAATCAACCGGAGTGGAATGGAATGGAATGGAATGGAATCAACCCGAATAGAATACAATGGAATGGAATCAACCTGAATGGAATAGAATGGAATGCAATGGGATGGAATGGAATGGCATGGAATGGATTGGAATGGAATCAAACTGAACGTAATGGAGTGGAATGGAATCAACCTGAATGGAATGGAATGGAATGGAATGGAATGGAATCAACCTGAACGGAATGGAAGGGAATGGAATGGAATGGGATGGAAACAACCGGAATAGAATGTAAAGGAATGGAATTTAATGGAGTCAAACCGAATGGAATGGAATGGAAGTGAATAAACCAGAATGTAATGTAATGGAATGGAATGGAATGGGACGGAATGGAACGGAATGGAATGGAATGGAAGCAACCCGAATGGAATGGAATGGAATGGAATGGAACGGAATGGAATGGAATGGAATCCACCCGAATGGAATGAAATGGATTGGAATGGAATGGAACCAACCTGAATGGAATGGAATGGAATGGAATGGAATGGAATGGAATGGAATGGAATGGAATCAACCAGAATGTAATTTAATGGAATGGAATGGAGTCAAAGGGAACGGAATGGAATGGAAGCGAATCAACCCGAATGTAATGTAATGGAATGGAATGGAATGGAATGGAATGGAATGGAACGGAATGGAATGGAATGGAATCAATCCGAATGGAAAGGAATGGAATGGAATGGAGTGAAATGGAATGGAATGGAATCCACCCGAATGGAATGGAATGAAAAGGAATGGAATGGAAAGGAATGGAATGGAATCAACCCGAATGCAATGGAATGGAATGGAATGGAATGGAATGGAATGGAATGGAATGGAATCAACCCGAATGGAATGGAATGGAATGGAATGGAATGGAATGGAATGGAATGGAATCAACGCGAATGGAACTAAATGGAATGGAATGGAATGGAATGGAATGGAATGGAATGGAAGCAACCCGAATGGAATGGAATGGAATGGAATTAACCCGAATGGAATGGAAAGGAACGGAATGGAATGGAATGGAAAGGAACGGAATAGTATCGAATCACCCCAATGGAATGGAATGGAAAGGAATGGAATGGAATGGAATGGAATGGAATGGAATGGAATGGAATGGAATGGAATCAACGCGAATGGAATGCAATGGAATGGAATGGAATAGAATGGAATGGAATGGAATGGAATAGAGTGTAATGGAATGAAATGGAATCAACCCAAATGGAATGGAAAGGAATGGAATGAAATGCCATCAACCCGAATGGAAAGGAATGGAATGAAATGGAAAGGAAATGTATGGAATGGAATGGAATGGAGTCAAAACGAATAAGATGGAATGGAATGGAATGGGAGTGAATGGAATCCACCGGAATGGAATGGAATGGAATGGAATGGATTCCATTGGAATGGAATGGAATAGAATGGAATGCAATGGAATGGAATCAACCGGAATGGAATGTAATGGAATGGAATCAACTCGAATAGAATGGAATGGAATGGAATGGAAAAGAATGGAATCACCCCAATGGAATGGAATGGAATGGAATGGAATGGAATCAACACGAATGGAATGGAATGGAATGGAAAGGAAAGGAATGGAATCAACCCGAATGGAAAGGAATGGAATGGAATGGAATGGAATGGAATGGAATGGAATGGAATCACCCAGTATGGTATGGACTGGAATGCAATGGAATGGAGTGGAATCAACCCTAATAGAATGGAATGGAATGGAATGGAATCAACCTTAATGGAATGGAATGGAATGCAATGGAATGGGATGGAATCAACCGGAATGGAATGTAACGGAATGGAATGGAATGGAGTCAAACCTAATGGAATGGAATGGAAGCGAATCAACCCGAATGTAATGGAATGGATTGGAATGGAATGGAATGGAACGGAATGGAATGGAATGGAATCAACCCGAATGGAAAGGAATGGAATAGAATGGAATGGAATGGAATGGAATGGAATAGAGTGGATTCCACCCGAATTTAATGGAATGGAAAGGAGTGGAAAGGAATGGAATGGAAAGGAATGGAATGGAATCAACCCGATTGGAATGGAATGGAATGCAATGGAATGGAATGGGATGGAATCAACCGTAGTGGAATGGAATGGAATGGAATGGAATCAACCCGAATAGAATACAATGTAATGGAATCAACCTGAATGGTATAGAATGGAATGCAATGGAATGGAATGGAATGGCATGGAATGGATTGGATTGGAATCAAACTGAATGGAATGGAGTGGAAAGGAATCAACCTGAATGGAATGGAATGGAATGGAATGGAATCAACCTGAACGGAATGGAATGGAATGGAATGGAATGGGTTGGAAACAACCGGAATGGAATGTAAAGGAATGGAATTTAATGGAGTCAAACCGAATGGAATGGAATGGAAGCGAATCAACCAGAATGTAATGTAATGTAATGGAATGGAATGGGACGGAATGGAACGGAATGGAATGGAATGGAATCAACACGAATGGACTGGAATGGAATGGAATGGAATGGAATGGAATGGAATGGAATCCACCCGAATGGAATGAAATGGAATGGAATGGAATGGAACCGACCTTTATGGAATGGAATGGAATGGAATGGAATGGAATGGAATGAAATGGAATGGAATGGAATGGAATCAACATGAATGGAATGGAAGGGAATGGAATGGAATGGAATGGAATGGAATGGAATGGAATGGAATCAACCTGAATGGAATGGAATGGAATGGGATGGAATCAACCGGAATGTAATGTAATGGAATGGAATGGAATGGAGTCAAAGGGAACGGAATGGAATGGAAGCGAATCAACCCGAATGTAATGGAATGGAATGGAATGGAGCGGAATGGAATGGAATGGAATCAACCCGAATGGATAGGAATGGAATTTAACGGAATGGAATGGAAAGGAATCCACCCGAATGGAATGGAATGGAAAGGAATGGAATGGAAAGGAATGGAATGGAATCAACCCGAATGGAATGGAATGGAATGGAATGGAATGGAATGGAATGGAATGGAAACCACCCGAATGGAATGAAATGGAATGGAATGGAATCAACGCGAATGGAACTAAAGGGAATGGAATGGAATTTAAGGGAATCAAACTGAATAGAATGGAATGGAATGGAATGGAATGGAATGGAATGGAATGGAATGGAATGGAATAGAATCAATTGGAATGGAGTGGAATGGAATGGAATGGAATGGAATGGAATGGAATGGAATGGAATGAAAGCAAACCGAATGGAATGGAATGGAATGGAGTCAACCCGAATGGAATGGAAAGGAATGGAATGGAATGGAACGGAACGGAATACTATAGAATCAACCCAGTGGAATGGAATGGAACGGAATGGAATGGAATGGAATGGAATGGAATGGAATGGAATCAACGCGAATGGAAAGGAATGGAATGGAATGGAATGGAATAGAATGGAATGGAATGGAATGGAATCAATCGGAATGGAATGGAATGGAATGGAATCGAATGAAATGGAATCAACACGAACGGAATGGAATGGAATGGAATGGAATCCACCCAAATGGAATGGAATGAAATGGAATGGAATGGAATGGAAAGGAATCAACCCGAGTGTAATGGATTGGAATCTAATGGAATGGAATGGAATGGAATGGAATCTACCAGAATGGAATGGAATGGAATGGAATGGAATCAACCCGAATAAAATGGAATGGAAAGGAATGGAATGGATTGAAATGCAATGGAATGGAATCACCCCAATGGAATGGAATGGAATGGAATGGAATCAAACCGAATGGAATGGAATGGAATGGAATGGAATGGAATCAAGCGGAATGGAATGGAAAGTAATGGAATAGAATGGAAAGGAATCAACCCGAATAGAATGGAATGAAGTGGAATGGAATGGAATGGAATGGAATGGAACGGAATGGAATGGAATGGAATCAACGCGAATGGAATTGACTGGAATGGAATGGGGTGGAGTGGAGTGGAGTGGAGGGGATTGGAGTGGAACGGAATGGAATGGAATGGAATAGAATGGGATGAAATGGAATGGAATAGAGTGCAATGGAATGGGATGGAATCATCCCAAATGGAATGGAAAGAAATGGAATGAAATGCAATCAACCTGAATGGAATGGAATGGAATGAAATGGAAAGGAATGGAATGGAATGGAATGGAATGAATTGGAAAGGAATGGAATGGAATGGAATGGAATGGAATGGAATGGAATCAACCAGAGTGGAATGGAATGGAATGGAATAGAATCAACCCGAATGGAATGGAATGGAATGGAATGGAATGGAATGGAATCAACGCGAATGGAACTAAATGGAATGGAATGGAATGGAAAGGAATCAAACTGAATAGAATGGAATGGAATGGAATGGAATGGAATGGAATAGAATCAAACGGAATGGAGTGGAATGGAATGGAATGGAATGGAATTGAATGGAATGGAATCAACCCTAATGGAATGGAATGGAATGGAATCAACCCGAATAGAATGGAATGGAATGGAATGGAATGGAATAGAATGGAATCACCCCAATGGAATGGAATGGAATGGAATGGAATCAACACGAATGGAATGGAATGGAAAGGAATGGAATGGAATGGAATCGAATGGGGTCAATCGGAATGTAATGCAATGGAATGGAATGGAATGGAACGGAGTCAAGCCGAATGGAATGGAATGGAATGGAATCAACCCGAATAGAATGGAATGGAATGGAATCAACCTGAATGGAATAGAATGGAATGCAATGGAATGTAATGGAATGGATTGGAATGGAATGAAACTGAAAGGAATGGAGTGGAATGGAATCAAACTGAATGGAATGGAATGAAATGGAATGGAATGGAATGGAATCAACCTGAATGGAATGGAATGGAATGGAATGCGATAGAAACAACCGGAATGGAATGTAATGGAATGCAATGGAATGGAGTCAAACCGAATGGAATGGAATGGAAGCGAATCAACCAGAATGTAATGGAATGGAATGGGATGGAATGGAACGGAATGGAATGGAATGGAATCAAGCCGAATGCAAAGGAATGGAATGGAATGGAAAGGAATCAACCCGAATGGAATGGATTGGAATGGAATGGAATGGAATGGAATGGAATGGAATGGAATGGAGCGGAATCAACCGGAATGGAATGTAATGTAATGGAGTGGAATCAACCCGAATAAAATGGAATGGAAAGGAATGGAATGGAATGAAATGGAATGGAATGGAATCAACCCAATTGAATGGAATGGAATGGAATGGAATGGAATCAACCCGAATGGAATGGAATGGAATCAACCGGAATGGAATGGAATGGAAAGGAATGGAATGGAATGGAAAGGAATCAACACGAATGGAATGGAATGGAGTGGAATGGAATGGAATGGAATGGAATGAAATGGAATGGAATGGAATCAACCCGAATGTAATGGAATGGAATGGAATGGAATGGAATGGAAAGGAATCAACCAGAATGGAATTGATTGGAATGGAATGGAGTGGAGTGGAGTGGAGTGGAGTGGAGTGGAGGGGATTGGAATGGAATGGAATGGAATGGAATGGAATGGAATAGAATGGAATGGAATGGAATGGAATGGAATAGAGTGCAATGGAATGGGATGGAATCAACCCAAATGGAATAGAAAGGAATGGAATGAAATGCCATCAACCCGAATGGAATAGAATGGAATGAAATGGAAAGGAATGGAATGGAATGGAATGGAATGGAATAGAATCAAACCGAATAAAATAGAATGGAATGGAATGGGAATGAATGGAATCCACCGGAATGGAATGGAATGGAATGGAATGGAATCCACTGGAATGGAATGGAATAGAATGGAATGGAATGGAATGGAATGGAAAAAACCGGAATGGAATGTAATGGAATGGAATCAACTCAAATAGAATGGAATGGAATGGAATGGAAAAGAATGGAATCACCCCAATTGAATGGAATGGAATGGAATGGAATGGAATCAACAAGAATGGAATGGAATGGAATGGAAAGGAATGGAATGGAATCAACCCGAATGGAATGGAATGGAATGGAATGGAATGGAATGGAATGGGATGGAATCACCCAGTATGGTATTGACTGGAATGCAATGGAATGGAGTGGAATCAACCCTAAAAGAATGGAATGGAATGGAATGGAATCAACCTGAATGGAATGGAATGGAATGCAAAGGAATGGGATGGAATCAACCGGAATGGAATGTAATGGAATATAATGGAATGGAGTCAAACCTAATGGAATGGAATGGAAGCGAATCAACCCGCATGTAATGGAATGGAATGGAATGGAATGGAATGGAGTGGATTCCACCAGAATGGAATGGAATGGAATGGAATGGAATGGAATGGAATGGAATCACCCAGAATGGTATGGACTAGAATTCAATGGAATGGAGTGGAATCAACCCGAATAGAATAGAATGGAACGGAATGGAATGGAATGGAATCCACCCGAATGGAATGAAATGGAATGGAATGGAATGGAACCACCCTGAATGGAATGGAATGGAATGGAATGGAATGGAATGGAATCAACCGGAATGTAATGTAATGGAATGGAATGGAGTCAAAGGGAACGGAATGGAATGGAAGCGAATCAACCAGAATGTAACGTAATGGAATGGAATGGAATGGAATGGAATGGAATGGAACGGAATGGAATGGAATCAATCCGAATGGAAAGGAATGGAATGGAATGGAATGGAATGGAATGGAATGGAATCCACCCGAATGGAATGGAATGGAAAGGAATGGAATGTAAAGGAATGGAATGGAATCAACCAGAATGGAATGGAATGGAATGGAATGGAATGGAATCAACCCGAATGGAATGGAATGGAATGGAATGGAATGGAATGGAATGGAATGGAATGGAATCAACGCGAATGGAACTAAATGGAATGGAATGGAATGGAATGGAAGCAACCCGAATGGAATGGAATGGAATGGAATTAACCCGAATGGAATGGAAAGGCACGGAATGGAATGGAATGGAACGGAACGGAATAGTATCGAATCACCGCAATGGAACGGAATGGAATGGAATTGAATGGAATGGAATGGAATGGAATCAACGCGAATGGAATGCAATGGAATGGAATGGAATAGAATGGAATGGAATGGAATGGAATAGAGTGTAATGGAATGTAATGGAATCAACCCAAATGAAATGGAAAGGAATGGAATGGAATGGAATGGAATGGAGTCAAACCGAATAAGATGGAATGGAATGGAATGGGAGTGAATGGAATCCACCGGAATGGAATGGAATGGAATGGAATGGATTCCATTGGAATGGAATGGAATAGAATGGAATGCAATGGAATGGAATCAACCGGAATGGAATGTAATGGAATGGAATCAACTCGAATAGAATGGAATGGAATGGAATGGAAAAGAATGGAATCACCCCAATGGAATGGAATGGAATGGAATGGAATGGAATGGAATGGAATGGAATCAACACGAATGGAATGGAATGGAATGGAAAGGAAAGCAATGGAATCAACCCGAATGGAAAGGAATGGAATGGAATGGAATGGAATGGAATGGAATGGAATCAACCCGAATGGAAAGGAATGGAATGGAATGGAATGGAATGGAATGGAATGGAATGGAATGGAGTGGATTCCACCCGAATGGAATGGAATGGAAAGGAATGGAAAGGAATGGAATGGAAAGGAATGGAATGGAATCAACCCGATTGGAATGGAATGGAATGCAATGGAATGGAATGGGATGGAATCAACCGTAGTGGAATGGAATGGAATGGAATGGAATGGAATCAACCCGAATAGAATACAATGTAATGGAATCAACCTGAATGGTATAGAATGGAATGCAATGGAATGGAATGGAATGGAATGGAATGGAAACCACCCGAATGGAATGAAATGGAATGGAATGGAATCAACGCGAATGGAACTAAATGGAATGGAATGGAATTTAAGGGAATCAAACTAGAATGGAATGGAATGGAAAGGAATGGAATGGAATGGAATGGAATGGAATAGAATCAAAAGGAATGGACTGGAATGGAATGGAATGGATTGGAATGGAATGGAATGGAATGAAAGCAAACCGAATGGAATGGAATGGAATGGAGTCAACCCGAATGGAATGGAAAGGAATGGAATGGAATGGAGCGGAACGGAATAGTATCGAATCACCCCAGTGGAATGGAATGGAACGGAATGGAATGGAATGGAATGGAATGGAATGGAATGGAATGGAATCAACGCGAATGGAATGGAATGGAATGGAATGGAATGGAATAGAATGGAATGGAATGGAATGGAATCAATCGGAATGGAATGGAATGGAATGGAATCGAATGAAATGGAATCAACACGAACGGAATGGAATGGAATGGAATGGAATCCACCCGAATGGAATGGAATGAAATGGAATGGAATGGAATGGAAAGGAATCAACCCGAGTGGAATAGATTGGAATCTAATGGAATGGAATGGAATGGAATGGAATCTACCAGAATGGAATGGAATGGAATGGAATGGAATCAACCTGAATAAAATGGAATGGAAAGGAATGGAATGGATTGAAATGCAATGGAATGGAATCACCCCAATGGAATGGAATGGAATGGAATGGAATCAAACCGAATGGAATGGAATGGAATGGGATGGAATGGAATGCAAAGAAGTCAACCCGAATGGAATGGACTGGAATGGAATGGAATGGAAAGGAATCAACCCGAATGGAATGGAATGGAATCAGCCGGAATGGAATGGAATGGAAAGGAATGGAATGGAATGGAAAGGAATCAACACGAATGGAATGGAATGGAGTGGAATGGAATGGAATGGAATGGAATGAAATGGAATGGAATGGAATCAACCCGAATGTAATGTAATGGAATGGAATGGAATGGAATGGAATGGAATCAACCAGAATGGAATTGATTGGAATGGAATGGAGTGGAGTGGAGTGGAGTGGAGTGGAGTGGAGGGGATTGGAGTGGAATGGAATGGAATGGAATGGAATGGAATAGAATGGAATGGAATGGAATGGAATAGAGTGCAATGGAATGGGATGGAATCAACCCAAATGGAATAGAAAGGAATGGAATGAAATGCCATCAACCCGAATGGAATGGAATGGAATGAAATGGAAAGGAATGGAATGGAATGGAATGGAATGGAATCAAACCGAATAAAATAGAATGGAATGTAATGGGAGTGAATGGAATCCACCGGAATGGAATGGAATGGAATGGAATGGAATCCACTGGAATGGAATGGAATAGAATGGAATGGAATGGAATGGAATGGAATCAACCGGAATGGAATATAATGGAATGGAATCAACTCAAATAGAATGGAATGGAATGGAATGGAAAAGAATGGAATCACCCCAATGGAATGGAATGGAATGGAATGGAATGGAATCAACACGAATGGAATGGAATGGAATGGAAAGGAATGGAATGGAATCAACCCGAATGGAATGGAATGGAATGGAATGGAATGGAAAAGAATGGAATCACCCCAATGGAATGGAATGGAATGGAATGGAATGGAATCAACACGAATGGAATGGAATGGAATGGAAAGGAATGGAATGGAATCAACCGGAATGGAATGGAATGTAATGGAATGGAATGGAATGGATACAACTCGAATGGAATGGAATGGAATGCAATGGAATGGAATGGAATGGAACCACCCTGAATGGAATGCAATGGAATGGAATGGAAGGGAATCAACCGGAATGGAATGGAATGTAATGGAATGGAATGGAATGGATACAGCTCGACTGGAATGGAATGGAATGCAATGGAATGGAATAGAACCAACCTGAATGGAATGGCATGGAATGGAATGGAATGGAATGGAATGGATTCAACACGAATGGAATGGAATGGAATGGAATGGAATGGAATGGAATCAACCCTAATGGAATGGAATGGAATGGAATGGAATGGAAGGGAATCAATACGAATGGAATGGAATGGAATGGAATGGAACAGAATCAACCAGAATGGAATGGAATGGAATGGAATGGAATGGAAAGGAATAGAATCAACCTCAATGGAATGGAATGGAATGGAATGGAATCAGCCCAAATGGAATGGAATGCAATGGGATGGAATGGAATGGAATGGAATCTACCCAAATGGAATGGAATGGAATGGAATCAACTCGATTGGAATGTGATGAAATCAACATGAATGGAATGGAATCAACATGAATGGAATGGAATGAAATGGAATGGAATGGAATGGAATCGAATGGAATGGAATGCAATGGAATGGAGTCAACCAGAATGGAATGGATTGGAATGAAAGGAATTGAATGGAAAGGAATGAAATTGAATCAACTGGAATGGAATGGAATGGAATGGAATGGAATGGAATGGAATGGAATGGAATCAACTCGAATGGAATGGAATGGAATGGAATGGAATGGAATGGAATGGAACCAAACTGAATGGAATGGAATGGAATGGAATGGAAACAACCTGAATGGAATGGAATTGAATGGAATGGAATGGAATGGAATGGAACGGAATGGAATCAACACGAATGGAATGGAAGGGAATGGAATGGAATGGAATGGAATGGAATCAACCTGAAGGAAATGGAATGGAATGAAATGGGATGGAATCAACCGGAATGTAATATAATGTACTGGAATGGAATGGAGTCAAAGGAAACGGAATGGAATGGAAGAGAAGCAACCCGAATGTAATGTAATGGAATGTAATGGAATGGAATGGAATGGAAAGGAATGGAATGGAATCAACCAGAATGGAATGGAATGGAATGGAATGGAATGGAATGGAATGGAATGGAATGGAATGGAATCAACCAGAGTGGAATGGAATGGAATGGAATAGAATCAACCCGAATGGAATGGAATGGAATGGAATGGAATGGAATCAACGCGAATGGAACTAGATGGAATGGAATGGAATGGAAAGGAAACAAACTGAATAGAATGGAATGGAATGGAATGGAATGGAATGGAATGGAATAGAGTCAAACGGAATGGAGTGGAATGGAATGGAATGGAATGGAATTGAATGGAATGGAATCAACCCGAATGGAATGGAATGGAATGGAATCAACCCGAATAGAATGGAATGGAATGGAATGGAATGGAATAAAATGGAATCACCCCAATGGAATGGAATGGAATGGAATGGAATCAACACGAATGGAATGGAATGGAAAGGAATGGAATGGAATGGAATCGAATGGGGTCAATCGGAATGTAATGCAATGGAATGGAATGGAATGGAACGGAGTCAAGCCGAATGGAATGGAATGGAATGGAATCAACCCGAATAGAATGGAATGGAATGGAATCAACCTGAATGGAATCGAATGGAATGCAATGGAATGTAATGGAATAGATTGGAATGGAATGTAACTGAAAGGAATGGAGTGGAATGGAATCAAACTGAATGGAATGGAATGAAATTGAATGGAATGCAATGGAATCAACCTGAATTGAATGGAATGGAATGGAATGCGATAGAAACAACCGGAATGGAATGGAATGGAATGCAATGGAATGGAGTCAAACCGAATGGAATGGAATGGAAGCGAATCAACCAGAATGTAATGGAATGGAATGGGATGGAATGGAAAGGAATGGA
This sequence comes from Pan paniscus, assembly GCF_029289425.2. Lineage (NCBI taxonomy): Eukaryota > Metazoa > Chordata > Mammalia > Primates > Hominidae > Pan > Pan paniscus. Next base: position 63,923,888 of record NC_073260.2, on the reverse strand, counting down.
ATGGAATGGAATCAACCCGAATGGAAAGGAATGGAATGGAATGGAAAGGAATCAACCCGAATGGAATGGATTGCAATGGAATGGAATGGAATGGAATCTACTGGAATGGAATGGAATGGAATGGAATGGAATGGAATTGAATGGAGCGGAATCAACCGGAATGGAATGGAATGTAATGGAGTGGAATCAACCCGAATAAAATGGAATGGAAAGGAATGGAATGGAATGAAATGGATTGGAATGTAATCACCCCAATTGAATGGAATGGAATGGAATGGAATGGAATCAACCCGAATGGAATGGAATGGAATCAACCGGAATGGAATGGAATGGAAAGGAATGGAATGGAATGGAAAGGAATCAACACGAATGGAATGCAGTGGAGTGGAATGGAATGGAATGGAATGGAATGAAATGGAATGGAATGGAATCAACCCGAATGTAATGTAATGTAATGGAATGGAATGGAATGGAATGGAATCAACCAGAATGGAATTGATTGGAGTGGAATCGAGTGGAGTGGAGTGGAGTGGAGGGGATTGGAGTGGAATGGAATGGAATGGAATGGAACGGAATAGAACGGAATGGAATGGAATGGAATGGAATAGAGTGCAATGGAATGGGATGGAATCAACCCAAATGGAAAAGAAAGGAATGGAATGAAATGCCATCAACACGAATGGAATGGAATGGAATGAAATGGAAAGGAATGGAATGGAATGGAATGGAATGGAATGGAATCAAACCGAATAAAATAGAATGGAATGGAATGGGAGTGAATGGAATCCACCGGAATGGAATGGAATGGAATGGAATCCACAGGAATGGAATGGAATAGAATGGAATAGAATGGAATGGAATCAACCGGAATAGAATGGAATGGAATGGAATGGAATGGAATGGAATGGAATGGAATCAACTCAAATAGAATGGAATGGAATGGAAAAGAATGGAATCACCCCAATGGAATGGAATGGAATGGAATGGAATGGAATCAACACGAATGGAATGGAATGGAATTGAAAGGAATGGAATGGAATCAACCCGAATGGAATGGAATGGAATGGAATGGAATGGAATCACCCAGTATGGTATGGACTGGAATGCAATGGAATGGAGTGGAATCAACCCTAATAGAATGGAATGGAATGGAATGGAATGGAATGGAATGGAATGGAATCAACCTGAATGGAATGGAATGGAATGCAATGGAATGGGATGGAATCAACCGGAATGGAATGTAATGGAATGTAATGGAATGTAGTCAAACCTAATGGAATGGAATGGAAGCGAATCAACCCGCATGTAATGGAATGGAATGGAATGGAATGGAATGGAATGGAGTGGATTCCACCCGAATGGAATGGAATGGAATGGAATGGAATTGAATCACCCCGAATGGTATGGACTGGAATGCAATGGAATGGAGTGGAATCAACCCGAATAGAATGGAATGGAATGGAATGGAAAGGAATGGAATGGAATGGAATGGAATGGAATCAACTCGAATGGAATGGAATGGAATGGAATGGAATGGAATCAACCCTAATGGAAGGGAATGGAATGGAATGGAAGGGAATCAATACGAATGGAATGGAATGGAATGGAATGGAACAGAATCAACCAGAATGGAATGGAATGGAATCGAATGGAAAGGAATAGAATCAACCTCAATGGAATGGAATTTAATGGAATGGAATCAGCCCAAATGGAATGGAATGCAATGGGATGGAATGGAATGGAATGGAATCTACCCAAATGGAATGGAATGGAATGGAATCAACTCGATTGGAATGTAATGAAATCAACATGAATGGAATGGAATCAACATGAATGGAATGGAATGGAATGGAATGGAATGGAATGGAATGCAATGGAATGGAGTCAACCAGAATGGAATGGATTGGAATGAAAGGAATTGAATGGAAAGGAATGAAATTGAATCAACTGGAATCGAATGGAATGGAATGGAATGGAATGGAATGGAATGGAATGGAATCAACTCGGATGGAATGGAATGGAATGGAATGGAATGGAATGGAATGGAACCAAACTGAATGGAATGGAATGGAATGGAATGGAAACAACCTGAATGGAATGGAATGGAATGGAATGGAATGGAATGGAATGGAACGGAATGGAATCAACACGAATGGAATGGAAGGGAATGGAATGGAATGGAATGGAATGGAATCAACCTGAAGGAAATGGAATGGAATGAAATGGGATGGAATCAACCGGAATGTAATGTAATGTACTGGAATGGAATGGAGTCAAAGGAAACGGAATGGAATGGAAGCGAATCAACCCGAATGTAATGTAATGGAATGTAATGGAATGGAATGGAATGGAAAGGAATGGAATGGAATCAACCCGAATGGAATGGAATGGAATGGAATGGAATGGAATGGAATGGAATGGCATGGAATCAACCAGAGTGGAATGGAATGGAATGGAATAGAATCAACCCGAATGGAATGGAATGGAATGGAATGGAATGGAATGGAATCAACGCGAATGGAACTAGATGGAATGGAATGGAATGGAAAGGAAACAAACTGAATAGAATGGAATGGAATGGAATGGAATGGAATGGAATGGAATGGAATAGAGTCAAACGGAATGGAGTGGAATGGAATGGAATGGAATGGAATTGAATGGAATGGAATCAACCCGAATGGAATGGAATGGAATGGAATCAACCCGAATAGAATGGAATGGAATGGAATGGAATGGAATAAAATGGAATCACCCCAATGGAATGGAATGGAATGGAATGGAATCAACACGAATGGAATGGAATGGAAAGGAATGGAATGGAATGGAATCGAATGGGGTCAATCGGAATGTAATGCAATGGAATGGAATGGAATGGAACGGAGTCAAGCCGAATGGAATGGAATGGAATGGAATCAACCCGAATAGAATGGAATGGAATGGAATCAACCTGAATGGAATAGAATGGAATGCAATGGAATGTAATGGAATAGATTGGAATGGAATGAAACTGAAAGGAATGGAGTGGAATGGAATCAAACTGAATGGAATGGAATGAAATGGAATGGAATGGAATGGAATCAACCTGAATTGAATGGAATGGAATGGAATGCGATAGAAACAACCGGAATGGAATGGAATGGAATGCAATGGAATGGAGTCAAACCGAATGGAATGGAATGGAAGCGAATCAACCAGAATATAATGGAATGGAATGGGATGGAATGGAAAGGAATGGAATGGAATGGAATCAACCCGAATGGAAAGGAATGGAATGGAATGGAAAGGAATCAACCCGAATGGAATGGATTGGAATGGAATGGAATGGAATGGAATCTACCGGAATGGAATGGAATGGAATGGAATGGAATTGAATGGAGCGGAATCAACCGGAATGGAATGGAATGTAATGGAGTGGAATCAACCCGAATAAAATGGAATGGAAAGGAATGGAATGGAATGAAATGGATTGGAATGTAATCACCCCAATTGAATGGAATGGAATGGAATGGAATGGAATCAACCCGAATGGAATGGAATGGAATCAACCGGAATGGAATGGAATGGAAAGGAATGGAATGGAATGGAAAGGAATCAACACGAATGGAATGCAGTGGAGTGGAATGGAATGGAATGGAATGGAATGAAATGGAATGGAATGGAATCAACCCGAATGTAATGTAATGTAATGTAATGGAATGGAATGGAATGGAATGGAATGGAATCAACCAGAATGGAATTGATTGGAATGGAATGGAGTGGAGTGGAGTGGAGTGGAGGGGATTGGAGTGGAATGGAATGGAATGGAATGGAACGGAATAGAACGGAATGGAATGGAATGGAATGGAATAGAGTGCAATGGAATGGGATGGAATCAACCCAAATGGAAAAGAAAGGAATGGAATGAAATGCCATCAACCCGAATGGAATGGAATGGAATGAAATGGAAAGGAATGGAATGGAATGGAATGGAATGGAATGGAATCAAACCGAATAAAATAGAATGGAATGGAATGGGAGTGAATGGAATCCACCGGAATGGAATGGAATGGAATGGAATGGAATCCACTGGAATGGAATGGAATAGAATGGAATAGAATGGAATGGAATCAACCGGAATGGAATGGAATGGAATGGAATGGAATGGAATGGAATGGAATGAAATCAACTCAAATAGAATGGAATGGAATGGAAAAGAATGGAATCACCCCAATGGAATGGAATGGAATGGAATGGAATGGAATCAACACGAATGGAATGGAATGGAATGGAATCACCCAGTATGGTATGGACTGGAATGCAATGGAATGGAGTGGAATCAACCCTAATAGAATGGAATGGAATGGAATGGAATGGAATGGAATGGAATGGAATCAACCTGAATGGAATGGAATGGAATGCAATGGAATGGGATGGAATCAACCGGAATGGAATGTAATGGAATGTAATGGAATGGAGTCAAACCTAATGGAATGGAATGGAAGCGAATCAACCCGCATGTAATGGAATGGAATGGAATGGAATGGAATGGAATGGAGTGGATTCCACCCGAATGGAATGGAATGGAATGGAATGGAATTGAATCACCCCGAATGGTATGGACTGGAATGCAATGGAATGGAGTGGAATCAACCCGAATAGAATGGAATGGAATGGAATGGAATGGAATGGAATGGAATGGAATGGAATCAACTCGAATGGAATGGAATGGAATCGAATGGAATGGAATGGAACGGAATGAAATAGAATGGAATCAACTCGAATGGAATGGAATGGAATCGAATGGAATGGAATGGAATGGAATGAAATAGAATGGAACCAACCGGAATGGAATGAAATGGAATGGAATGGAATGGAATGGAGTGGAATGGAATGGAACTGAATGGAATCAAGACGAATGGAATGGAATGGAATGGAATGGAATGGAATGGAATCAACCCGAATAGAATGGAATGGAATGGAATCAACCTGAATGCAATAGAATGGAATGCAATGGAATGTAATGGAATGGTATGGAATGGATTGGAATGGAATCAAACTGAACGGAATGGAGTGGAATGGAATCAACCTGAATGGAATGGAAAGGAATGGAATGGAATGGAATGGAATCAACCTGAATGGAATGGAATGGAAAGGAATGGGATGGAAACAACCGGAATGGAATGTAATGGAATGCAATGGAATGGAGTCAAACCGAATGGAATGGATTGGAAGTGAATCAACCAGAATGTAATGGAATGGAATGGAATGGAATGGGATGGAATGGAACGGAAAGGAATGGAATGGAATCAACCCGAATGGAAAGGAATGGAATGGAATGGAATGGAATGGAATGGAATGGAATGGAATCAACGCGAATGGAATTGATTGGAATGGAATGGAGTGGAGTGGAGTGGAGGGGATTGGAGTGGAACGGAATGGAATGGAATGGAATAGAATGGAATGAAATGGAATGGAATAGAGTGCAATGGAATGGGATGGAATCATCCCAAATGGAATGGAAAGGAATGGAATGAAATGCAATCAACCTGAATGGAATGGAATCGAATGAAATGGAAAGGAATGGAATGGAATGGAATGGAATGAATTGGAAAGGAATGGAATGGAATGGAATGGAATGGAATCAAACCAAATAAAATTGAATGGAATGGAATGGGATGGAATGGAAAGGAATCCACCGGAATGGAATGGAATGGAATGGAATGGAATGGAATGGAATGGAATGGAATGGAATCAACGCGAATGGAACTAGATGGAATGGAATGGAATGGAAAGGAAACAAACTGAATAGAATGGAATGGAATGGAATGGAATGGAATGGAATGGAATGGAATAGAGTCCAACGGAATGGAGTGGAATGGAATGGAATGGAATGGAATTGAATGGAATGGAATCAACCCGAATGGAATGGAATGGAATGGAATCAACCCGAATAGAATGGAATGGAATGGAATGGAATGGAATAAAATGGAATCACCCCAATGGAATGGAATGGAATGGAATGGAATCAACACGAATGGAATGGAATGGAAAGGAATGGAATGGAATGGAATCGAATGGGGTCAATCGGAATGTAATGCAATGGAATGGAATGGAATGGAACGGAGTCAAGCCGAATGGAATGGAATGGAATGGAATCAACCCGAATAGAATGGAATGGAATGGAATCAACCTGAATGGAATAGAATGGAATGCAATGGAATGTAATGGAATAGATTGGAATGGAATGAAACTGAAAGGAATGGAGTGGAATGGAATCAAACTGAATGGAATGGAATGAAATGGAATGGAATGGAATGGAATCAACCTGAATTGAATGGAATGGAAAGGAATGCGATAGAAACAACCGGAATGGAATGGAATGGAATGCAATGGAATGGAGTCAAACCGAATGGAATGGAATGGAAGCGAATCAACCAGAATGTAATGGAATGGAATGGGATGGAATGGAAAGGAATGGAATGGAATGGAATCAACCCGAATGCAAAGGAATGGAATGGAATGGAAAGGAATCAACCCGAATGGAATGGATTGGAATGGAATGGAATGGAATGGAATCTACTGGAATGGAATGGAATGGAATGGAATGGAATTGAATGGAGCGGAATCAACCGGAATGGAATGGAATGTAATGGAGTGGAATCAACCCGAATAAAATGGAATGGAAAGGAATGGAATGGAATGAAATGGATTGGAATGTAATCACCCCAATTGAATGGAATGGAATGGAATGGAATGGAATCAACCCTAATGGAATGGAATGGAATCAACCGGAATGGAATGGAATGGAAAGGAATGGAATGGAATGGAAAGGAATCAACACGAATGGAATGCAGTGGAGTGGAATGGAATGGAATGGAATGGAATGAAATGGAATGGAATGGAATCAACCCGAATGTAATGTAATGGAATGGAATGGAATGGAATGGAATGGAATCAACCAGAATGGAATTGATTGGAATGGAATGGAGTGGAGTGGAGTGGAGTGGAGGGGATTGGAGTGGAATGGAATGGAATGGAATGGAACGGAATAGAACGGAATGGAATGGAATGGAATGGAATAGAGTGCAATGGAATGGGATGGAATCAACCCAAATGGAAAAGAAAGGAATGGAATGAAATGCCATCAACCCGAATGGAATGGAATGGAATGAAATGGAAAGGAATGGAATGGAATGGAATGGAATGGAATCAAACCGAATAAAATAGAATGGAATGGAATGGGAGTGAATGGAATCCACCGGAATGGAATGGAATGGAATGGAATGGAATCCACTGGAATGGAATGGAATAGAATGGAATAGAATGGAATGGAATCAACCGGAATGGAATGGAATGGAATGGAATGGAATGGAATGGAATGGAATGGAATGGAATCAACTCAAATAGAATGGAATGGAATGGAAAAGAATGGAATCACCCCAATGGAATGGAATGGAATGGAATGGAATGGAATCAACACGAATGGAATGGAATGGAATGGAAAGGAATGGAATGGAATCAACCCGAATGGAATGGAATGGAATGGAATGGAATGGAATGGAATGGAATCACCCAGTATGGTATGGACTGGAATGCAATGGAATGGAGTGGAATCAACCCTAATAGAATGGAATGGAATGGAATGGAATGGAATGGAATGGAATGGAATGGAATCAACCTGAATGGAATGGAATGGAATGCAATGGAATGGGATGGAATCAACCGGAATGGAATGTAATGGAATGTAATGGAATGGAGTCAAACCTAATGAAATGGAATGGAAGCGAATCAACCCGCATGTAATGGAATGGAATGGAATGGAATGGAATGGAGTGGATTCCACCCGAATGGAATGGAATGGAATGGAATGGAATTGAATCACCCCGAATGGTATGGACTGGAATGCAATGGAATGGAGTGGAATCAACCCGAATAGAATGGAATGGAATGGAATGGAATGGAATGGAATGGAATCAACTCGAATGGAATGGAATGGAATCGAATGGAATGGAATGGAACGGAATGAAATAGAATGGAATCAACTCGAATGGAATGGAATGGAATGGAATGGAATGGAATGGAATGGAATGGAATGAAATAGAATGGAACCAACCGGAATGGAATGAAATGGAATGGAATGGAATGGAATGGAGTGGAATGGAATGGAACTGAATGGAATCAAGACGAATGGAATGGAATGGAATGGAATGCAATGGAATGTAATGGAATGGTATGGAATGGATTGGAATGGAATCAAACTGAACGGAATGGAGTGGAATGGAATCAACCTGAATGGAATGGAAAGGAATGGAATGGAATGGAATGGAATCAACCTGAATGGAATGGAATGGAAAGGAATGGGATGGAAACAACCGGAATGGAATGTAATGGAATGCAATGGAATGGAGTCAAACCGAATGGAATGGATTGGAAGTGAATCAACCAGAATGTAATGGAATGGAATGGAATGGAATGGGATGGAATGGAACGGAAAGGAATGGAATGGAATCAACCCGAATGGAAAGGAATGGAATGGAATGGAATGGAATGGAATGGAATGGAATGGAATGGAATCAACGCGAATGGAATTGATTGGAATGGAATGGAGTGGAGTGGAGTGGAGGGGATTGGAGTGGAACGGAATGGAATGGAATGGAATAGAATGGAATGAAATGGAATGGAATAGAGTGCAATGGAATGGGATGGAATCATCCCAAATGGAATGGAAAGGAATGGAATGAAATGCAATCAACCTGAATGGAATGGAATCGAATGAAATGGAAAGGAATGGAATGGAATGGAATGGAATGAATTGGAAAGGAATGGAATGGAATGGAATGGAATGGAATCAAACCAAATAAAATTGAATGGAATGGAATGGGATGGAATGGAAAGGAATCCACCGGAATGGAATGGAATGGAATGGAATGGAATGGAATGGAATGGAATGGAATCAACGCGAATGGAACTAGATGGAATGGAATGGAATGGAAAGGAAACAAACTGAATAGAACGGAATGGAATGGAATGGAATGGAATGGAATGGAATGGAATGGAATGGAATAGAGTCCAACGGAATGGAGTGGAATGGAATGGAATGGAATGGAATGGAATTGAATGGAATGGAATCAACCCGAATGGAATGGAATGGAATGGAATCAACCCGAATAGAATGGAATGGAATGGAATGGAATGGAATAAAATGGAATCACCCCAATGGAATGGAATGGAATGGAATGGAATGGAATCAACACGAATGGAATGGAATGGAAAGGAATGGAATGGAATGGAATCGAATGGGGTCAATCGGAATGTAATGCAATGGAATGGAATGGAATGGAACGGAGTCAAGCCGAATGGAATGGAATGGAATGGAATCAACCCGAATAGAATGGAATGGAATGGAATCAACCTGAATGGAATAGAATGGAATGCAATGGAATGTAATGGAATAGATTGGAATGGAATGAAACTGAAAGGAATGGAGTGGAATGGAATCAAACTGAATGGAATGGAATGAAATGGAATGGAATGGAATGGAATCAACCTGAATTGAATGGAATGGAATGGAATGCGATAGAAACAACCGGAATGGAATGGAATGGAATGCAATGGAATGGAGTCAAACCGAATGGAATGGAATGGAAGCGAATCAACCAGAATGTAATGGAATGGAATGGGATGGAATGGAAAGGAATGGAATGGAATGGAATCAACCCGAATGCAAAGGAATGGAATGGAATGGAAAGGAATCAACCCGAATGGAATGGATTGGAATGGAATGGAATGGAATGGAATCTACCGGAATGGAATGGAATGGAATGGAATGGAGTTGAATGGAGCGGAATCAACCGGAATGGAATGGAATGTAATGGAGTGGAATCAACCCGAATAAAATGGAATGGAAAGGAATGGAATGGAATGAAATGGATTGGAATGTAATCACCCCAATTGAATGGAATGGAATGGAATGGAATGGAATCAACCCGAATGGAATGGAATGGAATCAACCGGAATGGAATGGAATGGAAAGGAATGGAATGGAATGGAAAGGAATCAACACGAATGGAATGCAGTGGAGTGGAATGGAATGGAATGGAATGGAATGAAATGGAATGGAATGGAATCAACCCGAATGTAATGTAATGGAATGGAATGGAATGGAATGGAATGGAATCAACCAGAATGGAATTGATTGGAATGGAATGGAGTGGAGTGGAGTGGAGTGGAGGGGATTGGAGTGGAATGGAATGGAATGGAATGGAACGGAATAGAACGGAATGGAATGGAATGGAATGGAATAGAGTGCAATGGAATGGGATGGAATCAACCCAAATGGAAAAGAAAGGAATGGAATGAAATGCCATCAACCCGAATGGAATGGAATGGAATGAAATGGAAAGGAATGGAATGGAATGGAATGGAATGGAATGGAATCAAACCGAATAAAATAGAATGGAATGGAATGGGAGTGAATGGAATCCACCGGAATGGAATGGAATGGAATGGAATGGAATCCACTGGAATGGAATGGAATAGAATGGAATAGAATGGAATGGAATCAACCGGAATGGAATGGAATGGAATGGAATGGAATGGAATGGAATGGAATCAACTCAAATAGAATGGAATGGAATGGAAAAGAATGGAATCACCCCAATGGAATGGAATGGAATGGAATGGAATGGAATCAACACGAATGGAATGGAATGGAATGGAAAGGAATGGAATGGAATCAACCCGAATGGAATGGAATGGAATGGAATGGAATCACCCAGTATGGTATGGACTGGAATGCAATGGAATGGAGTGGAATCAACCCTAGTAGAATGGAATGGAATGGAATGGAATGGAATGGAATGGAATGGAATGGAATCAACCTGAATGGAATGGAATGGAATGCAATGGAATGGGATGGAATCAACCGGAATGGAATGTAATGGAATGTAATGGAATGGAGTCAAACCTAATGGAATGGAATGGAAGCGAATCAACCCGCATGTAATGGAATGGAATGGAATGGAATGGAATGGAATGGAAAGGAGTGGATTCCACCCGAATGGAATGGAATGGAATGGAATGGAATTGAATCACCCCGAATGGAATGGACTGGAATGCAATGGAATGGAGTGGAATCAACCCGAATAGAATGGAATGGAATGGAATGGAATGGAATGGAATGGAATGGAATCAACTCGAATGGAATGGAATGGAATCGAATGGAATGGAATGGAACGGAATGAAATAGAATGGAATCAACTCGAATGGAATGGAATGGAATCGAATGGAATGGAATGGAATGGAATGAAATAGAATGGAACCAACCGGAATGGAATGAAATGGAATGGAATGGAATGGAATGGAGTGGAATGGAATGGAACTGAATGGAATCAAGACGAATGGAATGGAATGGAATGGAATGGAATGGAATGGAATGGAATGGAATCAACCCGAATAGAATGGAATGGAATGGAATCAACCTGAATGGAATAGAATGGAATGCAATGGAATGTAATGGAATGGTATGGAATGGATTGGAATGGAATCAAACTGAACGGAATGGAGTGGAATGGAATCAACCTGAATGGAATGGAAAGGAATGGAATGGAATGGAATGGAATCAACCTGAATGGAATGGAATGGAAAGGAATGGGATGGAAACAACCGGAATGGAATGTAATGGAATGCAATGGAATGGAGTCAAACCGAATGGAATGGATTGGAAGTGAATCAACCAGAATGTAATGGAATGGAATGGAATGGAATGGGATGAAATGGAACGGAAAGGAATGGAATGGAATCAACCCGCATGGAAAGGAATGGAATGGAATGGAATGGAATGGAATGGAATGGAATGGAATCAACGCGAATGGAATTGATTGGAATGGAATGGAGTGGAGTGGAGTGGAGGGGATTGGAGTGGAACGGAATGGAATGGAATGGAATAGAATGGAATGGAATGGAATGGAATAGAATGGAATGAAATGGAATGGAATAGAGTGCAATGGAATGGGATGGAATCATCCCAAATGGAATGGAAAGGAATGGAATGAAATGCAATCAACCTGAATGGAATGGAATCGAATGAAATGGAAAGGAATGGAATGGAATGGAATGGAATGAATTGGAAAGGAATGGAATGGAATGGAATGGAATGGAATCAAACCAAATAAAATTGAATGGAATGGAATGGGATGGAATGGAAAGGAATCCACCGGAATGGAATGGAATGGAATGGAATGGAATGGAATGGAATGGAATGAAATCAACCTGAATGGTATGGAACGGAATGGAATGGAATGGAATGGAATGGAATGGAATGGAATTGAGTGCAATGCAATAGAGTCAACCCGAATGGAATGGAATGGAATGGAATGGAATGGAAACAACCGGAATGGAATGGAATGTAATGGAATGGAATGGAATGGATAGAACTCGAATGGAATGGAATGGAATGCAATGGAATGGAATGGAATGGAACCACCCTGAATGGAATGGAATGGAATGGATACAACTCGAATGGAATGGAATGGAATGCAATGGAATGGAATGGAATGGAACCAACCTGAATGGAATGCAATGGAATGGAATAGAACCAACCTGAATGGAATGGCATGGAATGGAATGGAATGGAATGGAATGGAATGGATTCAACACGAATGGAATGGAATGGAATGGAATGGAATGGAATGGAATGGAATCAACCCTAATGGAATGGAATGGAATGGAATGGAAGGGAATCAATACGAATGGAATGGAATGGAATGGAATGGAACAGAATCAACCAGAATGGAATGGAATGGAATGGAATGGAAAGGAATAGAATCAACCTCAATGGAATGGAATGGAATGGAATGGAATGGAATCAGCCCAAATGGAATGGAATGCAATGGGATGGAATGGAATGGAATGGAATCTACCCAAATGGAATGGAATGGAATGGAATCAACTCGATTGGAATGTAATGAAATCAACATGAATGGAATGGAATCAACATGAATGGAATGGAATGGAATGGAATGGAATGGAATGTAATGGAATGGAATGCAATGGAATGGAGTCAACCAGAATGGAATGGATTGGAATGAAAGGAATTGAATGGAAAGGAATGAAGTTGAATCAATTGGAATGGAATGGAATGGAATGGAATGGAATGGAATGGAATCAACTCGAATGGAATGGAATGGAATGGAATGGAATGGAATGGAACCAAACTGAATGGAATGGAATGGAATGGAATGGAAACAACCTGAATGGAATGGAATGGAATGGAATGGAATGGAATGGAATGGAATGGAACGGAATGGAATCAACACGAATGGAATGGAAGGGAATGGAATGGAATGGAATGGAATGGAATCAACCTGAAGGAAATGGAATGGAATGAAATGGGATGGAATCAACCGGAATGTAATGTAATGTACTGGAATGGAATGGAGTCAAAGGAAACGGAATGGAATGGAAGCGAATCAACCCGAATGTAATGTAATGGAATGTAATGGAATGGAATGGAATGGAAAGGAATGGAATGGAATCAACCCGAATGGAATGGAATGGAATGGAATGGAATGGAATGGAATGGAATGGAATCAACCAGAGTGGAATGGAATGGAATGGAATAGAATCAACACGAATGGAATGGAATGGAAAGGAATGGAATGGAATGGAATCGAATGGGGTCAATCGGAATGTAATGCAATGGAATGGAATGGAATGGAACGGAGTCAAGCCGAATGGAATGGAATGGAATGGAATCAACCCGAATAGAATGGAATGGAATGGAATCAACCTGAATGGAATAGAATGGAATGCATTGGAATGTAATGGAATAGATTGGAATGGAATGAAACTGAAAGGAATGGAGTGGAATGGAATCAAACTGAATGGAATGGAATGAAATGGAATGGAATGGAATGGAATCAACCTGAATTGAATGGAATGGAATGGAATGCGATAGAAACAACCGGAATGGAATGGAATGGAATGCAATGGAATGGAGTCAAACCGAATGGAATGGAATGGAAGCGAATCAACCAGAATGTAATGGAATGGAATGGGATGGAATGGAAAGGAATGGAATGGAATGGAATCAACCCGAATGGAAAGGAATGGAATGGAATGGAAAGGAATCAACCCGAATGGAATGGATTGGAATGGAATGGAATGGAATGGAATCTACCGGAATGGAATGGAATGGAATGGAATGGAATTGAATGGAGCGGAATCAACCGGAATGGAATGGAATGTAATGGAGTGGAATCAACCCGAATAAAATGGAATGGAAAGGAATGGAATGGAATGAAATGGATTGGAATGTAATCACCCCAATTGAATGGAATGGAATGGAATGGAATGGAATCAACCCGAATGGAATGGAATGCAATCAACCGGAATGGAATGGAATGGAAAGGAATGGAATGGAATGGAAAGGAATCAACACGAATGGAATGCAGTGGAGTGGAATGGAATGGAATGGAATGGAATGGAATGGAATGGAATGGAATCAACCCGAATGTAATGTAATGTAATGGAATGGAATGGAATGGAATGGAATCAACCAGAATGGAATTGATTGGAATGGAATGGAGTGGAGTGGAGTGGAGTGGAGGGGATTGGAGTGGAATGGAATGGAATGGAATGGAACGGAATAGAACGGAATGGAATGGAATGGAATGGAATAGAGTGCAATGGAATGGGATGGAATCAACCCAAATGGAAAGGAAAGGAATGGAATGAAATGCCATCAACCCGAATGGAATGGAATGGAATGAAATGGAAAGGAATGGAATGGAATGGAATGGAATGGAATGGAATCAAACCGAATAAAATAGAATGGAATGGAATGGGAGTGAATGGAATCCACCGGAATGGAATGGAATGGAATGGAATGGAATCCACTGGAATGGAATGGAATAGAATGGAATAGAATGGAATGGAATCAACCGGAATGGAATGGAATGGAATGGAATGGAATGAAATGGAATGGAATGGAGTCAACTCAAATAGAATGGAATGGAATGGAAAAGAATGGAATCACCCCAATGGAATGGAATGGAATGGAATGGAATGGAATCAACACGAATGGAATGGAATGGAATGGAAAGGAATGGAATGGAATCAACCCGAATGGAATGGAATGGAATGGAATGGAATGGAATGGAATGGAATGGAATGGAATCACCCAGTAAGGTATGGACTGGAATGCAATGGAATGGAGTGGAATCAACCCTAATAGAATGGAATGGAATGGAATGGAATGGAATGGAATGGAATGGAATGGAATGGAATCAACCTGAATGGAATGGAATGGAATGCAATGGAATGGGATGGAATCAACCGGAATGGAATGTAATGGAATGTAATGGAATGGAGTCAAACCTAATGGAATGGAATGGAAGCGAATCAACCCGCATGTAATGGAATGGAATGGAATGGAATGGAATGGAATGGAGTGGATTCCGCCCGAATGGAATGGAATGGAATGGAATGGAATGGAATGGAATGGAATGGAATCAACGCGAATGGAATTGATTGGAATGGAATGGAGTGGAGTGGAGTGGAGGGGATTGGAGTGGAACGGAATGGAATGGAATGGAATAGAATGGAATGAAATGGATTGGAATAGAGTGCAATGGAATGGGATGGAATCATCCCAAATGGAATGGAAAGGAATGGAATGAAATGCAATCAACCTGAATGGAATGGAATCGAATGAAATGGAAAGGAATGGAATGGAATGGAATGGAATGAATTGGAAAGGAATGGAATGGAATGGAATGGAATGGAATCAAACCAAATAAAATTGAATGGAATGGAATGGGATGGAATGGAAAGGAATCCACCGGAATGGAATGGAATGGAATGGAATGGAATGGAATGGAATGGAATGAAATCAACCTGAATGGTATGGAACGGAATGGAATGGAATGGAATGGAATGGAATGGAATGGAATGGAATTGAGTGCAATGCAATAGAGTCAACCCGAATGGAATGGAATGGAATGGAATGGAATGGAATGGAAACAACCGGAATGGAATGGAATGTAATGGAATGGAATGGAATGGATAGAACTCGAATGGAATGGAATGGAATGCAATGGAATGGAATGGAATGGAACCACCCTGAATGGAATGGAATGGAATGGATACAACTCGAATGGAATGGAATGGAATGCAATGGAATGGAATGGAATGGAACCAACCTGAATGGAATGGAATGGAATGGAATGGAATGGAAGGGAATCAACGGGAATGGAATGGAATGTAATGGAATGGAATGGAATGGATACAACTCGAATAGAATGGAACGGAATGGAAAGGAATGGAATGGAAACAACCGGAATGGAATTGAATGTAATGGAATGGAATGGAATGGATACAACTCGAATGGAATGGAATGGAATGCAATGGAATGGAATGGAATGGAATAAACCCGAATGGAATGGAATGGAATGGAATTAACCCGAATGGAATGGAAAGTAATGGAATGGAATGGAATGGAACGGAACGGAATAGTATCAAATCACCCCAATGGAACGGAATGGAACGGAATGGAATGGAATGGAACGGAATGGAATGGAATGGAATGGAATCAACGCGAATGGAATGCAATGGAATGGAATGGAATAGAATGGAATGGAATGCAATGGAATAGAGTGTAATGGAATATAATGGAATCAACCCAAATGGAATGGAAAGGAATGGAATGAAATGCCATCAACCCGAATGGAATGGAATGGAATGAAATGGAAAGGAATGGAATGGAATGGAATGGAATGGAGTCAAACCGAATAAGATGGAATGGAATGGAATGGAATGGAATGGATTCCATTGGAATGGAATGGAATAGAATGGAATGCAATGGAATGGAATCAACCGGAATGGAATGTAATGGAATGGAATCAACTCGAATAGAATGGAATGGAATGGAATGGAAAAGAATGGAATCACCCCAATGGAATGGAATGGAATGGAATGGAATGCAATGGAATGGAATCAACACGAATGGAATGGAATGGAATGGAAAGGAAAGGAATGGAATCAACCCGAATGGAAAGGAATGGAATGGAAAGGAATGGAATGGAATGGAATGGAATGGAATGGAATCACCCAGTATGGTATGGACTGGAATGCAATGGAATGGAGTGGAATCAACCCTAATAGAATGGAATGGAATGGAATGGAATCAACCTGAATGGAATGGAATGGAATGCAATGGAATGGGATGGAATCAACCGGAATGGAATGTAACGGAATGGAATGGAATGGAGTCAAACCTAATGGAATGGAATGGAAGCGAATCAACCCGAATGTAATGGAATGGAATGGAATGGAATGGAATGGAACGGAATGGAATGGAATGCAATCAACCCGAATGGAAAGGAATGGAATGGAATGGAATGGAATGGAATGGAATGGAATGGAGTGGATTCCACCCGAATGGAATGGAATGGAAAGGAATGGAAAGGAATGGAATGGAACGGAATAGAATGGAATCAACCCGATTGGAATGGAATGGAATGCAATGGAATGGAATGGGATGGAATCAACCGTAGTGGAATGGAATGGAATGGAATGGAATCAACCCGAATAGAATACAATGTAATGGAATCAACCTGAATGGTATAGAATGGAATGCAATGGAATGGAATGGAATGGCATGGAATGGATTGGAATGGAATCAAACTGAACGGAATGGAGTGGAAAGGAATCAACCTGAATGGAATGGAATGGAATGGAATGGAATCAACCTGAACGGAATGGAATGGAATGGAATGGAACGGAGTGGAATCAACACGAATGGAATGGAAGGGAATGGAATGGAATGGAATGGAATGGAATCAACCTGAATGGAATGGAATGGAATGGGCTGGAATCAACAGGAATGTAATGTAATGTAATGGAATGGAATGGAGTCAAAGGGAACGGAATGGAATGGAAGCGAATCAACCCGAATGTAATGTAATGGAATGGAATGGAATGGAATGGAGCGGACTGGAATGGAATGGAATCAACCCGAATGGATAGGAATGGAATTTAATGGAATGGAATGGAATGGAATCCACCCGAATGGAATGGAATGGAAAGGAATGGAATGGAAAGGAATGGAATGGAATCAACCCGAATGGAATGGAATGGAATGGAATGGAATGGAATGGAATGGAATGGAATGGAATCAACCCGAATGGAATGAAATGGAATGGAATGGAATCAACGCGAATGGAACTAAATGGAATGGAATGGAATTTAAGGGAATCAAACTGAATGGAATGGAAAGGAATGGAATGGAATGGAATGGAATGGAATGGAATGGAATAGAATCAAAAGGAATGGAGTGGAATGGAATGGAATGGAATGGAATGGAATGAAAGCAAACCGAATGGAATGGAATGGAATGGAGTCAACCCGAATGGAATGGAAAGGAATGGAATGGAATGGAACGGAACGGAATAGTATCGAATCACCCCAGTGGAATGGAATGGAACGGAATGGAATGGATTGGAATGGAATGGAATGGAATGGAATCAACGCGAATGGAATGGAATGGAATGGAATGGAATAGAATGGAATGGAATGGAATGGAATCAATCGGAATGGAATGGAATGGAATGGAATCGAATGAAATGGAATCAACACGAACGGAATGGAATGGAATGGAATGGAATCCACCCGAATGGAATGGAATGAAAAGGAATGGAATGGAATGGAAAGGAATCAACCCGAGTGGAATGGATTGGAATCTAATGGAATGGAATGGAATGGAATCTACCAGAATGGAATGGAATGGAATGGAATGGAATCAACCAGAATAAAATGGAATGGAAAGGAATGGAATGGATTGAAATGCAATGGAATGGAATCACCCCAAGGGAATGGAATGGAATGGAATGGAATCAAACCGAATGGAATGGAATGGAATGGAATGGAATGGAATCAAGCGGAATGGAATGGAATGGAAAGTAATGGAATGGAATGGAAAGGAATCAACCCGAATTGAATGGAATGAAGTGGAATGGAATGGAATGGAATGGAATGGAATGGAATGGAATGGAATGGAATCAACGCGAATGCAATTGATTGGAATGGAATGGAGTGGAGTGGAGTGGAGGGGATTGGAGTGGAACGGAATGGAATGGAATGGAATAGAATGGAATGAAATGGAATGGAATAGAGTGCAATGGAATGGGATGGAATCATCCCAAATGGAATGGAAAGGAATGGAATGAAATGCAATCAACCTGAATGGAATGGAATGGAATGAAATGGAAAGGAATGGAATGGAATGGAATGGAATGAATTGGAAAGGAATGGAATGGAATGGAATGGAATGGAATCAAACCAAATAAAATTGAATGGAATGGAATGGGATGGAATGGAAAGGAATCCACCGGAATGGAATGGAATGGAATGGAATGGAATGGAATGGAATGGAATGAAATCAACCTGAATGGTATGGAACGGAATGGAATGGAATGGAATGGAATGGAATGGAATGGAATTGAGTGCAATGCAATAGAGTCAACCCGAATGGAATGGAATGGAATGGAATGGAATGGAAACAACCGGAATGGAATGGAATGTAATGGAATGGAATGGAATGGATACAACTCGAATGGAATGGAATGGAATGCAATGGAATGGAATGGAATGGAACCAATCTGAATGGAATGGAATGGAATGGATACAACTCGAATGGAATGGAATGGAATGCAATGGAATGGAATGGAATGGAACAAACCTGATTGGAATGGAATGGAATGGAATGGAAGGGAATCAACGGGAATGGAATGGAATGTAGTGGAATGGAATGGAATGGATACAACTCGAATAGAATGGAACGGAATGGAATGGAATGGAATGGAAACAACCGGAATGGAATGGAATGTAATGGAATGGAATGGAATGGATACAACTCGAATGGAATGGAATGGAATGCAATGGAATGGAATGGAATGGAACCAACCTGAATGGAATGGAATGGATACAACTCGAATGGAATGGAATGGAATGCAATGGAATGGAATGGAATGGAACCAAACTGAATGGAATGGAATGGAATGGAATGGAAGGGAATCAACGGGAATGGAATGGAATGTAATGGAATGGAATGGAATGGATACAACTCGACTAGAATGGAACGGAATGGAATGGAATGGAATAGAACCAACCTGAATGGAATGGCATGGAATGGAATGGAATGGAATGGAATGGATTCAACACGAATGGAATGGAATGGAATGGAATGGAATGGAATGGAATCAACACTAATGGAATGGAATGGAATGGAATGGAAGGGAATCAATACGAATGGAATGGAATGGAATGGAATGGAACAGAATCAACCAGAATGGAATGGAATTGAATGGAATGGAAAGGAATAGAATCAACCTGAATGGAATGGAATGGAATGGAATGGAATCAGCCCAAATGGAATGGAATGCAATGGGATGGAATGGAATGGAATGGAATCAACTCGATTGGAATGTAATGAAATCAACATGAATGGAATGGAATCAACATGAATGGAATGGAATGGAATGGAATGGAATGGAATGGAATGCAATGGAATGGAGTCAACCAGAATGGAATGGAATGGAATGAAAGGAATTGAATGGAAAGGAATGGAATTGAATCAACTGGAATGGAATGGAATGGAATGGAATGGAATGGAATGGAATCAACTCGAATGGAATGGAATGGAATGGAATGGAATGGAATGGAATGGAATGGAATGGAACCAAACTGAATGGAATGGAATGGAATGGAATGGAAACATCCTGAATGGAATGGAATGGAATGGAATGGAATGGAATGGAATGGAATGGAACGGAATGGAATCAACACGAATGGAATGGAAGGGAATGGAATGGAATGGAATGGAATGGAATCAACCTGAATGAAATGGAATGGAATGAAATGGGATGGAATCAACCGGAATGTAATGTAATGTACTGGAATGGAATGGAGTCAAAGGAAACGGAATGGAATGGAAGCGAATCAACCCGAATGTAATGTAATGGAATGGAATGGAATGGAATGGAATGGAAAGGAATGGAATGGAATCAACCAGAGTGGAATGGAATGGAATGGAATAGAATCAACCCGAATGGAATGGAATGGAATGGAATGGAATGGAATCAACGCGAATGGAACTAAATGGAATGGAATGGAATGGAAAGGAATCAAACTGAATAGAATGGAATGGAATGGAATGGAATGGAATGGAATGGAATAGAGTCAAACGGAATGGAGTGGAATGGAATGGAATGGAATGGAATGGAATTGAATGGAATGGAATCAACCCGAATGGAATGGAATGGAATGGAATCAACCCGAATAGAATGGAATGGAATGGAATGGAATGGAATAAAATGGAATCACCCCAATGGAATGGAATGGAATGGAATGGAAACAACACGAATGGAATGGAATGGAAAGAAAGGAATGGAATGGAATCGAATGGGGTCAATCGGAATGTAATGCAATGGAATGGAATGGAATGGAACGGAGTCAAGCCGAATGGAATGGAATGGAATGGAATCAACCCGAATAGAATGGAATGGAATGGAATCAACCTGAATGGAATAGAATGGAATGCAATGGAATGTAATGGAATAGATTGGAATGGAATGAAACTGAAAGGAATGGAGTGGAATGGAATCAAACTGAATGGAATGGAATGAAATGGAATGGAATGGAATGGAATCAACCTGAATTGAATGGAATGGAATGGAATGCGATAGAAACAACCGGAATGGAATGGAATGGAATGCAATGGAATGGAGTCAAACCGAATGGAATGGAATGGAAGCGAATCAACCAGAATGTAATGGAATGGAATGGGATGGAATGGAACGGAATGGAATGGAATGGAATCAACCCGAATGGAAAGGAATGGAATGGAATGGAATGGAATGGAATGGAATCACCCAGTATGGTATGGACTGGAATGCAATGGAATGGAGTGGAATCAACCCTAATAGAATGGAATGGAATGGAATGGAATCAACCTGAATGGAATGGAATGGAATGCAATGGAATGGGATGGAATCAACCGGAATGGAATGTAACGGAATGGAATGGAATGGAGTCAAACCTAATGGAATGGAATGGAAGCGAATCAACCCGAATGTAATGTAATGGAATGGAATGGAATGGAATGGAGCGGACTGGAATGGAATGGAATCAACCCGAATGGATAGGAATGGAATTTAATGGAATGGAATGGAATGGAATCCACCCGAATGTAATGGAATGGAAAGGAATGGAATGGAAAGGAATGGAATGGAATCAACCCGAATGGAATGGAATGGAATGGAATGGAATGGAATGGAATGGAATGGAATGGAATCAACCCGAATGGAATGAAATGGAATGGAATGGAATCAACGCGAATGGAACTAAATGGAATGGAATGGAATTTAAGGGAATCAAACTGAATAGAATGGAATGGAATGGAATGGATTGGAATGGAATAGAATCAAAAGGAATGGAGTGGAATGGAATGGAATGGAATGGAATGGAATGAAAGCAAACCGAATGGAATGGAATGGAATGGAGTCAACCCGAATGGAATGGAAAGGAATGGAATGGAATGGATCGGAACGGAATAGTATCGAATCACCTCAGTGGATTGGAATGGAACGGAATGGAATGGAATGGAATGGAATGGAATGGAATGGAATGGAATCAACGCGAATGGAATGGAATGGAATGGAATGGAATGGAATAGAATGGAATGGAATGGAATGGAATCAATCGGAATGGAATGGAATGGAATGGAATCGAATGAAATGGAATCAACACGAACGGAATGGAATGGAATGGAATGGAATCCACCCGAATGGAATGGAATGAAAAGGAATGGAATGGAATGGAAAGGAATCAACCCGAGTGGAATGGATTGGATTCTAATGGAATGGAATGGAATGGAATGGAATCTACCAGAATGGAATGGAATGGAATGGAATGGAATCAACCCGAATAAAATGGAATGGAAAGGAATGGAATGGATTGAAATGCAATGGAATGGAATCACCCCAATGGAATGGAATGAAATGGAATGGAATGGAATCAACGCGAATGGAACTAAATGGAATGGAATGGAATTTAAGGGAATCAAACTGAATAGAATGGAATGGAATGGAATGGAATGGAATGGAATGGAATAGAATCAAAAGGAATGGAGTGGAATGGAATGGAATGGAATGGAATGGAATGAAAGCAAACCGAATGGAATGGAATGGAATGGAGTCAACCCGAATGGAATGGAAAGGAATGGAATGGAATGGAACGGAACGGAATAGTATCGAATCACCTCAGTGGATTGGAATGGAACGGAATGGAATGGAATGGAATGGAATGGAATGGAATGGAATGGAATCAACGCGAATGGAATGGAATGGAATGGAATGGAATGGAATAGAATGGAATGGAATGGAATGGAATCAATCGGAATGGAATGGAATGGAATGGATTCGAATGAAATGGAATCAACACGAACGGAATGGAATGGAATGGAATGGAATCCACCCGAATGGAATGGAATGAAAAGGAATGGAATGGAATGGAAAGGAATCAACCCGAGTGGAATGGATTGGATTCTAATGGAATGGAATGGAATGGAATGGAATCTACCAGAATGGAATGGAATGGAATGGAATGGAATCAACCCGAATAAAATGGAATGGAAAGGAATGGAATGGATTGAAATGCAATGGAATGGAATCACCCCAATGGAATGGAATGGAATGGAATGGAATCAAACCGAATGGAATGGAATGGAATGGAATGGAATGGAATCAAGCGGAATGGAATGGAATGGAAAGTAATGGAATGGAATGGAAAGGAATCAACCCGAATTGAATGGAATGAAGTGGAATGGAATGGAATGGAATGGAATGGAATGGAATGGAATGGAATGGAATCAACGCGAATGGAATTGATTGGAATGGAATGGAGTGGAGTGGAGTGGAGGGGATTGGAGTGGAACGGAATGGAATGGAATGGAATAGAATGGAATGAAATGGAATGGAATAGAGTGCAATGGAATGGGATGGAATCATCCCAAATGGAATGGAAAGGAATGGAATGAAATGCAATCAACCTGAATGGAATGGAATCGAATGAAATGGAAAGGAATGGAATGGAATGGAATGGAATGAATTGGAAAGGAATGGAATGGAATGGAATGGAATGGAATCAAACCAAATAAAATTGAATGGAATGGAATGGGATGGAATGGAAAGGAATCCACCGGAATGGAATGGAATGGAATGGAATGGAATGGAATGGAATGGAATGAAATCAACCTGAATGGTATGGAACGGAATGGAATGGAATGGAATGGAATGGAATTGAGTGCAATGCAATAGAGTCAACCCGAATGGAATGGAAAGGAATGGAATGGAATGGAAACAACCGGAATGGAATGGAATGGAATGGAATGGAATGGAATGGATAGAACTCGAATGGAATGGAATGGAATGGAATGGAACCACACTGAATGGAATGGAATGGAATGGATACAACTCGAAAGGAATGGAATGGAATGCAATGGAATGGAATGGAATGGAACCAACCTGAATGGAATGGAATGGAATGGAATGGAATGGAAGGGAATCAACGGGAATGGAATGGAATGTAATGGAATGGAATGGAATGGATACAACTCGAATAGAATGGAACGGAATGGAATGGAATGGAATGGAAACAACCGGAATGGAATTGAATGTAATGGAATGGAATGGAATGGATACTACTCGAATGGAATGCAATGGAATGCAATGGAATGGAATGGAATGGAACAAACCCGAATGGAATGGAATGGAATGGAATTAACCCGAATGGAATGGAATGGAATGGAATGGAATGGATTGGAACGGAACGGAATAGTATCAAATCACCCCAATGGAACGGAATGGAACGGAATGGAATGGAATGGAATGGAATGGAATGGAATCTACGCGAATGGAATGCAATGGAATGGAATGGAATAGAATGGAATGGAATGCAATGGAATAGAGTGTAATGGAATGTAATGGAATCAACCCAAATGGAATGGAAAGGAATGGAATGAAATGCCATCAACCCGAATGGAATGGAATGGAATGAAATGGAAAGGAATGGATGGAATGGAATGGAATGGAGTCAAACCGAATAAGATGGAATGGAATGGAATGGGAGTGAATGGAATCCACCGGAATGGAATGGAATGGAATGGAATGGATTCCATTGGAATGGAATGGAATAGAATGGAATGCAATGGAATGGAATCAACCGGAATGGAATGTAATGGAATGGAATCAACTCGAATAGAATGGAATGGAATGGAATGGAAAAGAATGGAATCACCCCAATGGAATGGAATGGAATGGAATGGAATGCAATGGAATGGAATCAACACGAATGGAATGGAATGGAATGGAAAGGAAAGGAATGGAATCAACCCGAATGGAAAGGAATGGAATGGAATGGAATGGAATGGAATGGAATGGAATGGAATGGAATCACCCAGTATGGTATGGACTGGAATGCAATGGAATGGAGTGGAATCAACCCTAATAGAATGGAATGGAATGGAATGGAATCAACCTGAATAGAATGGAATGGAATGCAATGGAATGGGATGGAATCAACCGGAATGGAATGTAACGGAATGGAATGGAATGGAGTCAAACCTAATGGAATGGAATGGAAGCGAATCAACCCGAATGTAATGGAATGGAATGGAATGGAATGGAATGGAACGGAATGGAATGGAATGGAATCAACCCGAATGGAAAGGAATGGAATGGAATGGAATGGAATGGAATGGAATGGAGTGGATTCCACCCGAATGGAATGGAATGGAAAGGAATGGAAAGGAATGGAATGGAAAGGAATAGAATGGAATCAACCCGATTGGAATGGAATGGAATGCAATGGAATGGAATGGGATGGAATCAACCGTAGTGGAATGGAATGGAATGGAATGGAATCAACCCGAATAGAATACAATGTAATGGAATCAACCTGAATGGTATAGAATGGAATGCAATGGAATGGAATGGAATGGCATGGAATGGATTGGAATGGAATCAAACTGAACGGAATGGAGTGGAAAGGAATCAACCTGAATGGAATGGAATGGAATGGAATGGAATCAACCTGAACGGAATGGAATGGAATGCAATGGAACGGAGTGGAATCAACACGAATGGAATGGAAGGGAATGGAATGGAATGGAATGGAATGGAATCAACCTGAATGGAATGGAATGGAATGGGCTGGAATCAACCGGAATGTAATGTAATGTAATGGAATGGAATGGAGTCAAAGGGAACGGAATGGAATGGAAGCGAATCAACCCGAATGTAATGTAATGGAATGGAATGGAATGGAATGGAGCGGACTGGAATGGAATGGAATCAACCCGAATGGATAGGCATGGAATTTAATGGAATGGAATGGAATGGAATCCACCCGAATGGAATGGAATGGAAAGGAATGGAATGGAAAGGAATGGAATGGAATCAACCCGAATGGAATGGAATGGAATGGAATGGAATGGAATGGAATGGAATGGAATCAACCCGAATGGAATGAAATGGAATGGAATGGAATCAACGCGAATGGAACTAAATGGAATGGAATGGAATTTAAGGGAATCAAACTGAATGGAATGGAAAGGAATGGAATGGAATGGAATGGAATGGAATAGAATGAAAAGGAATGGAGTGGAATGGAATGGAATGGAATGGAATGGAATGGAATGGAATGGAATGAAAGCAAACCGAATGGAATGGAATGGAATGGAGTCAACCCGAATGGAATGGAAAGGAATGGAATGGAATGGAACGGAACGGAATAGTATCGAATCACCCCAGTGGAAAGGAATGGAACGGAATGGAATGGATTGGAATGGAATGGAATGGAATGGAATCAACGCGAATGGAATGGAATGGAATGGAATGGAATAGAATGGAATGGAATGGAATCAATCGGAATGGAATGGAATGGAATGGAATCGAATGAAATGGAATCAACACGAACGGAATGGAATGGAATGGAATGGAATCCACCCGAATGGAATGGAATGAAAAGGAATGGAATGGAATGGAAAGGAATCAACCCGAGTGGAATGGATTGGAATCTAATGGAATGGAATGGAATGGAATCTACCAGAATGGAATGGAATGGAATGGAATGGAATCAACCCGAATAAAATGGAATGGAAAGGAATGGAATGGATTGAAATGCAATGGAATGGAATCACCCCAATGGAATGGAATGGAATGGAATGGAATCAAACCGAATGGAATGGAATGGAATGGAATGGAATGGAATCAAGCGGAATGGAATGGAATGGAAAGTAATGGAATGGAATGGAAAGGAATCAACCCGAATTGAATGGAATGAAGTGGAATGGAATGGAATGGAATGGAATGGAATGGAATGGAATGGAATCAACGCGAATGGAATTGATTGGAATGGAATGGAGTGGAGTGGAGTGGAGGGGATTGGAGTGGAACGGAATGGAATGGAATGGAATAGAATGGAATGAAATGGAATGGAATAGAGTGCAATGGAATGGGATGGAATCATCCCAAATGGAATGGAAAGGAATGGAATGAAATGCAATCAACCTGAATGGAATGGAATGGAATGAAATGGAAAGGAATGGAATGGAATGGAATGGAATGAATAGGAAAGGAATGGAATGGAATGGAATGGAATGGAATCAAACCAAATAAAATTGAAAGGAATGGAATGGGATGGAATGGAAAGGAATCCACCGGAATGGAATGGAATGGAATGGAATGGAATGGAATGGAATGGAATGGAATGGAATGAAATCAACCTGAATGGTATGGAACGGAATGGAATGGAATGGAATGGAATGGAATGGAATTGAGTGCAATGCAATAGAGTCAACCCGAATGGAATGGAATGGAATGGAATGGAATGGAAACAACCGGAATGGAATGGAATGGAATGGAATGGAATGGAATGGAATGGATACAACTCGAATGGAATGGAATGGAATGCAATGGAATGGAATGGAATGGAACCAACCTGAATGGAATGGAACGGAATGGATACAACTCGAATGGAATGGAATGGAATGCAATGGAATGGAATGGAATGGAACCAACCTGAATGGAATGGAATGGAATGGAATGGAAGGGAATCAACGGGAATGGAATGGAATGTAATGGAATGGAATGGAATGGATACAACTCGACTAGAATGGAACGGAATGGAATGGAATGGAATAGAACCAACCTGAATGGAATGGCATGGAATGGAATGGAATGGATTCAACACGAATGGAATGGAATGGAATGGAATGGAATGGAATCAACCCTAATGGAATGGAATGGAATGGAATGGAAGGGAATCAATACGAATGGAATGGAATGGAATGGAATGGAACAGAATCAACCAGAATGGAATGGAATTGAATGGAATGGAAAGGAATAGAATCAACCTGAATGGAATGGAATGGAATGGAATGGAATCAGCCCAAATGGAATGGAATGCAATGGGATGGAATGGAATGGAATGGAATCAACTCGATTGGAATGTAATGAAATCAACATGAATGGAATGGAATCAACATGAATGGAATGGAATGGAATGGAATGGAATGGAATGGAATGGAATGGAATGGAATGCAATGGAATGGAGTCAACCAGAATGGAATGGAATGGAATGAAAGGAATTGAATGGAAAGGAATGGAATTGAATCAACTGGAATCGAATGGAATGGAATGGAATGGAATGGAATGGAATCAACTCGAATGGAATGGAATGGAATGGAATGGAATGGAATGGAATCAAACTGAATGGAATGGAATGGAATGGAATGGAAACAACCTGAATGGAATGGAATGGAATGGAATGGAATGGAATGGAACGGAATGGAATCAACACGAATGGAATGGAATGGAATGAAATGGGATGGAATCAACCGGAATGTAATGTAATGTACTGGAATGGAATGGAGTCAAAGGAAACGGAATGGAATGGAAGCGAATCAACACGAATGTAATGTAATGGAATGGAATGGAATGGAATGGAATGGAAAGGAATGGAATGGAATCAACCCGAATGGAATGGAATGGAATGGAATGGAATGGAATGGAATGGAATCAACCAGAGTGGAATGGAATGGAATGGAATAGAATCAACCCGAATGGAATGGAATGGAATGGAATGGAATGGAATCAACGCGAACGGAACTAAATGGAATGGAATGGAATGGAAAGGAATCAACCCGAATGGAATGGATTGGAATTGAATGGAATGAAATGGAATCTACCGGAATGGAATGGAATGGAATGGAATGGAATGGAATGGAATGGAGCGGAATCAACCGGAATGGAATGGAATGTAATGGAGTGGAATCAACCCGAATAAAATGGAATGGAAAGGAATGGAATGGAATGAAATGGAATGGAATGGAATCACCCCAATTGAATGGAATGGAATGGAATGGAATGGAATCAACCCGAATGGAATGGAATGGAATCAACAGGAATGGAATGGAATGGAAAGGAATGGAAAGGAATGGAAAGGAATCAACACGAATGGAATGGAATGGAGTGGAATGGAATGGAATGGAATGGAATGAAATGGAATGGAATGGAATCAACCCGAATGTAATGGAATGGAATGGAATGGAATGGAATGGAATGGAATCAAGCAGAATGGAATTGATTGGAATGGAATGGAGTGGAGTGGAGTGGAGTGGAGGGGATTGGAGTGGAATGGAATGGAATGGAATGGAACGGAATAGAACGGAATGGAATGGAATGGAATGGAATAGAGTGCAATGGAATGGGATGGAATGAACCCAAATGGAATAGAAAGGAATGGAATGAAATGCCATCAACCCGAATGGAATGGAATGGAATGAAATGGAAAGGAATGGAATGGAATGGAATGGAATCAAACCGAATAAAATGGAATGGAATGGAATGGAATGGGAGGGAATGGAATCCAACGGAATGGAATGGAATGGAATGGAATGGAATTGAATGGAATGGAATCAAACGGAATGGAATGGAATGGAATGGAATCAACCCGAATAGAATGGAATGGAATGGAATGGGATAGAATGGAATCACCCCAATGGAATGGAATGGAATGGAATGGAATGGAATCAACACGAATGGAATGGAATGGAATGGAAAGGAATGGAATGGAATCAACACGAATGGAATGGAATGAAATGGAATGGAATGGAATCACCCAGAATGGTATGGACTGGAATGCAATGGAATGGAGTGGAATCAACCCGAATAGAATGAAATGGAATGGAATGGAATGGAATGGAATAGAATGGAATGGAACGGAATGGAATCGACACGAATGGAATGGAATGGAATGGAATGGGATGGAATCAACCGGAATGGAATGGAATGGAATGGAATGGAGTCAAACCTAATGGAATGGAATAGAAGCGAATCAACCCGAATGGAATGGAATGGAATGGAACCTTATGGAATGGAATGGAATCAACCCGAATGGAAAGGAATGGAATGGAATGGAATGGAATGGAATGGAATGGAACGGAATGGAATGGAATGGAATCAACCCGAATGGAAAGGAATGGAATGTAATGGAATGGAATGGAATGGAATGGAGTGGAATCCACCTGAATGGAATGGAATGGAAAGGAATGGAAAGGAATGGAATGGAAAGGAATGGAATGGAATCAACCCGATTGGAATGGAATGGAATGCAATGGAATGGAATGGGATGGAATCAACCGGAGTGGAATGGAATGGAATGGAATGGAATCATCCCGAATGGAATGGAATGGAATAGAATGGAATGGAATGGAATTGAACCAACCTGAATGGAATGGATTGGAATGGAATGGAATGGAATGGAACGGAATGGAATCAACACGAATGGAATGGAAGGGAATGGAATGGAATGGAATGGAATGGAATCAACCTGCATGGAATGGAATGGAATGGAATGGGATGGAATCAACCGGAATGTAATGTAATGTAATGGAAAGGAATGGAGTCAAAGGGAACGGAATGGAATGGAAGCGAATCAACCCGAATGGAATGGAATGGAATGGAATGGAATCGAATGGAACGGAATGGAATGGAATGGAATCAACCCGAATGGAAAGGAATGGAATGGAATGGAATGGAATGGAATGGAATGGAATGGGATCCACCAGAATGGAATGGAATGGAATGGAATGGAATGGAAAGGAATGGAATGGAAAGGAATGGAATGGAATCAACCCGAATGGAATGAAATGGAATGGAATGGAATGGAATGGAATCAACCGGAGTGGAATGGAATGGAATGGAATGGAATCAACCCGAATGGAATGGAATGGAATGGAATGGAATGGAATGGAATGGAATCAACGCGAATGGAACTAAATGGAATGGAATGGAATGGAA
Organism: Pan paniscus; assembly: GCF_029289425.2. Classification (NCBI taxonomy): domain Eukaryota; kingdom Metazoa; phylum Chordata; class Mammalia; order Primates; family Hominidae; genus Pan; species Pan paniscus. The sequence goes on along the minus strand of NC_073260.2, from coordinate 63,892,491 downwards.
AGGAATCAAACTGAATAGAATGGAATGGAATGGAATGGAATGGAATGGAATGGAATAGAATGAAACGGAATGGAGTGGAATGGAATGGAATGGAATGGAATGGAATGGAATGTAATCAATACGAATGGAATGGAATGGAATGGAATGGAATCAACCCGAATGGAATGGAATGGAATGGAACGGAACGGAATAGAATCAAATCACCCCAATGGAATGGAATGGTACGGAATTGAATGGAATGAAATGGAATGGAATGGAATGGAATCAACGCGAATGGAATGGAATGGAATGGAATGGAACGGAATAGAATGGAATGGAATGGAATGGAATGGAATCAATAGGAATGGAATGGAATGGAATGGAATCGAATGAAATGGAATCAACACGAACGGAATGGAATGGAATGGAATGGAATCCACACGAACGGAATGGAATGGAATGGAAAGGAATCAACCCGAATGGAATGGATTCGAATCTAATGGAATGGAATGGAATGGAATCAATCGGAATGGAATGGAATGGAATGGAATCGAATGAAATGGAATCAACACGAACGGAATGGAATGGAATGGAATGGAATCCACCCGAATGGAATGGAATGGAATGCAATGGAATGGAAAGGAATCAACCCGAATGGAATGGATTGGAATCTAATGGAATGGAATGGAATCTACCGGAATGGAATGGAATGGAATCAACCCGAATAAAATGGAATGGAAAGGAATGGAATGCAATGAAATGGAATGGAATGGAATCACCCCAATGGAATGAAATGGAATGGAATGGCATCAACCGGAATGGAATGGAATGGAAATTAATGGAATGGAATGGAAAGGAATCAACCCAATGGAATGGAATGAAGTGGAATGGAATGGAATGAAATGGAATGGAATGGAATCAACCCGAATGGAATGGAATGGAATGGAATGGAAAGGAATGGAATGGAATCAACCCGAATGGAATTGATTGGAATGGAATGGAGTGGAGTGGAGTGGAGTGGAGGGGATTGGAGTGGAATGGAATGGAATGAAATGGAATAGAATGGAATGCAATGTAATGGAATAGAGCGCAATGGAATGGGATGGAATCCACTGGAATGGAATGGAATAGAATGGAATGGAATGGAATGGAATCATCCGGAATGGAATGTAATGGAATTGAATCAACTCGAATAGAATGGAATGGAATGGAATGGAAAAGAATGGAATCACCCCAATGGAATGGAATGGAATGGAATGGAATGGAATGGAATCAACACGAATGGAATGGAATGGAATGGAAAGGAATGGAATGGAATCAACCCGAATGGAATGGAATGGAATGGAATGGAATGGAATGGAATGGAATGGAATGGAATCACCCAGTATGGTATGGACTGGAATGCAATGGAATGGAGTGGAATCAACCCTAATAGAATGGAATGGAATGGAATGGAATGGAATCAACCTGAATGGAATGGAATGGAATGCAATGGAATGGGATGGAATCAACCGGAATGGAATGTAATGGAATGTAATGGAATGGAGTCGAACCTAATGGAATGGAATGGAAGCGAATCAACCCGCATGTAATGGAATGGAATGGAATGGAATGGAATGGAGTGGATTCCACCCGAATGGAATGGAATGGAATGGAATGGAATGGAATGGAATCACCCAGAATGGTATGGACTGGAATGCAACGGAATGGAGTGGAATCAACCCGAATAGAATGGAATGGAATGGAATGGAATGGAATGCAATGGAATCAACTCGAATGGAATGGAATGGAATGGAATCGAATGGAATGGAATGGAATGGAATGAAATGGAATGGAAACAACCGGAATGGAATGGAATGGAACGGAATGGAATGGAATGGAATGGAACGGAATGGAATCAAGACGAATGGAATGGAATGGAATGGAATGGAATGGAATCAACTCGGATGGAATGGAATGGAATGGAATGGAATCAACCCGAATGGAATGGAATGGAATGGAATGGAATGAAAGGGAATGGGGTCAATCGGAAGGTAATGGAATGGAATGGAACGGAGTCAAGCCGAATGGAATGGAATGGAATGGAATCAACCCGAATAGAATGGAATGGAATGGAATCAACCTGAATGGAATAGAATGGAATGCAATGGAATGTAATGGAATGGTATGGAATGGATTGGAATGGAATCAAACTGAACGGAATGGAGTGGAATGGAATCAACCTGAATGGAATGGAAAGGAATGGAATGGAATGGAATGGAATCAACCTGAATGGAATGGAATGGAAAGGAATGGGATGGAAACAACCGGAATGGAATGTAATGGAATGCAATGGAATGGAGTCAAACCAAATGGAATGGAATGGAAGTGAATCAACCAGAATGTAATGGAATGGAATGGAATGGAATGGAATGGAATGGAATGGAATGGAATGGAATGGAATGGAATCCACCCGAATGGAATGGAAGGGAATGGAATGGAAAGGAATGGAATGGAAAGGAATGGAATGGAGCCAATCCGAATGGAATTGAAGGGAATGAAATGAAATGGAATGGAATGGAATGGAATGGAAAGGAATCAAACTGAATGGAATGGAATGGAATGGAATGGAATAGAATCAAAAGGAATGGAGTGGAATGGAATGGAATGGAATGGAATGGAATGGAATCGAATGAAATGGAATCAACACGAACGGAATGGAATGGAATCGAATGGAATGAAATCAATCGGAATGGAATGGAATGGAATGGAATTGAATGAAATGTAATCAACACGAACGGAATGGAATGGAATGGAATGGAATCCACCTGAATGGAATGGAATGTAATGGAATGGAATGGAATGGAAAGGAATCAACCCGAATGGAATGGATTGGAATCTAATGGAATGGAATGGAATGGAATGGAATCTACCGGAATGGAATGGAATGGAATGGAATGGAATGGAATCAACCCGAATAAAATGGAATGGAAAGGAATAGAATGGAATGAAATGGAATGGAATGGAATCACCCCAATGGAATGAAATGGAATGGAATGGCATCAACCGGAATGGAATGGAATGGAAAGTAATGGAATGGAATGGAAAGGAATCAACCCGAATGGAATGGAATGAAGTGGAATGGAATGGAATGAAATGGAATGGAAAGGAATGGAATGGAATCAACCCGAATGGAATTGATTGGAATGGAATGGAGTGGAGTGGAGTGGAGTGGAGGGGATTGGAGTGGAATGGAATGGAATGAAATGGAATAGAATGGAATGGAATGTAATGGAATAGAGTGCAATGGAATGGGATGGAATCCACTGGAATGGAATGGAATAGAATGGAATGGAATGGAATGGAATCATCCGGAGTGGAATGTAATGGAATTGAATCAACTCGAATAGAATGGAATGGAATGGAATGGAAAAGAATGGAATCACCCCAATGGAATGGAATGGAATGGAATGGAATGGAATGGAATCAACACGAATGGAATGGAATGGAATGGAAATGAATGGAATGGAATCAACCCGAATGGAATGGAATGCAATGGAATGGAATGGAATGGAATGGAATGGAATCACCCAGTATGGTATGGACTGGAATGCAATGGAATGAGTGGAATCAACCCTAATAGAATGGAATGGAATGGAATGGAATCATCCGGAATGGAATGTAATGGAATTGAATCAACTCGAATAGAATGGAATGGAATGGAATGGAAAAGAATGGAATCACCCCAATGGAATGGAATGGAATGGATTCAACACGAAAGGAATGGAATGGAATGGAAAGGAATGGAATGGAACCAACCCGAATGGAATGGAATGGAATGGAATGGAATGGAATGGAATGGAATCACCCAGTATGGTATGGACTGGAATGCAATGGAATGGAGTGGAATCAACCCTAATAGAATGGAATGGAATGGAATGGAATCATCCGGAATGGAATGTAATGGAATTGAATCAACTCGAATAGAATGGAATGGAATGGAATGGAAAAGAATGGAATCACCCCAATGGAATGGAATGGAATGGAATCAACACGAAAGGAATGGAATGGAATGGAAAGGAATGGAATGGAACCAACACGAATGGAATGGAATGAAATGGAATGGAATGGAATGGAATGGAATCACCCAGTATGGTATGGACTGGAATGCAATGGAATGGAGTGGAATCAACCCTAATAGAATGGAATGGAATGGAATGGAATGGAATGGAATCAACCTGAATGGAATGGAATGGAATGCAATGGAATGGGATTGAATCAACCGGAATGGAATGTAATGGAATGTAATGGAATGGAGTCGAACCTAATGGAATGGAATGGAAGCGAATCAACCCGCATGTAATGGAATGGAATGGAATGGAATGGAATGGAATGGAATGGAGTGGATTCCACCCGAATGGAATGGAATGGAATGGAATGGAATTGAATGGAATGGAATGGAATCACCCAGAATGGTATGGAATGGAATGCAATGGAATGGAGTGGAATCAACCCGAATAGAATGGAATGGAATGGAATGGAATGGAATGGAATGGAATGGAATGGAATGGAATCAACTCGAATGGAATGGAATGGAATCGAATGGAATGGAATGGAATGGAATGAAATGGAATGGAACAAACCGGAATGGAATGGAATGGGATGGAATGGAATGGAATGGAACGGAATGGAATCAAGACGAATGGAATAGAATGGAATGGAATGGAATGGAATCAACTCGGATGGAATGGAATGGAATGGAATGGAATGAACCCGAATGTAATGGAATGGAATGGAATGGGGTCAATCGGAATGTAATGGAATGGAATGGAATGGAGTCAAGCCTAATGGAATGGAATGGAATGAAATCAACCCGAATAGAATGGAATGGAATGGAATCAACCTGAATGGAATAGAATGGAATGCATTGGAATGTAATGGCATGGTATGGAATGGATTTGAATGGAATCAAACTGAACGGAATGGAGTGGAATGGAATCAACCTGAATGGAATGGAAAGGAATGGAATGGAATGGAATGGAATCAACCTGAATGGAATGGAATGGAAAGGAATGGGATGGAAACAACCGGAATGGAATGTAATGGAATGCAATGGAATGGAGTCAAACCGAATGGAATGGAATGGAAGTGAATCAACCAGAATGTATTGTAATGTAATGGAATGGAATGGGATGGAATGGAACGGAAAGGAATGGAATGGAATCAACCCGAATGGAAAGGAATGGAATGGAATGGAATGGAATGGAATGGAATGGAATGGAATCCACCCGAATGGAATGGAAGGAAATGGAATGGAAAGGAATGGAATGTAAAGGAATGGAATGGAGTCAATCCGAATGGAATGGAATGGAATGAAATGAAATGGAATGGAATGGAATGGAATGGAAAGGAATCAAACTGAATGGAATGGAATGGAATAACATCAAAAGGAATGGAGTGGAATGGAATGGAATGGAATGGAATGGAATGGAATCGAATGGAATCGAATGAAATGGAATCAACACGAACGGAATGGAATGGAATGGAATGGAATGGAATCCACACGAATGGAATGGAATGGAATGGAATGGAAAGGAATCAACCCGAATGGAATGGATTGGAATGGAATGGAATGGAATCTACCTGAATGGAATGGAATGGAATGAAATCAAACGGAATGGAATGGAATGGAATGGAATGGAATGGAATCAACCCGAATAAAATGGAATGGAAAGGAATGGAATGGAATGAAATGGAATGGAATGGAATCACCCCAATGGAATGGAATGGAATGGAATGGAATGCAATCAACCGGAATGGAATGGAATGGAAAGTAATGGAATAGAATGGAAAGGAATCAACACGAATGAAATGGAATGGAATGGAATGGAATGGAATAGAATGGAATGGAATGGAATGGAATCAATCGGAATGGAATGGAATGGAATGGAATCGAATGAAATGGTATCAACACGAATGGAATGGAATGGAATGGAATCCACACGAATGGAATGGAATGGAATGGAATGGAAAGGAATCAACCCGAATGGAATGGATTGGAATGGAATGGAATGGAATCTACCGGAATGGAATGGAATGGAATGGAATGGAATGGAATGGAATGGAATGGAATCAACCGGAATGGAATGGAATGGAATGGAATGGAATGGAATCATCCCGAGCGGAATGGAATGGAATGGAACGGAATGGAATGGAATGGAATGGAATGGAATGGAATGGAATAAACCCGAATGAAATGGAATGGAATGGAATGGAATGGAATAGAATGGAATGGAATGGAATGGAATCAATCGGAATGGAATTGAATGGAATGGAATCGAATGAAATGGAATGAACACGAACGGAATGGAATGGAATGGAATGGAATCCATACGAATGGAATGGAAGGGAATGGAATGGAAAGGAATCAACCCGAATGGAATGGATTGGAAAGGAATGGAATGGAATGGAATCTAACGGATTGGAATGGAATGGAATGGAATGGCATGGAATCAACCGGAATGGAATGGAATGGAATGGAATCAACCCGAATAAAATGGAATGGAAAGGAATGGAATGGAATGAAATGGAATGGAATGGAATCACCCCAATTTAATGGAATGGAATGGAATCAACACGAATGGAATGGAATGGAATGGATTCAACCGGAATGGAATGGAATGGAAAGGAATGGAATGGAATGGAAAGGAATCAACCCAAATGGAATGGAATGGAGTGGAATGGAATGGATTGCAATGGAATGAAATTGAATGGAATGGAATGGAATGGAATCAACCCGAATGGAATTTAATGGAATGGAATCAACCGGAATGGAATGGAATGGAAAGGAAGGGAATGGAATGCAAAGGAATCAACCCAAATGGAATCGGGTGGAGTGGAATGGAATGGAATGGAATGGAATGAAATTGAATGGAATGGAATCAACCCGAATGGAATGGAATGGAATGGAATGGAATGGAATTGAATGGAATGGAATGGAATCAACCCGAATGGAATTGACAGGAATGGAATGGAGTGGAGTGGAGTGGAGTGGAGTGGACGGGATTGGAGTCGAATGCAATGGAATGGAATGGAATGGAATGGAAAGGAATGGAATGGAATCAACCCGAATGGAATTCATTGGAATGGAATGGAGTGGAGTGGAGTGGAGTGGAGGGGATTGGAGTGGAATGGAATGGAATGAAATGGAATAGAATGGAATGGAATGTAATGGTATAGAGCGCAATGGAATGGGATGGAATCCACTGGAATGGAATGGAATAGAATGGAATGGAATGGAATGGAATCATCCGGAATGGAATGTAATGGAATTGAATCAACTCGAATAGAATGGAATGGAATGGAATGGAAAAGAATGGAATCACCCCAATGGAATGGAATGGAATGGAATGGAATGGAATGGAATGGAATCAACACGAATGGAATGGAATGGAATGGAAAGGAATGGAATGGAATCAACCCGAATGGAATGGAATGGAATGGAATGGAATGGAATGGAATGGAATGGAATGGAATCACCCAGTATGGTATGGACTGGAATGCAATGGAATGGAGTGGAATCAACCCTAATAGAATGGAATGGAATGGAATGGAATGGAATCAACCTGAATGGAATGGAATGGAATGCAATGGAATGGGATGGAATCAACCGGAATGGAATGTAATGGAATGTAATGGAATGGAGTCGAACCTAATGGAATGGAATGGAAGCGAATCAAACCGCATGTAATGGAATGGAATGGAATGGAATGGAATGGAGTGGATTCGACCCGAATTGAATGGAATGGAATGGAATGGAATGGAATCGAATGGAATGGAATCACCCAGAATGGTATGGACTGGAATGCAACGGAATGGAGTGGAATCAACCCGAATAGAATGGAATGGAATGGAATGGAATGGAATGGAATCAACTCGAATTGAATGGAATGGAATGGAATCGAATGGAATGGAATGGAATGAAATGGAATGGAACCAACCGGAATGGAATGGAATGGAACGGAATCGAATGGAATGGAATGGAACGGAATGGAATCAAGACGAATGGAATGGAATGGAATGGAATGGAATGGAATCAACTCGGATGGAATGGAATGGAATGGAATCAACCCGAATGGAATGGAATGGAATGGAATGGAATGGAATGGAATGGAATGGAATGGGGTCAATCGGAATGTAATGGAATGGAATGGAACGGAGTCAAGCCGAATGGAATGGAATGGAATGGAATCAACCCGAATAGAATGGAATGGAATGGAATCAACCTGAATGGAATAGAATGGAATGCAATGGAATGTAATGGAATGGTATGGAATGGATTGGAATGGAATCAAACTGAACAGAATGGAGTGGAATGCAATCAACCTGAATGGAATGGAAAGGAATGGAATGGAATGGAATGGAATCAACCTGAATGGAATGGAATGGAAAGGAATGGGATGGAAATAACCGGAATGGAATGTAATGGAATGCAATGGAATGGAGTCAAACCGAATGGAATGGAATGGAAGTGAATCAACCAGAATGTAATGGAATGGAATGGAATGGAATGGGATGGAATGGAACGGAAAGGAATGGAATGGAATCAACCCGAATGGAAAGGAATGGAATGGAATGGAATGGAATGGAATGGAATCCACACGAATGGAATGGAAGGGAATGGAATGGAAAGGAATGGAATGGAAAGGAATGGAATGGAGCCAATCCGAATGGAATGGAATGGAATGAAATGAAATGGAATGGAATGGAATGGAAAGGAATCAAACTGAATGGAATGGAATGGAATGGAATGGAATAGAACCAAAAGGAATGGAGTGGAATGGAATGGAATGGAATGGAATGGAATCGAATGAAATGGAATCAACACGAACGGAATGGAATGGAATCGAATGGAATGGAATCAATCGGAATGGAATGGAATGGAATGGAATCGAATGAAATGTAATCAACACGAACGGAATGGAATGGAATGGAATGGAATCCACCCGAATGGAATGGAATGGAATGGAATGGAATGGAATGGAATGGAATGGAAAGGAATCAACCCGAATGGAATGGATTGGAGTCTAATGGAATGGAATGGAATGGAATGGAATCTACCGGAATGGAATGGAATGGAATGGAATGGAATCAACCCGAATAAAATGGAATGGAAAGGAATGGAATGGAATGAAATGGAATGGAATGGAATCACCCCAATGGAATGAAATGGAATGGAATGGCATCAACCGGAATGGAATGGAAAGAAGTGGAATGGAATGGAATGAAATGGAATGGAATGGAATCAACCCGAATGGAATGGAATGGAATGGAATGGAATGGAAAGGAATGGAATGGAATCAACCCGAATGGAATTGATTGGAATGGAATGGAGTGGAGTGGAGTGGAGTGGAGGGGATTGGAGTGGAATGGAATGGAATGAAATGGAATAGAATGGAATGGAATGTAATGGAATAGAGTGCAATGGAATGGGATGGAATCCACTGGAATGGAATGGAATAGAATGGAATGGAATGGAATGGAATCATCCGGAGTGGAATGTAATGGAATTCAATCAACTCGAATAGAATGGAATGGAATGGAATGGAAAAGAATGGAATCACCCCAATGGAATGGAATGGAATGGAATGGAATGGAATGGAATGGAATCAACACGAATGGAATGGAATGGAATGGAAAGGAATGGAATGGAATCAACCCGAATGGAATGGAATGCAATGGAATGGAATGGAATGGAATGGAATGGAATGGAATCACCCAGTATGGTATGGACTGGAATGCAATGGAATGAGTGGAATCAACCCTAATAGAATGGAATGGAATGGAATGGAATCATCCGGAATGGAATGTAATGGAATTGAATCAACTCGAATAGAATGGAATGGAATGGAATGGAAAAGAATGGAATCACCCCAATGGAATGGAATGGAATGGATTCAACACGAAAGGAATGGAATGGAATGGAAAGGAATGGAATGGAACCAACCCGAATGGAATGGAATGGAATGGAATGGAATCTAATGGAATGGAATCACCCAGTATGGTATGGACTGGAATGCAATGGAATGGAGTGGAATCAACCCTAATAGAATGGAATGGAATGGAATGGAATCATCCGGAATGGAATGTAATGGAATTGAATCAACTCGAATAGAATGGAATGGAATGGAATGGAAAAGAATGGAATCACCCCAATGGAATGGAATGGAATGGAATCAACACGAAAGGAATGGAATGGAATGGAAAGGAATGGAATGGAACCAACACGAATGGAATGGAATGGAATGGAATGGAATCACCCAGTATGGTATGGACTGGAATGCAATGGAATGGAGTGGAATCAACCCTAATAGAATGGAATGGAATGGAATGGAATGGAATGGAATCAACCTGAATGGAATGGAATGGAATGCAATGGAATGGGATTGAATCAACCGGAATGGAATGTAATGGAATGTAATGGAATGGAGTCGAACCTAATGGAATGGAATGGAGGCGAATCAACCCGCATGTAATGGAATGGAATGGAATGGAATGGAATGGAATGGAGTGGATTCCACCCGAATGGAATGGAATGGAATGGAATGGAATGGAATGGAATGGAATCACCCAGAATGGTACGGAATGGAATGCAATGGAATTGAGTGGAATCAACCCGAATAGAATGGAATGGAATGGAATGGAATGGAATGGAATGGAATGGAATGGAATGGAATCAACTCGAATGGAATGGAATGGAATCGAATGGAATGGAATGGAATGGAGTGAAATGGAATGGAACCAACCGGAATGGAATGGAATGGGATGGAATGGAATGGAATGGAACGGAATGGAATCAAGACGAATGGAATAGAATGGAATGGAATGGAATGGAATCAACTCGGATGGAATGGAATGGAATGGAATGGAATGAACCCGAATGTAATGGAATGGAATGGAATGGGGTCAATCGGAATGTAATGGAATGGAATGGAATGGAGTCAAGCCGAATGGAATGGAATGGAATGGAATCAACCCGAATAGAATGGAATGGAATGGAATCAACCTGAATGGAATAGAATGGAATGCATTGGAATGTAATGGCATGGTATGGAATGGATTTGAATGGAATCAAACTGAACGGAATGGAGTGGAATGGAATCAACCTGAATGGAATGGAAAGGAATGGAATGGAATGGAATGGAATCAACCTGAATGGAATGGAATGGAAAGGAATGGGATGGAAACAACCGGAATGGAATGTAATGGAATGCAATGGAATGGAGTCAAACCGAATGGAATGGAATGGAAGTGAATCAACCAGAATGTATTGTAATGTAATGGAATGGAATGGGATGGAATGGAACGGAAAGGAATGGAATGGAATCAACCCGAATGGAAAGGAATGGAATGGAATGGAATGGAATGGAATGGAATGGAATGGAATGGAATCCACCCGAATGGAATGGAAGGAAATGGAATGGAAAGGAATGGAATGTAAAGGAATGGAATGGAGTCAATCCGAATGGAATGGAATGGAATGAAATGAAATGGAATGGAATGGAATGGAATGGAAAGGAATCAAACTGAATGGAATGGAATGGAATAAAATCAAAAGGAATGGAGTGGAATGGAATGGAATGGAATGGAATGGAATGGAATCGAATGGAATCGAATGAAATGGAATCAACACGAACTGAATGGAATGGAATGGAATGGAATGGAATCCACACGAATGGAATGGAATGGAATGGAATGGAAAGGAATCAACCCGAATGGAATGGATTGGAATGGAATGGAATGGAATGGAATCTACCTGAATGGAATGGAATGGAATGAAATCAACCGGAATGGAATGGAATGGAATGGAATGGAATGGAATGGAATGGAATCAACCCGAATAAAATGGAATGGAAAGGAATGGAATGGAATGAAATGGAATGGAATGGAATCACCCCAATGGAATGGAATGGAATGGAATGGAATGCAATCAACCGGAATGGAATGGAATGGAAAGGAATGGAATGGAATGGAAAGGAATCAACACGAATGAAATGGAATGGAATGGAATGGAATGGAATAGAATGGAATGGAATGGAATGGAATCAATCGGAATGGAATGGAATGGAATGGAATCGAATGAAATGGAATCAACACGAACGGAATGGAATGGAATGGAATCCACACGAATGGAATGGAATGGAATGGGATGGAAAGGAATCAACCCGAATGGAATGGATTGGAATGGAATGGAATGGAATCTACCGGAATGGAATGGAATGGAATGGAATGGAATGGAATGGAATGGAATCAACCGGAATGGAATGGAATGGAATGGAATGGAATGGAATGGAATCATCCCGAGCGGAATGGAATGGAATGGAACGGAATGGAATGGAATGGAATGGAATGGAATGGAATGGAATAAACCCGAATGAAATGGAATGGAATGGAATGGAATGGAATAGAATGGAATGGAATGGAATGGAATCAATCGGAATGGAATTGAATGGAATGGAATCGAATGAAATGGAATGAACACGAACGGAATGGAATGGAATGGAATGGAATCCATACGAATGGAATGGAAGGGAATGGAATGGAAAGGAATCAACCCGAATGGAATGGATTGGAAAGGAATGGAATGGAATGGAATCTAACGGATTGGAATGGAATGGAATGGAATGGAATGGAATCAACCGGAATGGAATGGAATGGAATGGAATCAACCCGAATAAAATGGAATGGAAAGGAATGGAATGGAATGAAATGGAATGGAATGGAATCACCCCAATTGAATGGAATGGAATGGAATCAACACGAATGGAATGGAATGGAATGGATTCAACCGGAATGGAATGGAATGGAAAGGAATGGAATGGAATGGAAAGGAATCAAACCAAATGGAATGGAATGGAGTGGAATGGAATGGATTGGAATGGAATGAAATTGAATGGAATGGAATGGAATGGAATCAACCCGAATGGAATTTAATGGAATGGAATCAACCGGAATGGAATGGAATGGAAAGGAAGGGAATGGAATGCAAAGGAATCAACCCAAATGGAATCGGGTGGAGTGGAATGGAATGGAATGGAATGGAATGAAATTGAATGGAATGGAATCAACCCGAATGGAATGGAATGGAATGGAATGGAATGGAATGGAATTGAATGGAATGGAATGGAATCAACCCGAATGGAATTGACAGGAATGGAATGGAGTGTAGTGGAGTGGAGTGGAGTGGACGGGATTGGAGTCGAATGCAATGGAATGGAATGGAATGGAATGGAAAGGAATGGAATGGAATCAACCCGAATGGAATTGATTGGAATGGAATGGAGTGGAGTGGAGTGGAGTGGAGGGGATTGGAGTGGAATGGAATGGAATGAAATGGAAGAGAATGGAATGGAATGTAATGGTATAGAGCGCAATGGAATGGGATGGAATCCACTGGAATGGAATGGAATAGAATGGAATGGAATGGAATGGAATCATCCGGAATGGAATGTAATGGAATTGAATCAACTCGAATAGAATGGAATGGAATGGAATGGAAAAGAATGGAATCACCCCAATGGAATGGAATGGAATGGAATGGAATGGAATGGAATCAACACGAATGGAATGGAATGGAATGGAAAGGAATGGAATGGAATCAACCCGAATGGAAAGGAATGGAATGGAATGGAATGGAATGGAATGGAATGGAATGGAATGGAATCACCCAGTATGGTATGGACTGGAATGCAATGGAATGGAGTGGAATCAACCCTAATAGAATGGAATGGAATGGAATGGAATGGAATCAACCTGAATGGAATGGAATGGAATGCAATGGAATGGGATGGAATCAACCGGAATGGAATGTAATGGAATGTAATGGAATGGAGTCGAACCTAATGGAATGGAATGGAAGCGAATCAAACCGCATGTAATTGAATGGAATGGAAAGGAATGGAATGGAGTGGATTCGACCCGCATGGAATGGAATGGAATGGAATGGAATGGAATGGAATGGAATGGAATCACCCAGAATGGTATGGACTGGATTGCAACGGAATGGAGTGGAATCAACCCGAATAGAATGGAATGGAATGGAATGGAATGGAATGGAATCAACTCGAATTGAATGGAATGGAATGGAATCGAATGGAATGGAATGGAATGAAATGGAATGGAACCAACCGGAATGGAATGGAATGGAACGGAATCGAATGGAATGGAATGGAACGGAATGGAATCAAGACGAATGGAATGGAATGGAATGGAATGGAATGGAATCAACTCGGATGGAATGGAATGGAATGGAATCAACCCGAATGGAATGGAATGGAATGGAATGGAATGGAATGGAATGGAATGGAATGGAATGGAATGGGGTCAATCGGAATGTAATGGAATGGAATGGAACGGAGTCAAGCCGAATGGAATGGAATGGAATGGAATCAACCCGAATAGAATGGAATGGAATGGAATCAACTTGAATGGAATAGAATGGAATGCAATGGAATGTAATGGAATGGTATGGAATGGATTGGAATGGAATCAAACTGAACAGAATGGAGTGGAATGCAATCAACCTGAATGGAATGGAAAGGAATGGAATGGAATGGAATGGAATCAACCTGAATGGAATGGAATGGAAAGGAATGGGATGGAAACAACCGGAATGGAATGTAATGGAATGCAATGGAATGGAGTCAAACCGAATGGAATGGAATGGAAGTGAATCAACCAGAATGTAATGGAATGGAATAGAATGGAATGGGATGGAATGGAACGGAAAGGAATGGAATGGAATCAACCCGAATGGAAAGGAATGGAATGGAATGGAATGGAATCCACACGAATGGAATGGAAGGGAATGGAAAGGAAAGGAATGGAATGGAAAGGAATGGAATGGAGCCAATCCGAATGGAATGGAATGGAATGAAATGAAATGGAATGGAATGGAATGGAAAGGAATCAAACTGAATGGAATGGAATGGAATGGAATGGAATAGAACCAAAAGGAATGGAGTGGAATGGAATGGAATGGAATGGAATGGAATCGAATGAAATGTAATCAACACGAACGGAATGGAATGGAATGGAATGGAATCCACCCGAATGGAATGGAATGGAATGGAATGGAATGGAATGGAATGGAATGGAATGGAAAGGAATCAACCCGAATGGAATGGATTGGAGTCTAATGGAATGGAATGGAATGGAATGGAATCAACCCGAATAAAATGGAATGGAAAGGAATGGAATGGAATGAAATGGAATGGAATGGAATCACCCCAATGGAATGAAATGGAATGGAATGGCATCAACCGGAATGGAATGGAAAGAAGTGGAATGGAATGGAATGGAATGAAATGGAATGGAATGGAATCAACCCGAATGGAATGGAATGGAATGGAATGGAATGGAAAGGAATGGAATGGAATCAACCCGAATGGAATTGATTGGAATGGAATGGAGTGGAGTGGAGTGGAGTGGAGGGGATTGGAGTGGAATGGAATGGAATGAAATGGAATAGAATGGAATGGAATGTAATGGAATAGAGTGCAATGGAATGGGATGGAATCCACTGGAATGGAATGGAATAGAATGGAATGGAATGGAATGGAATCATCCGGAGTGGAATGTAATGGAATTGAATCAACTCGAATAGAATGGAATGGAATGGAATGGAAAAGAACGGAATCACCCCAATGGAATGGAATGGAATGGAATGGAATGGAATGGAATCAACACGAATGGAATGGAATGGAATGGAAAGGAATGGAATGGAATCAACCCGAATGGAATGGAATGGAATGGAATGGAATGGAATGGAATGGAATCACCCAGTATGGTATGGACTGGAATGCAATGGAATGAGTGGAATCAACCCTAATATAATGGAATGGAATGGAATGGAATCATCCGGAATGGAATGTAATGGAATTGAATCAACTCGAATAGAATGGAATGGAATGGAATGGAAAAGAATGGAATCACCCCAATGGAATGGAATGGAATGGATTCAACACGAAAGGAATGGAATGGAATGGAAAGGAATGGAATGGAACCAACCCGAATGGAATGGAATGGAATGGAATGGAATGGAATGGAATGGAATCACCCAGTATGGTATGGACTGGAATGCAATGGAATGGAGTGGAATCAACCCTAATAGAATGGAATGGAATGGAATGGAATGGAATCAACCTGAAAGGAATGGAATGGAATGCAATGGAATGGGATTGAATCAACCGGAATGGAATGTAATGGAATGTAATGGAATGGAGTCGAACCTAATGGAATGGAATGGAAGCAAATCAACCCGCATGTAATGGAATGGAATGGAATGGAATGGAATGGAATGGAATGGAATGGAGTGGATTCCACCCGAATGGAATGGAATGGAATGGAATGGAATGGAATCACCCAGAATGGTATGGAATGGAATGCAATGGAATGGAGTGGAATCAACCCGAATAGAATGGAATGGAATGGAATGGAATGGAATGGAATGGAATGGAATCAACTCGAATGGAATGGAATGAAATCGAATGGAATGGAATGGAATGGAATGAAATGGAATGGAACCAACCGGAATGGAATGGAATGGAATGGAATGGAATGGAATGGAACGGAATGGAATCAAGACGAATGGAATAGAATGGAATGGAATGGAATGGAATCAACTCGGATGGAATGGAATGGAATGGAATGGAATCAACCCGAATGGAATGGAATGGAATGGAATGGAATGGAATGGGGTCAATCGGAATGTAATGGAATGGAATGGAATGGAGTCAAGCCGAATGGAATGGAATGGAATGGAATCAACCCGAATAGAATGGAATGGAATAGAATCAACCTGAATGGAATAGAATGGAATGCATTGGAATGTAATGGCATGGTATGGAATGGATTTGAATGGAATCAAACTGAACGGAATGGAGTGGAATGGAATCAACCTGAATGGAATGGAAAGGAATGGAATGGAATGGAATGGAATCAACCTGAATGGAATGGAATGGAAAGGAATGGGATGGAAACAACCGGAATGGAATGTAATGGAATGCAATGGAATGGAGTCAAACCGAATGGAATGGAATGGAAGTGAATCAACCAGAATGTATTGTAATGTAATGGAATGGAATGGGATGGAATGGAACGGAAAGGAATGGAATGGAATCAACCCGAATGGAAAGGAATGGAATGGAATGGAATGGAATGGAATGGAATGGAATGGAATGGAATCCACCCGAATGGAATGGAAGGAAATGGAATGGAAAGGAATGGAATGTAAAGGAATGGAATGGAGTCAATCCGAATGGAATGGAATGGAATGAAATGAAATGGAATGGAATGGAATGGAATGGAAAGGAATCAAACTGAATGGAATGGAATGGAATAAAATCAAAAGGAATGGAGTGGAATGGAATGGAATGGAATGGAATGGAATGGAATCCACACGAATGGAATGGAATGGAATGGAATGGAAAGGAATCAACCCGAATGGAATGGATTGGAATGGAATGGAATGGAATGGAATCTACCTGAATGGAATGGAATGGAATGAAATCAACCGGAATGGAATGGAATGGAATGGAATGGAATGGAATCAACCCGAATAAAATGGAATGGAAAGGAATGGAATGGAATGAAATGGAATGGAATGGAATCACCCCAATGGAATGGAATGGAATGGAATGGAATGCAATCAACCGGAATGGAATGGAATGGAAAGGAATGGAATGGAATGGAAAGGAATCAACACGAATGAAATGGAATGGAATGGAATGGAATGGAATAGAATGGAATGGAATGGAATGGAATCAATCGGAATGGAATGGAATGGAATGGAATCGAATGAAATGGAATCAACACGAACGGAATGGAATGGAATGGAATCCACACGAATGGAATGGAATGGAATGGAATGGAAAGGAATCAACCCGAATGGAATGGATTGGAATGGAATGCAATGGAATCTACCGGAATGGAATGGAATGGAATGGAATGGAATGGAATGGAATGGAATCAACCGGAATGGAATGGAATGGAATGGAATGGAATGGAATCATCCCGAGCGGAATGGAATGGAATGGAACGGAATGGAATGGAATGGAATGGAATGGAATGGAATGGAATGGAATAAACCCGAATGAAATGGAATGGAATGGAATGGAATGGAATAGAATGGAATGGAATGGAATGGAATCAATCGGAATGGAATTGAATGGAATGGAATCGAATGAAATGGAATGAACACGAACGGAATGGAATGGAATGGAATGGAATCCATACGAATGGAATGGAAGGGAATGGAATGGAAAGGAATCAACCCGAATGGAATGGAATGGAATGGAATCAACTCGAATGGAATGGAATGGAATGGAATGGAATGGAATGGAACCAAACTGAATGGAATGGAATGGAATGGAATGGAAACAACCTGAATGGAATGGAATGGAATGGAATGGAATGGAATGGAATGGAATGGAACGGAATGGAATCAACACGAATGGAATGGAAGGGAATGGAATGGAATGGAATGGAATGGAATCAACCTGAAGGAAATGGAATGGAATGAAATGGGATGGAATCAACCGGAATGTAATGTAATGTACTGGAATGGAATGGAGTCAAAGGAAACGGAATGGAATGGAAGCGAATCAACCCGAATGTAATGTAATGGAATGTAATGGAATGGAATGGAATGGAAAGGAATGGAATGGAATCAACCCGAATGGAATGGAATGGAATGGAATGGAATGGAATGGAATGGAATGGAATCAACCAGAGTGGAATGGAATGGAATGGAATAGAATCAACACGAATGGAATGGAATGGAAAGGAATGGAATGGAATGGAATCGAATGGGGTCAATCGGAATGTAATGCAATGGAATGGAATGGAATGGAACGGAGTCAAGCCGAATGGAATGGAATGGAATGGAATCAACCCGAATAGAATGGAATGGAATGGAATCAACCTGAATGGAATAGAATGGAATGCATTGGAATGTAATGGAATAGATTGGAATGGAATGAAACTGAAAGGAATGGAGTGAAATGGAATCAAACTGAATGGAATGGAATGAAATGGAATGGAATGGAATGGAATCAACCTGAATTGAATGGAATGGAATGGAATGCGATAGAAACAACCGGAATGGAATGGAATGGAATGCAATGGAATGGAGTCAAACCGAATGGAATGGAATGGAAGCGAATCAACCAGAATGTAATGGAATGGAATGGGATGGAATGGAAAGGAATGGAATGGAATGGAATCAACCCGAATGGAAAGGAATGGAATGGAATGGAAAGGAATCAACCCGAATGGAATGGATTGGAATGGAATGGAATGGAATGGAATCTACCGGAATGGAATGGAATGGAATGGAATGGAATTGAATGGAGCGGAATCAACCGGAATGGAATGGAATGTAATGGAGTGGAATCAACCCGAATAAAATGGAATGGAAAGGAATGGAATGGAATGAAATGGATTGGAATGTAATCACCCCAATTGAATGGAATGGAATGGAATGGAATGGAATCAACCCGAATGGAATGGAATGGAATCAACCGGAATGGAATGGAATGGAAAGGAATGGAATGGAATGGAAAGGAATCAACACGAAAGGAATGCAGTGGAGTGGAATGGAATGGAATGGAATGGAATGAAATGGAATGGAATGGAATCAACCCGAATGTAATGTAATGTAATGGAATGGAATGGAATGGAATGGAATCAACCAGAATGGAATTGATTGGAATGGAATGGAGTGGAGTGGAGTGGAGTGGAGGGGATTGGAGTGGAATGGAATGGAATGGAATGGAACGGAATAGAACGGAATGGAATGGAATGGAATGGAATAGAGTGCAATGGAATGGGATGGAATCAACCCAAATGGAAAGGAAAGGAATGGAATGAAATGCCATCAACCCGAATGGAATGGAATGGAATGAAATGGAAAGGAATGGAATGGAATGGAATGGAATGGAATGGAATCAAACCGAATAAAATAGAATGGAATGGAATGGGAGTGAATGGAATCCAACGGAATGGAATGGAATGGAATGGAATGGAATCCACTGGAATGGAATGGAATAGAATGGAATAGAATGGAATGGAATCAACCGGAATGGAATGGAATGGAATGGAATGGAATGAAATGGAATGGAATGGAGTCAACTCAAATAGAATGGAATGGAATGGAAAAGAATGGAATCACCCCAATGGAATGGAATGGAATGGAATGGAATGGAATCAACACGAATGGAATGGAATGGAATGGAAAGGAATGGAATGGAATCAACCCGAATGGAATGGAATGGAATGGAATGGAATGGAATGGAATGGAATGGAATGGAATCACCCAGTAAGGTATGGACTGGAATGCAATGGAATGGAGTGGAATCAACCCTAATAGAATGGAATGGAATGGAATGGAATGGAATGGAATGGAATGGAATGGAATGGAATCAACCTGAATGGAATGGAATGGAATGCAATGGAATGGGATGGAATCAACCGGAATGGAATGTAATGGAATGTAATGGAATGGAGTCAAACCTAATGGAATGGAATGGAAGCGAATCAACCCGAATGGTATGGACTGGAATGCAATGGAATGGAGTGGAATCAACCCGAATAGAATGGAATGGAATGGAATGGAATGGAATGGAATGGAATGGAATGGAATCAACTCGAATGGAATGGAATGGAATCGAATGGAATGGAATGGAATGGAATGAAATAGAATGGAACCAACAGGAATGGAATGGAATGGAATGGAATGGAATGGAATGGAGTGGAATGGAACGGAACTGAATGGAATCAAGACGAATGGAATGGAATGGAATGGAATGGAATGGAATGGAATGGAATCAACCCGAATAGAATGGAATGGAATGGAATCAACCTGAATGGAATAGAATGGAATGCAATGGAATGTAATGGAATGGTATGGAATGGATTGGAATGGAATCAAACTGAACGGAATGGAGTGGAATGGAATCAACCTGAATGGAATGGAAAGGAATGGAATGGAATGGAATGGAATCAACCTGAATGGAATGGAATGGAAAGGAATGGGATGGAAACAACCGGAATGGAATGTAATGGAATGCAATGGAATGGAGTCAAACCGAATGGAATGGATTGGAAGTGAATCAACCAGAATGTAATGGAATGGAATGGAATGGAATGGGATGGAATGGAACGGAAAGGAATGGAATGGAATCAACCCGAATGGAAAGGAATGGAATGGAATGGAATGGAATGGAATGGAATGGAATGGAATGGAATCAACGCGAATGGAATTGATTGGAATGGAATGGAGTGGAGTGGAGTGGAGGGGATTGGAGTGGAACGGAATGGAATGGAATGGAATAGAATGGAATGAAATGGATTGGAATAGAGTGCAATGGAATGGGATGGAATCATCCCAAATGGAATGGAAAGGAATGGAATGAAATGCAATCAACCTGAATGGAATGGAATCGAATGAAATGGAAAGGAATGGAATGGAATGGAATGGAATGAATTGGAAAGGAATGGAATGGAATGGAATGGAATGGAATCAAACCAAATAAAATTGAATGGAATGGAATGGGATGGAATGGAAAGGAATCCACCGGAATGGAATGGAATGGAATGGAATGGAATGGAATGGAATGGAATGGAATGAAATCAACCTGAATGGTATGGAACGGAATGGAATGGAATGGAATGGAATGGAATGGAATGGAATTGAGTGCAATGCAATAGAGTCAACCCGAATGGAATGGAATGGAATGGAATGGAATGGAATGGAAACAACCGGAATGGAATGGAATGTAATGGAATGGAATGGAATGGATAGAACTCGAATGGAATGGAATGGAATGCAATGGAATGGAATGGAATGGAACCACCCTGAATGGAATGGAATGGAATGGATACAACTCGAATGGAATGGAATGGAATGCAATGGAATGGAATGGAATGGAACCAACCTGAATGGAATGGAATGGAATGGAATGGAATGGAACGGAATCAACGGGAATGGAATGGAATGTAATGGAATGGAATGGAATGGATACAACTCGAATAGAATGGAACGGAATGGAAAGGAATGGAATGGAAACAACCGGAATGGAATTGAATGTAATGGAATGGAATGGAATGGATACAACTCGAATGGAATGGAATGGAATGCAATGGAATGGAATGGAATGGAATAAACCCGAATGGAATGGAATGGAATGGAATTAACCCGAATGGAATGGAAAGTAATGGAATGGAATGGAATGGAACGGAACGGAATAGTATCAAATCACCCCAATGGAACGGAATGGAACGGAATGGAATGGAATGGAATGGAATGGAATGGAATGGAATGGAATCAACGCGAATGGAATGCAATGGAATGGAATGGAATAGAATGGAATGGAATGCAATGGAATAGAGTGTAATGGAATATAATGGAATCAACCCAAATGGAATGGAAAGGAATGGAATGAAATGCCATCAACCCGAATGGAATGGAATGGAATGAAATGGAAAGGAATGGAATGGAATGGAATGGAATGGAGTCAAACCGAATAAGATGGAATGGAATGGAATGGAATGGAATGGATTCCATTGGAATGGAATGGAATAGAATGGAATGCAATGGAATGGAATCAACCGGAATGGAATGTAATGGAATGGAATCAACTCGAATAGAATGGAATGGAATGGAATGGAAAAGAATGGAATCACCCCAATGGAATGGAATGGAATGGAATGGAATGCAATGGAATGGAATCAACACGAATGGAATGGAATGGAATGGAAAGGAAAGGAATGGAATCAACCCGAATGGAAAGGAATGGAATGGAAAGGAATGGAATGGAATGGAATGGAATGGAATGGAATCACCCAGTATGGTATGGACTGGAATGCAATGGAATGGAGTGGAATCAACCCTAATAGAATGGAATGGAATGGAATGGAATCAACCTGAATGGAATGGAATGGAATGCAATGGAATGGGATGGAATCAACCGGAATGGAATGTAACGGAATGGAATGGAATGGAGTCAAACCTAATGGAATGGAATGGAAGCGAATCAACCCGAATGTAATGGAATGGAATGGAATGGAATGGAATGGAACGGAATGGAATGGAATGCAATCAACCCGAATGGAAAGGAATGGAATGGAATGGAATGGAATGGAATGGAATGGAATGGAATGGAATGGAGTGGATTCCACCCGAATGGAATGGAATGGAAAGGAATGGAAAGGAATGGAATGGAAAGGAATAGAATGGAATCAACCCGACTGGAATGGAATGGAATGCAATGGAATGGAATGGGATGGAATCAACCGTAGTGGAATGGAATGGAATGGAATGGAATCAACCCGAATAGAATACAATGTAATGGAATCAACCTGAATGGTATAGAATGGAATGCAATGGAATGGAATGGAATGGCATGGAATGGATTGGAATGGAATCAAACTGAACGGAATGGAGTGGAAAGGAATCAACCTGAATGGAATGGAATGGAATGGAATGGAATCAACCTGAACGGAATGGAATGGAATGGAATGGAACGGAGTGGAATCAACACGAATGGAATGGAAGGGAATGGAATGGAATGGAATGGAATGGAATCAACCTGAATGGAATGGAATGGAATGGGCTGGAATCAACAGGAATGTAATGTAATGTAATGGAATGGAGTCAAAGGGAACGGAATGGAATGGAAGCGAATCAACCCGAATGTAATGTAATGGAATGGAATGGAATGGAATGGAATGGAGCGGACTGGAATGGAATGGAATCAACCCGAATGGATAGGAATGGAATTTAATGGAATGGAATGGAATGGAATCCACCCGAATGGAATGGAATGGAAAGGAATGGAATGGAAAGGAATGGAATGGAATCAACCCGAATGGAATGGAATGGAATGGAATGGAATGGAATGGAATGGAATGGAATCAACCCGAATGGAATGAAATGGAATGGAATGGAATCAACGCGAATGGAACTAAATGGAATGGAATGGAATTTAAGGGAATCAAACTGAATGGAATGGAAAGGAATGGAATGGAATGGAATGGAATGGAATGGAATGGAATAGAATCAAAAGGAATGGAGTGGAATGGAATGGAATGGAATGGAATGGAATGGAATGAAAGCAAACCGAATGGAATGGAATGGAATGGAGTCAACCCGAATGGAATGGAAAGGAATGGAATGGAATGGAACGGAACGGAATAGTATCGAATCACCCCAGTGGAATGGAATGGAACGGAATGGAATGGATTGGAATGGAATGGAATGGAATGGAATCAACGCGAATGGAATGGAATGGAATGGAATGGAATAGAATGGAATGGAATGGAATGGAATCAATCGGAATGGAATGGAATGGAATGGAATCGAATGAAATGGAATCAACACGAACGGAATGGAATGGAATGGAATGGAATCCACCCGAATGGAATGGAATGAAAAGGAATGGAATGGAATGGAAAGGAATCAACCCGAGTGGAATGGATTGGAATCTAATGGAATGGAATGGAATGGAATCTACCAGAATGGAATGGAATGGAATGGAATGGAATCAACCCGAATAAAATGGAATGGAAAGGAATGGAATGGATTGAAATGCAATGGAATGGAATCACCCCAAGGGAATGGAATGGAATGGAATGGAATCAAACCGAATGGAATGGAATGGAATGGAATGGAATGGAATCAAGCGGAATGGAATGGAATGGAAAGTAATGGAATGGAATGGAAAGGAATCAACCCGAATTGAATGGAATGAAGTGGAATGGAATGGAATGGAATGGAATGGAATGGAATGGAATGGAATGGAATCAACGCGAATGCAATTGATTGGAATGGAATGGAGTGGAGTGGAGTGGAGGGGATTGGAGTGGAACGGAATGGAATGGAATGGAATAGAATGGAATGAAATGGAATGGAATAGAGTGCAATGGAATGGGATGGAATCATCCCAAATGGAATGGAAAGGAATGGAATGAAATGCAATCAACCTGAATGGAATGGAATCGAATGAAATGGAAAGGAATGGAATGGAATGGAATGGAATGAATTGGAAAGGAATGGAATGGAATGGAATGGAATGGAATCAAACCAAATAAAATTGAATGGAATGGAATGGGATGGAATGGAAAGGAATCCACCGGAATGGAATGGAATGGAATGGAATGGAATGGAATGGAATGGAATGAAATCAACCTGAATGGTATGGAACGGAATGGAATGGAATGGAATGGAATGGAATTGAGTGCAATGCAATAGAGTCAACCCGAATGGAATGGAAAGGAATGGAATGGAATGGAAACAACCGGAATGGAATGGAATGGAATGGAATGGAATGGAATGGAATGGATAGAACTCGAATGGAATGGAATGGAATGGAATGGAACCACACTGAATGGAATGGAATGGAATGGATACAACTCGAAAGGAATGGAATGGAATGCAATGGAATGGAATGGAATGGAACCAACCTGAATGGAGTGGAATGGAATGGAATGGAATGGAAGGGAATCAACGGGAATGGAATGGAATGTAATGGAATGGAATGGAATGGATACAACTCGAATAGAATGGAACGGAATGGAATGGAATGGAATGGAAACAACCGGAATGGAATTGAATGTAATGGAATGGAATGGAATGGATACTACTCGAATGGAATGCAATGGAATGCAATGGAATGGAATGGAATGGAACAAACCCGAATGGAATGGAATGGAATGGAATTAACCCGAATGGAATGGAATGGAATGGAATGGAATGGATTGGAACGGAACGGAATAGTATCAAATCACCCCAATGGAACGGAATGGAACGGAATGGAATGGAATGGAATGGAATGGAATGGAATGGAATCTACGCGAATGGAATGCAATGGAATGGAATGGAATAGAATGGAATGGAATGCAATGGAATAGAGTGTAATGGAATGTAATGGAATCAACCCAAATGGAATGGAAAGGAATGGAATGAAATGCCATCAACCCGAATGGAATGGAATGGAATGAAATGGAAAGGAATGGATGGAATGGAATGGAATGGAGTCAAACCGAATAAGATGGAATGGAATGGAATGGGAGTGAATGGAATCCACCGGAATGGAATGGAATGTAATGGAATGGATTCCATTGGAATGGAATGGAATAGAATGGAATGCAATGGAATGGAATCAACCGGAATGTAATGTAATGGAATGGAATCAACTCGAATAGAATGGAATGGAATGGAATGGAAAAGAATGGAATCACCCCAATGGAATGGAATGGAATGGAATGGAATGCAATGGAATGGAATCAACACGAATGGAATGGAATGGAATGGAAAGGAAAGGAATGGAATCAACCCGAATGGAAAGGAATGGAATGGAATGGAATGGAATGGAATGGAATGGAATGGAATGGAATCACCCAGTATGGTATGGACTGGAATGCAATGGAATGGAGTGGAATCAACCCTAATAGAATGGAATGGAATGGAATGGAATCAACCTGAATGGAATGGAATGGAATGCAATGGAATGGGATGGAATCAACCGGAATGGAATGTAACGGAATGGAATGGAATGGAGTCAAACCTAATGGAATGGAATGGAAGCGAATCAACCCGAATGTAATGGAATGGAATGGAATGGAATGGAATGGAACGGAATGGAATGGAATGGAATCAACCCGAATGGAAAGGAATGGAATGGAATGGAATGGAATGGAATGGAATGGAATGGAATGGAGTGGATTCCACCCGAATGGAATGGAATGGAAAGGAATGGAAAGGAATGGAATGGAAAGGAATAGAATGGAATCAACCCGATTGGAATGGAATGGAATGCAATGGAATGGAATGGGATGGAATCAACCGTAGTGGAATGGAATGGAATGGAATGGAATCAACCCGAATAGAATACAATGTAATGGAATCAACCTGAATGGTATAGAATGGAATGCAATGGAATGGAATGGAATGGCATGGAATGGATTGGAATGGAATCAAACTGAACGGAATGGAGTGGAAAGGAATCAACCTGAATGGAATGGAATGGAATGGAATGGAATCAACCTGAACGGAATGGAATGGAATGCAATGGAACGGAGTGGAATCAACACGAATGGAATGGAAGGGAATGGAATGGAATGGAATGGAATGGAATCAACCTGAATGGAATGGAATGGAATGGGCTGGAATCAACCGGAATGTAATGGAATGGAATGGAATGGAATGGAGTCAAAGGGAACGGAATGGAATGGAAGCGAATCAACCCGAATGTAATGTAATGGAATGGAATGGAATGGAATGGAGCGGACTGGAATGGAATGGAATCAACCCGAATGGATAGGCATGGAATTTAATGGAATGGAATGGAATGGAATCCACCCGAATGGAATGGAATGGAAAGGAATGGAATGGAAAGGAATGGAATGGAATCAACCCGAATGGAATGGAATGGAATGGAATGGAATGGAATGGAATGGAATGGAATGGAATCAACCCGAATGGAATGAAATGGAATGGAATGGAATCAACGCGAATGGAACTAAATGGAATGGAATGGAATTTAAGGGAATCAAACTGAATGGAATGGAAAGGAATGGAATGGAATGGAATGGAATGGAATAGAATGAAAAGGAATGGAGTGGAATGGAATGGAATGGAATGGAATGGAATGGAATGGAATGGAATGGAATGAAAGCAAACCGAATGGAATGGAATGGAATGGAGTCAACCCGAATGGAATGGAAAGGAATGGAATGGAATGGAACGGAACGGAATAGTATCGAATCACCCCAGTGGAAAGGAATGGAACGGAATGGAATGGATTGGAATGGAATGGAATGGAATGGAATCAACGCGAATGGAATGGAATGGAATGGAATGGAATAGAATGGAATGGAATGGAATCAATCGGAATGGAATGGAATGGAATGGAATCGAATGAAATGGAATCAACACGAACGGAATGGAATGGAATGGAATGGAATCCACCCGAATGGAATGGAATGAAAAGGAATGGAATGGAATGGAAAGGAATCAACCCGAGTGGAATGGATTGGAATCTAATGGAATGGAATGGAATGGAATCTACCAGAATGGAATGGAATGGAATGGAATGGAATCAACCCGAATAAAATGGAATGGAAAGGAATGGAATGGATTGAAATGCAATGGAATGGAATCACCCCAATGGAATGGAATGGAATGGAATGGAATCAAACCGAATGGAATGGAATGGAATGGAATGGAATGGAATCAAGCGGAATGGAATGGAATGGAAAGTAATGGAATGGAATGGAAAGGAATCAACCCGAATTGAATGGAATGAAGTGGAATGGAATGGAATGGAATGGAATGGAATGGAATGGAATGGAATCAACGCGAATGGAATTGATTGGAATGGAATGGAGTGGAGTGGAGTGGAGGGGATTGGAGTGGAACGGAATGGAATGGAATGGAATAGAATGGAATGAAATGGAATGGAATAGAGTGCAATGGAATGGGATGGAATCATCCCAAATGGAATGGAAAGGAATGGAATGAAATGCAATCAACCTGAATGGAATGGAATGGAATGAAATGGAAAGGAATGGAATGGAATGGAATGGAATGAATAGGAAAGGAATGGAATGGAATGGAATGGAATGGAATCAAACCAAATAAAATTGAAAGGAATGGAATGGGATGGAATGGAAAGGAATCCACCGGAATGGAATGGAATGGAATGGAATGGAATGGAATGGAATGGAATGGAATGGAATGAAATCAACCTGAATGGTATGGAACGGAATGGAATGGAATGGAATGGAATGGAATGGAATTGAGTGCAATGCAATAGAGTCAACCCGAATGGAATGGAATGGAATGGAATGGAAT
The DNA here is from genome assembly GCF_029289425.2 of Pan paniscus. Taxonomy (NCBI): domain Eukaryota; kingdom Metazoa; phylum Chordata; class Mammalia; order Primates; family Hominidae; genus Pan; species Pan paniscus. The sequence goes on along the minus strand of NC_073260.2, from coordinate 63,863,621 downwards.
GGAATGGAAACAACCGGAATGGAATGGAATGGAATGGAATGGAATGGAATGGAATGGATACAACTCGAATGGAATGGCATGGAATGCAATGGAATGGAATGGAATGGAACCAACCTGAATGGAATGGAACGGAATGGATACAACTCGAATGGAATGGAATGGAATGCAATGGAATGGAATGGAATGGAACCAACCTGAATGGAATGGAATGGAATGGAATGGAAGGGAATCAACGGGAATGGAATGGAATGTAGTGGAATGGAATGGAATGGATACAACTCGAATAGAATGGAACGGAATGGAATGGAATGGAATGGAAACAACCGGAATGGAATGGAATGTAATGGAATGGAATGGAATGGATACAACTCGAATGGAATGGAATGGAATGCAATGGAATGGAACGGAATGGAACCAACCTGAATGGAATGGAATGGAATGGATACAACTCGAATGGAATGGAATGGAATGCAATGGAATGGAATGGAATGGAACCAACCTGAATGGAATGGAATGGAATGGAATGGAAGGGAATCAACGGGAATGGAATGGAATGTAATGGAATGGAATGGAATGGATACAACTCGACTAGAATGGAACGGAATGGAATGGAATGGAATAGAACCAACCTGAATGGAATGGCATGGAATGGAATGGAATGGATTCAACACGAATGGAATGGAATGGAATGGAATGGAATGGAATCAACCCTAATGGAATGGAATGGAATGGAATGGGAGGGAATCAATACGAATGGAATGGAATGGAATGGAATGGAACAGAATCAACCAGAATGGAATGGAATTGAATGGAATGGAAAGGAATAGAATCAACCTGAATGGAATGGAATGGAATGGAATGGAATCAGCCCAAATGGAATGGAATGCAATGGGATGGAATGGAATGGAATGGAATCAACTCGATTGGAATGTAATGAAATCAACATGAATGGAATGGAATCAACATGAATGGAATGGAATGGAATGGAATGGAATGGAATGGAATGGAATGGAATGGAATGGAATGGAATGCAATGGAATGGAGTCAACCAGAATGGAATGGAATGGAATGAAAGGAATTGAATGGAAAGGAATGGAATTGAATCAACTGGAATCGAATGGAATGGAATGGAATGGAATGGAATGGAATCAACTCGAATGGAATGGAATGGAATGGAATGGAATGGAATGGAATCAAACTGAATGGAATGGAATGGAATGGAATGGAAACAACCTGAATGGAATGGAATGGAATGGAATGGAATGGAATGGAATGGAACGGAATGGAATCAACACGAATGGAATGGAATGGAATGAAATGGGATGGAATCAACCGGAATGTAATGTAATGTACTGGAATGGAATGGAGTCAAAGGAAACGGAATGGAATGGAAGCGAATCAACACGAATGTAATGTAATGTAATGTAATGGAATGGAATGGAATGGAAAGGAATGGAATGGAATCAACCCGAATGGAATGGAATGGAATGGAATGGAATGGAATGGAATGGAATCAACCAGAGTGGAATGGAATGGAATGGAATAGAATCAACCCGAATGGAATGGAATGGAATGGAATGGAATGGAATCAACGCGAACGGAACTAAATGGAATGGAATGGAATGGAAAGGAATCAACCCGAATGGAATGGATTGGAATTGAATGGAATGAAATGGAATCTACCGGAATGGAATGGAATGGAATGGAATGGAATGGAATGGAATGGAATGGAGCGGAATCAACCGGAATGGAATGGAATGTAATGGAGTGGAATCAACCCGAATAAAATGGAATGGAAAGGAATGGAATGGAATGAAATGGAATGGAATGGAATCACCCCAATTGAATGGAATGGAATGGAATGGAATGGAATCAACCCGAATGGAATGGAATGGAATCAACAGGAATGGAATGGAATGGAAAGGAATGGAAAGGAATGGAAAGGAATCAACACGAATGGAATGGAATGGAGTGGAATGGAATGGAATGGAATGAAATGGAATGGAATGGAATCAACCCGAATGTAATGGAATGGAATGGAATGGAATGGAATGGAATGGAATCAACCAGAATGGAATTGATTGGAATGGAATGGAGTGGAGTGGAGTGGAGTGGAGGGGATTGGAGTGGAATGGAATGGAATGGAATGGAACGGAATAGAACGGAATGGAATGGAATGGAATGGAATAGAGTGCAATGGAATGGGATGGAATGAACCCAAATGGAATAGAAAGGAATGGAATGAAATGCCATCAACCCGAATGGAATGGAATGGAATGAAATGGAAAGGAATGGAATGGAATGGAATGGAATCAAACCGAATAAAATGGAATGGAATGGAATGGAATGGGAGGGAATGGAATCCAACGGAATGGAATGGAATGGAATGGAATGGAATTGAATGGAATGGAATCAAACGGAATGGAATGGAATGGAATGGAATCAACCCGAATAGAGTGGAATGGAATGGAATGGGATAGAATGGAATCACCCCAATGGAATGGAATGGAATGGAATGGAATGGAATCAACACGAATGGAATGGAATGGAATGGAAAGGAATGGAATGGAATCAACACGAATGGAATGGAATGAAATGGAATGGAATGGAATCACCCAGAATGGTATGGACTGGAATGCAATGGAATGGAGTGGAATCAACCCGAATAGAATGAAATGGAATGGAATGGAATGGAATGGAATAGAATGGAATGGAACGGAATGGAATCGACACGAATGGAATGGAATGGAATGGAATGGGATGGAATCAACCGGAATGGAATGGAATGGAATGGAATGGAGTCAAACCTAATGGAATGGAATAGAAGCGAATCAACCCGAATGGAATGGAATGGAATGGAACCTTATGGAATGGAATGGAATCAACCCGAATGGAAAGGAATGGAATGGAATGGAATGGAATGGAATGGAATGGAACGGAATGGAATGGAATGGAATCAACCCGAATGGAAAGGAATGGAATGTAATGGAATGGAATGGAATGGAATGGAGTGGAATCCACCTGAATGGAATGGAATGGAAAGGAATGGAAAGGAATGGAATGGAAAGGAATGGAATGGAATCAACCCGATTGGAATGGAATGGAATGCAATGGAATGGAATGGGATGGAATCAACCGGAGTGGAATGGAATGGAATGGAATGGAATCATCCCGAATGGAATGGAATGGAATAGAATGGAATGGAATGGAATTGAACCAACCTGAATGGAATGGATTGGAATGGAATGGAATGGAATGGAACGGAATGGAATCAACACGAATGGAATGGAAGGGAATGGAATGGAATGGAATGGAATGGAATCAACCTGCATGGAATGGAATGGAATGGAATGGGATGGAATCAACCGGAATGTAATGTAATGTAATGGAAAGGAATGGAGTCAAAGGGAACGGAATGGAATGGAAGCGAATCAACCCGAATGGAATGGAATGGAATGGAATGGAATCGAATGGAACGGAATGGAATGGAATGGAATCAACCCGAATGGAAAGGAATGGAATGGAATGGAATGGAATGGAATGGAATGGAATGGGATCCACCAGAATGGAATGGAATGGAATGGAATGGAATGGAAAGGAATGGAATGGAAAGGAATGGAATGGAATCAACCCGAATGGAATGAAATGGAATGGAATGGAATGGAATGGAATCAACCGGAGTGGAATGGAATGGAATGGAATGGAATCAACCCGAATGGAATGGAATGGAATGGAATGGAATGGAATGGAATGGAATCAACGCGAATGGAACTAAATGGAATGGAATGGAATGGAAAGGAATCAAACTGAATAGAATGGAATGGAATGGAATGGAATGGAATGGAATGGAATAGAATGAAACGGAATGGAGTGGAATGGAATGGAATGGAATGGAATGGAATGGAATGTAATCAATACGAATGGAATGGAATGGAATGGAATGGAATCAACCCGAATGGAATGGAATGGAATGGAACGGAACGGAATAGAATCAAATCACCCCAATGGAATGGAATGGTACGGAATTGAATGGAATGAAATGGAATGGAATGGAATGGAATCAACGCGAATGGAATGGAATGGAATGGAATGGAACGGAATAGAATGGAATGGAATGGAATGGAATGGAATCAATAGGAATGGAATGGAATGGAATGGAATCGAATGAAATGGAATCAACACGAACGGAATGGAATGGAATGGAATGGAATCCACACGAACGGAATGGAATGGAATGGAAAGGAATCAACCCGAATGGAATGGATTCGAATCTAATGGAATGGAATGGAATGGAATCAATCGGAATGGAATGGAATGGAATGGAATCGAATGAAATGGAATCAACACGAACGGAATGGAATGGAATGGAATGGAATCCACCCGAATGGAATGGAATGGAATGCAATGGAATGGAAAGGAATCAACCCGAATGGAATGGACTGGAATCTAATGGAATGGAATGGAATCTACCGGAATGGAATGGAATGGAATCAACCCGAATAAAATGGAATGGAAAGGAATGGAATGCAATGAAATGGAATGGAATGGAATCACCCCAATGGAATGAAATGGAATGGAATGGCATCAACCGGAATGGAATGGAATGGAAATTAATGGAATGGAATGGAAAGGAATCAACCCAATGGAATGGAATGAAGTGGAATGGAATGGAATGAAATGGAATGGAATGGAATCAACCCGAATGGAATGGAATGGAATGGAATGGAAAGGAATGGAATGGAATCAACCCGAATGGAATTGATTGGAATGGAATGGAGTGGAGTGGAGTGGAGTGGAGGGGATTGGAGTGGAATGGAATGGAATGAAATGGAATAGAATGGAATGCAATGTAATGGAATAGAGCGCAATGGAATGGGATGGAATCCACTGGAATGGAATGGAATAGAATGGAATGGAATGGAATGGAATCATCCGGAATGGAATGTAATGGAATTGAATCAACTCGAATAGAATGGAATGGAATGGAATGGAAAAGAATGGAATCACCCCAATGGAATGGAATGGAATGGAATGGAATGGAATGGAATCAACACGAATGGAATGGAATGGAATGGAAAGGAATGGAATGGAATCAACCCGAATGGAATGGAATGGAATGGAATGGAATGGAATGGAATGGAATGGAATGGAATGGAATGGAATGGAATGGAATCACCCAGTATGGTATGGACTGGAATGCAATGGAATGGAGTGGAATCAACCCTAATAGAATGGAATGGAATGGAATGGAATGGAATCAACCTGAATGGAATGGAATGGAATGCAATGGAATGGGATGGAATCAACCGGAATGGAATGTAATGGAATGTAATGGAATGGAGTCGAACCTAATGGAATGGAATGGAAGCGAATCAACCCGCATGTAATGGAATGGAATGGAATGGAATGGAATGGAGTGGATTCCACCCGAATGGAATGGAATGGAATGGAATGGAATGGAATGGAATCACCCAGAATGGTATGGACTGGAATGCAACGGAATGGAGTGGAATCAACCCGAATAGAATGGAATGGAATGGAATGGAATGGAATGCAATGGAATCAACTCGAATGGAATGGAATGGAATGGAATCGAATGGAATGGAATGGAATGGAATGGAATGGAATAGAATCAAAAGGAATGGAGTGGAATGGAATGGAATGGAATGGAATGGAATGGAATCGAATGAAATGGAATCAACACGAACGGAATGGAATGGAATCGAATGGAATGAAATCAATCGGAATGGAATGGAATGGAATGGAATTGAATGAAATGTAATCAACACGAACGGAATGGAATGGAATGGAATGGAATCCACCTGAATGGAATGGAATGTAATGGAATGGAATGGAATGGAAAGGAATCAACCCGAATGGAATGGATTGGAATCTAATGGAATGGAATGGAATGGAATGGAATCTACCGGAATGGAATGGAATGGAATGGAATGGAATGGAATGGAATCAACCCGAATAAAATGGAAGGAAAGGAATAGAATGGAATGAAATGGAATGGAATGGAATCACCCCAATGGAATGAAATGGAATGGAATGGCATCAACCGGAATGGAATGGAATGGAAAGTAATGGAATGGAATGGAAAGGAATCAACCCGAATGGAATGGAATGAAGTGGAATGGAATGGAATGAAATGGAATGGAAAGGAATGGAATGGAATCAACCCGAATGGAATTGATTGGAATGGAATGGAGTGGAGTGGAGTGGAGTGGAGGGGATTGGAGTGGAATGGAATGGAATGAAATGGAATAGAATGGAATGGAATGTAATGGAATAGAGTGCAATGAAATGGGATGGAATCCACTGGAATGGAATGGAATAGAATGGAATGGAATGGAATGGAATCATCCGGAGTGGAATGTAATGGAATTGAATCAACTCGAATAGAATGGAATGGAATGGAATGGAAAAGAATGGAATCACCCCAATGGAATGGAATGGAATGGAATGGAATGGAATGGAATGGAATCAACACGAATGGAATGGAATGGAATGGAAATGAATGGAATGGAATCAACCCGAATGGAATGGAATGCAATGGAATGGAATGGAATGGAATGGAATGGAATCACCCAGTATGGTATGGACTGGAATGCAATGGAATGAGTGGAATCAACCCTAATAGAATGGAATGGAATGGAATGGAATCATCCGGAATGGAATGTAATGGAATTGAATCAACTCGAATAGAATGGAATGGAATGGAATGGAAAAGAATGGAATCACCCCAATGGAATGGAATGGAATGGATTCAACACGAAAGGAATGGAATGGAATGGAAAGGAATGGAATGGAACCAACCCGAATGGAATGGAATGGAATGGAATGGAATGGAATGGAATGGAATGGAATCACCCAGTATGGTATGGACTGGAATGCAATGGAATGGAGTGGAATCAACCCTAATAGAATGGAATGGAATGGAATGGAATCATCCGGAATGGAATGTAATGGAATTGAATCAACTCGAATAGAATGGAATGGAATGGAATGGAAAAGAATGGAATCACCCCAATGGAATGGAATGGAATGGAATCAACACGAAAGGAATGGAATGGAATGGAAAGGAATGGAATGGAACCAACACGAATGGAATGGAATGGAATGGAATGGAATGGAATGGAATGGAATGGAATCACCCAGTATGGTATGGACTGGAATGCAATGGAATGGAGTGGAATCAACCCTAATAGAATGGAATGGAATGGAATGGAATGGAATGGAATCAACCTGAATGGAATGGAATGGAATGCAATGGAATGGGATTGAATCAACCGGAATGGAATGTAATGGAATGTAATGGAATGGAGTCGAACCTAATGGAATGGAATGGAAGCGAATCAACCCGCATGTAATGGAATGGAATGGAATGGAATGGAATGGAATGGAATGGAGTGGATTCCACCCGAATGGAATGGAATGGAATGGAATGGAATTGAATGGAATGGAATGGAATCACCCAGAATGGTATGGAATGGAATGCAATGGAATGGAGTGGAATCAACCCGAATAGAATGGAATGGAATGGAATGGAATGGAATGGAATGGAATGGAATGGAATGGAATCAACTCGAATGGAATGGAATGGAATCGAATGGAATGGAATGGAATGGAATGAAATGGAATGGAACAAACCGGAATGGAATGGAATGGGATGGAATGGAATGGAATGGAACGGAATGGAATCAAGACGAATGGAATAGAATGGAATGGAATGGAATGGAATCAACTCGGATGGAATGGAATGGAATGGAATGGAATGAACCCGAATGTAATGGAATGGAATGGAATGGGGTCAATCGGAATGTAATGGAATGGAATGGAATGGAGTCAAGCCTAATGGAATGGAATGGAATGAAATCAACCCGAATAGAATGGAATGGAATGGAATCAACCTGAATGGAATAGAATGGAATGCATTGGAATGTAATGGCATGGTATGGAATGGATTTGAATGGAATCAAACTGAACGGAATGGAGTGGAATGGAATCAACCTGAATGGAATGGAAAGGAATGGAATGGAATGGAATGGAATCAACCTGAATGGAATGGAATGGAAAGGAATGGGATGGAAACAACCGGAATGGAATGTAATGGAATGCAATGGAATGGAGTCAAACCGAATGGAATGGAATGGAAGTGAATCAACCAGAATGTATTGTAATGTAATGGAATGGAATGGGATGGAATGGAACGGAAAGGAATGGAATGGAATCAACCCGAATGGAAAGGAATGGAATGGAATGGAATGGAATGGAATGGAATGGAATGGAATCCACCCGAATGGAATGGAAGGAAATGGAATGGAAAGGAATGGAATGTAAAGGAATGGAATGGAGTCAATCCGAATGGAATGGAATGGAATGAAATGAAATGGAATGGAATGGAATGGAATGGAAAGGAATCAAACTGAATGGAATGGAATGGAATAAAATCAAAAGGAATGGAGTGGAATGGAATGGAATGGAATGGAATGGAATGGAATCGAATGGAATCGAATGAAATGGAATCAACACGAACGGAATGGAATGGAATGGAATGGAATGGAATCCACACGAATGGAATGGAATGGAATGGAATGGAAAGGAATCAACCCGAATGGAATGGATTGGAATGGAATGGAATGGAATCTACCTGAATGGAATGGAATGGAATGAAATCAAACGGAATGGAATGGAATGGAATGGAATGGAATGGAATCAACCCGAATAAAATGGAATGGAAAGGAATGGAATGGAATGAAATGGAATGGAATGGAATCACCCCAATGGAATGGAATGGAATGGAATGGAATGCAATCAACCGGAATGGAATGGAATGGAAAGGAATGGAATGGAATGGAAAGGAATCAACACGAATGAAATGGAATGGAATGGAATGGAATGGAATAGAATGGAATGGAATGGAATGGAATCAATCGGAATGGAATGGAATGGAATGGAATCGAATGAAATGGTATCAACACGAATGGAATGGAATGGAATGGAATCCACACGAATGGAATGGAATGGAATGGAATGGAAAGGAATCAACCCGAATGGAATGGATTGGAATGGAATGGAATGGAATCTACCGGAATGGAATGGAATGGAATGGAATGGAATGGAATGGAATGGAATCAACCGGAATGGAATGGAATGGAATGGAATGGAATGGAATCATCCCGAGCGGAATGGAATGGAATGGAACGGAATGGAATGGAATGGAATGGAATGGAATGGAATGGAATGGAATAAACCCGAATGAAATGGAATGGAATGGAATGGAATGGAATAGAATGGAATGGAATGGAATGGAATCAATCGGAATGGAATTGAATGGAATGGAATCGAATGAAATGGAATGAACACGAACGGAATGGAATGGAATGGAATGGAATCCATACGAATGGAATGGAAGGGAATGGAATGGAAAGGAATCAACCCGAATGGAATGGATTGGAAAGGAATGGAATGGAATGGAATCTAACGGATTGGAATGGAATGGAATGGAATGGCATGGAATCAACCGGAATGGAATGGAATGGAATGGAATCAACCCGAATAAAATGGAATGGAAAGGAATGGAATGGAATGAAATGGAATGGAATGGAATCACCCCAATTGAATGGAATGGAATGGAATCAACACGAATGGAATGGAATGGAATGGAATGGAATGGAATGGAATGGAATCAACGCGAATGGAACTAAATGGAATGGAATGGAATGGAAAGGAATCAAACTGAATAGAATGGAATGGAATGGAATGGAATGGAATGGAATGGAATAGAATGAAACGGAATGGAGTGGAATGGAATGGAATGGAATGGAATGGAATGGAATGTAATCAATACGAATGGAATGGAATGGAATGGAATGGAATCAACCCGAATGGAATGGAATGGAATGGAACGGAACGGAATAGAATCAAATCACCCCAATGGAATGGAATGGTACGGAATTGAATGGAATGAAATGGAATGGAATGGAATGGAATCAACGCGAATGGAATGGAATGGAATGGAATGGAACGGAATAGAATGGAATGGAATGGAATGGAATGGAATCAATAGGAATGGAATGGAATGGAATGGAATCGAATGAAATGGAATCAACACGAACGGAATGGAATGGAATGGAATGGAATCCACACGAACGGAATGGAATGGAATGGAAAGGAATCAACCCGAATGGAATGGATTCGAATCTAATGGAATGGAATGGAATGGAATCTAATGGAATGGAATGGAATGGAATGGAATCGAATGAAATGGAATCAACACGAACGGAATGGAATGGAATGGAATGGAATCCACCCGAATGGAATGGAATGGAATGCAATGGAATGGAAAGGAATCAACCCGAATGGAATGGACTGGAATCTAATGGAATGGAATGGAATCTACCGGAATGGAATGGAATGGAATCAACCCGAATAAAATGGAATGGAAAGGAATGGAATGCAATGAAATGGAATGGAATGGAATCACCCCAATGGAATGAAATGGAATGGAATGGCATCAACCGGAATGGAATGGAATGGAAATTAATGGAATGGAATGGAAAGGAATCAACCCAATGGAATGGAATGAAGTGGAATGGAATGGAATGAAATGGAATGGAATGGAATCAACCCGAATGGAATGGAATGGAATGGAATGGAAAGGAATGGAATGGAATCAACCCGAATGGAATTGATTGGAATGGAATGGAGTGGAGTGGAGTGGAGTGGAGGGGATTGGAGTGGAATGGAATGGAATGAAATGGAATAGAATGGAATGCAATGTAATGGAATAGAGCGCAATGGAATGGGATGGAATCCACTGGAATGGAATGGAATAGAATGGAATGGAATGGAATGGAATCATCCGGAATGGAATGTAATGGAATTGAATCAACTCGAATAGAATGGAATGGAATGGAATGGAAAAGAATGGAATCACCCCAATGGAATGGAATGGAATGGAATGGAATGGAATGGAATCAACACGAATGGAATGGAATGGAATGGAAAGGAATGGAATGGAATCAACCCGAATGGAATGGAATGGAATGGAATGGAATGGAATGGAATGGAATGGAATGGAATGGAATGGAATGGAATGGAATCACCCAGTATGGTATGGACTGGAATGCAATGGAATGGAGTGGAATCAACCCTAATAGAATGGAATGGAATGGAATGGAATGGAATCAACCTGAATGGAATGGAATGGAATGCAATGGAATGGGATGGAATCAACCGGAATGGAATGTAATGGAATGTAATGGAATGGAGTCGAACCTAATGGAATGGAATGGAAGCGAATCAACCCGCATGTAATGGAATGGAATGGAATGGAATGGAATGGAGTGGATTCCACCCGAATGGAATGGAATGGAATGGAATGGAATGGAATGGAATCACCCAGAATGGTATGGACTGGAATGCAACGGAATGGAGTGGAATCAACCCGAATAGAATGGAATGGAATGGAATGGAATGGAATGCAATGGAATCAACTCGAATGGAATGGAATGGAATGGAATCGAATGGAATGGAATGGAATGGAATAGAATCAAAAGGAATGGAGTGGAATGGAATGGAATGGAATGGAATGGAATGGAATCGAATGAAATGGAATCAACACGAACGGAATGGAATGGAATCGAATGGAATGAAATCAATCGGAATGGAATGGAATGGAATGGAATTGAATGAAATGTAATCAACACGAACGGAATGGAATGGAATGGAATGGAATCCACCTGAATGGAATGGAATGTAATGGAATGGAATGGAATGGAAAGGAATCAACCCGAATGGAATGGATTGGAATCTAATGGAATGGAATGGAATGGAATGGAATCTACCGGAATGGAATGGAATGGAATGGAATGGAATGGAATGGAATCAACCCGAATAAAATGGAAGGAAAGGAATAGAATGGAATGAAATGGAATGGAATGGAATCACCCCAATGGAATGAAATGGAATGGAATGGCATCAACCGGAATGGAATGGAATGGAAAGTAATGGAATGGAATGGAAAGGAATCAACCCGAATGGAATGGAATGAAGTGGAATGGAATGGAATGAAATGGAATGGAAAGGAATGGAATGGAATCAACCCGAATGGAATTGATTGGAATGGAATGGAGTGGAGTGGAGTGGAGTGGAGGGGATTGGAGTGGAATGGAATGGAATGAAATGGAATAGAATGGAATGGAATGTAATGGAATAGAGTGCAATGGAATGGGATGGAATCCACTGGAATGGAATGGAATAGAATGGAATGGAATGGAATGGAATCATCCGGAGTGGAATGTAATGGAATTGAATCAACTCGAATAGAATGGAATGGAATGGAATGGAAAAGAATGGAATCACCCCAATGGAATGGAATGGAATGGAATGGAATGGAATGGAATGGAATCAACACGAATGGAATGGAATGGAATGGAAATGAATGGAATGGAATCAACCCGAATGGAATGGAATGCAATGGAATGGAATGGAATGGAATGGAATGGAATCACCCAGTATGGTATGGACTGGAATGCAATGGAATGAGTGGAATCAACCCTAATAGAATGGAATGGAATGGAATGGAATCATCCGGAATGGAATGTAATGGAATTGAATCAACTCGAATAGAATGGAATGGAATGGAATGGAAAAGAATGGAATCACCCCAATGGAATGGAATGGAATGGATTCAACACGAAAGGAATGGAATGGAATGGAAAGGAATGGAATGGAACCAACCCGAATGGAATGGAATGGAATGGAATGGAATGGAATGGAATGGAATCACCCAGTATGGTATGGACTGGAATGCAATGGAATGGAGTGGAATCAACCCTAATAGAATGGAATGGAATGGAATGGAATCATCCGGAATGGAATGTAATGGAATTGAATCAACTCGAATAGAATGGAATGGAATGGAATGGAAAAGAATGGAATCACCCCAATGGAATGGAATGGAATGGAATCAACACGAAAGGAATGGAATGGAATGGAAAGGAATGGAATGGAACCAACACGAATGGAATGGAATGGAATGGAATGGAATGGAATGGAATGGAATCACCCAGTATGGTATGGACTGGAATGCAATGGAATGGAGTGGAATCAACCCTAATAGAATGGAATGGAATGGAATGGAATGGAATGGAATCAACCTGAATGGAATGGAATGGAATGCAATGGAATGGGATTGAATCAACCGGAATGGAATGTAATGGAATGTAATGGAATGGAGTCGAACCTAATGGAATGGAATGGAAGCGAATCAACCCGCATGTAATGGAATGGAATGGAATGGAATGGAATGGAATGGAATGGAGTGGATTCCACCCGAATGGAATGGAATGGAATGGAATGGAATTGAATGGAATGGAATGGAATCACCCAGAATGGTATGGAATGGAATGCAATGGAATGGAGTGGAATCAACCCGAATAGAATGGAATGGAATGGAATGGAATGGAATGGAATGGAATGGAATGGAATGGAATCAACTCGAATGGAATGGAATGGAATCGAATGGAATGGAATGGAATGGAATGAAATGGAATGGAACAAACCGGAATGGAATGGAATGGGATGGAATGGAATGGAATGGAACGGAATGGAATCAAGACGAATGGAATAGAATGGAATGGAATGGAATGGAATCAACTCGGATGGAATGGAATGGAATGGAATGGAATGAACCCGAATGTAATGGAATGGAATGGAATGGGGTCAATCGGAATGTAATGGAATGGAATGGAATGGAGTCAAGCCTAATGGAATGGAATGGAATGAAATCAACCCGAATAGAATGGAATGGAATGGAATCAACCTGAATGGAATAGAATGGAATGCATTGGAATGTAATGGCATGGTATGGAATGGATTTGAATGGAATCAAACTGAACGGAATGGAGTGGAATGGAATCAACCTGAATGGAATGGAAAGGAATGGAATGGAATGGAATGGAATCAACCTGAATGGAATGGAATGGAAAGGAATGGGATGGAAACAACCGGAATGGAATGTAATGGAATGCAATGGAATGGAGTCAAACCGAATGGAATGGAATGGAAGTGAATCAACCAGAATGTATTGTAATGTAATGGAATGGAATGGGATGGAATGGAACGGAAAGGAATGGAATGGAATCAACCCGAATGGAAAGGAATGGAATGGAATGGAATGGAATGGAATGGAATGGAATGGAATCCACCCGAATGGAATGGAAGGAAATGGAATGGAAAGGAATGGAATGTAAAGGAATGGAATGGAGTCAATCCGAATGGAATGGAATGGAATGAAATGAAATGGAATGGAATGGAATGGAATGGAAAGGAATCAAACTGAATGGAATGGAATGGAATAAAATCAAAAGGAATGGAGTGGAATGGAATGGAATGGAATGGAATGGAATGGAATCGAATGGAATCGAATGAAATGGAATCAACACGAACGGAATGGAATGGAATGGAATGGAATGGAATCCACACGAATGGAATGGAATGGAATGGAATGGAAAGGAATCAACCCGAATGGAATGGATTGGAATGGAATGGAATGGAATCTACCTGAATGGAATGGAATGGAATGAAATCAAACGGAATGGAATGGAATGGAATGGAATGGAATGGAATCAACCCGAATAAAATGGAATGGAAAGGAATGGAATGGAATGAAATGGAATGGAATGGAATCACCCCAATGGAATGGAATGGAATGGAATGGAATGCAATCAACCGGAATGGAATGGAATGGAAAGGAATGGAATGGAATGGAAAGGAATCAACACGAATGAAATGGAATGGAATGGAATGGAATGGAATAGAATGGAATGGAATGGAATGGAATCAATCAGAATGGAATGGAATGGAATGGAATCGAATGAAATGGTATCAACACGAATGGAATGGAATGGAATGGAATCCACACGAATGGAATGGAATGGAATGGAATGGAAAGGAATCAACCCGAATGGAATGGATTGGAATGGAATGGAATGGAATCTACCGGAATGGAATGGAATGGAATGGAATGGAATGGAATGGAATGGAATCAACCGGAATGGAATGGAATGGAATGGAATGGAATGGAATCATCCCGAGCGGAATGGAATGGAATGGAACGGAATGGAATGGAATGGAATGGAATGGAATGGAATGGAATGGAATAAACCCGAATGAAATGGAATGGAATGGAATGGAATGGAATAGAATGGAATGGAATGGAATGGAATCAATCGGAATGGAATTGAATGGAATGGAATCGAATGAAATGGAATGAACACGAACGGAATGGAATGGAATGGAATGGAATCCATACGAATGGAATGGAAGGGAATGGAATGGAAAGGAATCAACCCGAATGGAATGGATTGGAAAGGAATGGAATGGAATGGAATCTAACGGATTGGAATGGAATGGAATGGAATGGCATGGAATCAACCGGAATGGAATGGAATGGAATGGAATCAACCCGAATAAAATGGAATGGAAAGGAATGGAATGGAATGAAATGGAATGGAATGGAATCACCCCAATTGAATGGAATGGAATGGAATCAACACGAATGGAATGGAATGGAATGGAATGGATTCAACCGGAATGGAATGGAATGGAAAGGAATGGAATGGAATGGAAAGGAATCAACCCAAATGGAATGGAATGGAGTGGAATGGAATGGATTGCAATGGAATGAAATTGAATGGAATGGAATGGAATGGAATCAACCCGAATGGAATTTAATGGAATGGAATCAACCGGAATGGAATGGAATGGAAAGGAAGGGAATGGAATGCAAAGGAATCAACCCAAATGGAATCGGGTGGAGTGGAATGGAATGGAATGGAATGGAATGAAATTGAATGGAATGGAATCAACCCGAATGGAATGGAATGGAATGGAATGGAATGGAATTGAATGGAATGGAATGGAATCAACCCGAATGGAATTGACAGGAATGGAATGGAGTGGAGTGGAGTGGAGTGGAGTGGACGGGATTGGAGTCGAATGCAATGGAATGGAATGGAATGGAATGGAAAGGAATGGAATGGAATCAACCCGAATGGAATTCATTGGAATGGAATGGAGTGGAGTGGAGTGGAGTGGAGGGGATTGGAGTGGAATGGAATGGAATGAAATGGAATAGAATGGAATGGAATGTAATGGTATAGAGCGCAATGGAATGGGATGGAATCCACTGGAATGGAATGGAATAGAATGGAATGGAATGGAATGGAATCATCCGGAATGGAATGTAATGGAATTGAATCAACTCGAATAGAATGGAATGGAATGGAATGGAAAAGAATGGAATCACCCCAATGGAATGGAATGGAATGGAATGGAATGGAATGGAATGGAATCAACACGAATGGAATGGAATGGAATGGAAAGGAATGGAATGGAATCAACCCGAATGGAATGGAATGGAATGGAATGGAATGGAATGGAATGGAATCACCCAGTATGGTATGGACTGGAATGCAATGGAATGGAGTGGAATCAACCCTAATAGAATGGAATGGAATGGAATGGAATGGAATCAACCTGAATGGAATGGAATGGAATGCAATGGAATGGGATGGAATCAACCGGAATGGAATGTAATGGAATGTAATGGAATGGAGTCGAACCTAATGGAATGGAATGGAAGCGAATCAAACCGCATGTAATGGAATGGAATGGAATGGAATGGAATGGAGTGGATTCGACCCGAATTGAATGGAATGGAATGGAATGGAATGGAATGGAATGGAATGGAATCACCCAGAATGGTATGGACTGGAATGCAACGGAATGGAGTGGAATCAACCCGAATAGAATGGAATGGAATGGAATGGAATGGAATGGAATCAACTCGAATTGAATGGAATGGAATGGAATCGAATGGAATGGAATGGAATGAAATGGAATGGAACCAACCGGAATGGAATGGAATGGAACGGAATCGAATGGAATGGAATGGAACGGAATGGAATCAAGACGAATGGAATGGAATGGAATGGAATGGAATGGAATCAACTCGGATGGAATGGAATGGAATGGAATCAACCCGAATGGAATGGAATGGAATGGAATGGAATGGAATGGAATGGGGTCAATCGGAATGTAATGGAATGGAATGGAACGGAGTCAAGCCGAATGGAATGGAATGGAATGGAATCAACCCGAATAGAATGGAATGGAATGGAATCAACCTGAATGGAATAGAATGGAATGCAATGGAATGTAATGGAATGGTATGGAATGGATTGGAATGGAATCAAACTGAACAGAATGGAGTGGAATGCAATCAACCTGAATGGAATGGAAAGGAATGGAATGGAATGGAATGGAATCAACCTGAATGGAATGGAATGGAAAGGAATGGGATGGAAATAACCGGAATGGAATGTAATGGAATGCAATGGAATGGAGTCAAACCGAATGGAATGGAATGGAAGTGAATCAACCAGAATGTAATGGAATGGAATGGAATGGAATGGGATGGAATGGAACGGAAAGGAATGGAATGGAATCAACCCGAATGGAAAGGAATGGAATGGAATGGAATGGAATGGAATGGAATCCACACGAATGGAATGGAAGGGAATGGAATGGAAAGGAATGGAATGGAAAGGAATGGAATGGAGCCAATCCGAATGGAATGGAATGGAATGAAATGAAATGGAATGGAATGGAATGGAAAGGAATCAAACTGAATGGAATGGAATGGAATGGAATGGAATAGAACCAAAAGGAATGGAGTGGAATGGAATGGAATGGAATGGAATGGAATCGAATGAAATGGAATCAACACGAACGGAATGGAATGGAATCGAATGGAATGGAATCAATCGGAATGGAATGGAATGGAATGGAATCGAATGAAATGTAATCAACACGAACGGAATGGAATGGAATGGAATGGAATCCACCCGAATGGAATGGAATGGAATGGAATGGAATGGAATGGAATGGAATGGAAAGGAATCAACCCGAATGGAATGGATTGGAGTCTAATGGAATGGAATGGAATGGAATGGAATCTACCGGAATGGAATGGAATGGAATGGAATGGAATCAACCCGAATAAAATGGAATGGAAAGGAATGGAATGGAATGAAATGGAATGGAATGGAATCACCCCAATGGAATGAAATGGAATGGAATGGCATCAACCGGAATGGAATGGAAAGAAGTGGAATGGAATGGAATGAAATGGAATGGAATGGAATCAACCCGAATGGAATGGAATGGAATGGAATGGAATGGAAAGGAATGGAATGGAATCAACCCGAATGGAATTGATTGGAATGGAATGGAGTGGAGTGGAGTGGAGTGGAGGGGATTGGAGTGGAATGGAATGGAATGAAATGGAATAGAATGGAATGGAATGTAATGGAATAGAGTGCAATGGAATGGGATGGAATCCACTGGAATGGAATGGAATAGAATGGAATGGAATGGAATGGAATCATCCGGAGTGGAATGTAATGGAATTCAATCAACTCGAATAGAATGGAATGGAATGGAATGGAAAAGAATGGAATCACCCCAATGGAATGGAATGGAATGGAATGGAATGGAATGGAATGGAATCAACACGAATGGAATGGAATGGAATGGAAAGGAATGGAATGGAATCAACCCGAATGGAATGGAATGGAATGGAATGGAATGGAATGGAATGGAATGGAATCACCCAGTATGGTATGGACTGGAATGCAATGGAATGAGTGGAATCAACCCTAATATAATGGAATGGAATGGAATGGAATCATCCGGAATGGAATGTAATGGAATTGAATCAACTCGAATAGAATGGAATGGAATGGAATGGAATGGCATCAACCGGAATGGAATGGAATGGAAAGTAATGGAATGGAATGGAAAGGAATCAACCCGAATGGAATGGAATGAAGTGGAATGGAATGGAATGAAATGGAATGGAAAGGAATCAACCCGAATGGAATGGAATGGAATGGAATGGAATGGAATGGAAAGGAATGGAATGGAATCAACCCGAATGGAATTGATTGGAATGGAATGGAGTGGAGTGGAGTGGAGTGGAGGGGATTGGAGTGGAATGGAATGGAATGAAATGGAATAGAATGGAATGGAATTTAATGGAATAGAGTGCAATGGAATGGGATGGAATCCACTGGAATGGAATGGAATAGAATGGAATGGAATGGAATGGAATCATCCGGAGTGGAATGTAATGGAATTGAATCAACTCGAATAGAATGGAATGGAATGGAATGGAAAAGAATGGAATCACCCCAATGGAATGGAATGGAATGGAATGGAATGGAATGGAATGGAATCAACACGAATGGAATGGAATGGAATGGAAAGGAATGGAATGGAATCAACCCGAATGGAATGGAATGCAATGGAATGGAATGGAATGGAATGGAATGGAATGGAATCACCCAGTATGGTATGGACTGGAATGCAATGGAATGAGTGGAATCAACCCTAATAGAATGGAATGGAATGGAATGGAATCATCCGGAATGGAATGTAATGGAATTGAATCAACTCGAATAGAATGGAATGGAATGGAATGGAAAAGAATGGAATCACCCCAATGGAATGGAATGGAATGGATTCAACACGAAAGGAATGGAATGGAATGGAAAGGAATGGAATGGAACCAACCCGAATGGAATGGAATGGAATGGAATGGAATCTAATGGAATGGAATCACCCAGTATGGTATGGACTGGAATGCAATGGAATGGAGTGGAATCAACCCTAATAGAATGGAATGGAATGGAATGGAATCATCCGGAATGGAATGTAATGGAATTGAATCAACTCGAATAGAATGGAATGGAATGGAATGGAAAAGAATGGAATCACCCCAATGGAATGGAATGGAATGGAATCAACACGAAAGGAATGGAATGGAATGGAAAGGAATGGAATGGAACCAACACGAATGGAATGGAATGGAATGGAATGGAATCACCAAGTATGGTATGGACTGGAATGCAATGGAATGGAGTGGAATCAACCCTAATAGAATGGAATGGAATGGAATGGAATGGAATCAACCTGAATGGAATGGAATGGAATGCAATGGAATGGGATTGAATCAACCGGAATGGAATGTAATGGAATGTAATGGAATGGAGTCGAACCTAATGGAATGGAATGGAAGCGAATCAACCTGCATGTAATGGAATGGAATGGAATGGAATGGAATGGAATGGAGTGGATTCCACCCGAATGGAATGGAATGGAATGGAATGGAATGGAATGGAATGGAATCACCCAGAATGGTACGGAATGGAATGCAATGGAATTGAGTGGAATCAACCCGAATAGAATGGAATGGAATGGAATGGAATGGAATGGAATGGAATGGAATGGAATCAACTCGAATGGAATGGAATGGAATCGAATGGAATGGAATGGAATGGAGTGAAATGGAATGGAACCAACCGGAATGGAATGGAATGGGATGGAATGGAATGGAATGGAACGGAATGGAATCAAGACGAATGGAATAGAATGGAATGGAATGGAATGGAATCAACTCGGATGGAATGGAATGGAATGGAATGGAATGAACCCGAATGTAATGGAATGGAATGGAATGGGGTCAATCGGAATGTAATGGAATGGAATGGAATGGAGTCAAGCCGAATGGAATGGAATGGAATGGAATCAACCCGAATAGAATGGAATGGAATGGAATCAACCTGAATGGAATAGAATGGAATGCATTGGAATGTAATGGCATGGTATGGAATGGATTTGAATGGAATCAAACTGAACGGAATGGAGTGGAATGGAATCAACCTGAATGGAATGGAAAGGAATGGAATGGAATGGAATGGAATCAACCTGAATGGAATGGAATGGAAAGGAATGGGATGGAAACAACCGGAATGGAATGTAATGGAATGCAATGGAATGGAGTCAAACCGAATGGAATGGAATGGAAGTGAATCAACCAGAATGTATTGTAATGTAATGGAATGGAATGGGATGGAATGGAACGGAAAGGAATGGAATGGAATCAACCCGAATGGAAAGGAATGGAATGGAATGGAATGGAATGGAATGGAATGGAATGGAATGGAATCCACCCGAATGGAATGGAAGGAAATGGAATGGAAAGGAATGGAATGTAAAGGAATGGAATGGAGTCAATCCGAATGGAATGGAATGGAATGAAATGAAATGGAATGGAATGGAATGGAATGGAAAGGAATCAAACTGAATGGAATGGAATGGAATAAAATCAAAAGGAATGGAGTGGAATGGAATGGAATGGAATGGAATGGAATGGAATCGAATGGAATCGAATGAAATGGAATCAACACGAACGGAATGGAATGGAATGGAATGGAATGGAATCCACACGAATGGAATGGAATGGAATGGAATGGAAAGGAATCAACCCGAATGGAATGGATTGGAATGGAATGGAATGGAATGGAATCTACCTGAATGGAATGGAATGGAATGAAATCAACCGGAATGGAATGGAATGGAATGGAATGGAATGGAATCAACCCGAATAAAATGGAATGGAAAGGAATGGAATGGAATGAAATGGAATGGAATGGAATCACCCCAATGGAATGGAATGGAATGGAATGGAATGCAATCAACCGGAATGGAATGGAATGGAAAGGAATGGAATGGAATGGAAAGGAATCAACACGAATGAAATGGAATGGAATGGAATGGAATGGAATAGAATGGAATGGAATGGAATGGAATCAATCGGAATGGAATGGAATGGAATGGAATCGAATGAAATGGAATCAACACGAACGGAATGGAATGGAATGGAATCCACACGAATGGAATGGAATGGAATGGGATGGAAAGGAATCAACCCGAATGGAATGGATTGGAATGGAATGGAATGGAATCTACCGGAATGGAATGGAATGGAATGGAATGGAATGGAATGGAATGGAATCAACCGGAATGGAATGGAATGGAATGGAATGGAATGGAATGGAATCATCCCGAGCGGAATGGAATGGAATGGAACGGAATGGAATGGAATGGAATGGAATGGAATGGAATGGAATAAACCCGAATGAAATGGAATGGAATGGAATGGAATGGAATAGAATGGAATGGAATGGAATGGAATCAATCGGAATGGAATTGAATGGAATGGAATCGAATGAAATGGAATGAACACGAACGGAATGGAATGGAATGGAATGGAATCCATACGAATGGAATGGAAGGGAATGGAATGGAAAGGAATCAACCCGAATGGAATGGATTGGAAAGGAATGGAATGGAATGGAATCTAACGGATTGGAATGGAATGGAATGGAATGGAATGGAATCAACCGGAATGGAATGGAATGGAATGGAATCAACCCGAATAAAATGGAATGGAAAGGAATGGAATGGAATGAAATGGAATGGAATGGAATCACCCCAATTGAATGGAATGGAATGGAATCAACACGAATGGAATGGAATGGAATGGATTCAACCGGAATGGAATGGAATGGAAAGGAATGGAATGGAATGGAAAGGAATCAAACCAAATGGAATGGAATGGAGTGGAATGGAATGGATTGGAATGGAATGAAATTGAATGGAATGGAATGGAATGGAATCAACCCGAATGGAATTTAATGGAATGGAATCAACCGGAATGGAATGGAATGGAAAGGAAGGGAATGGAATGCAAAGGAATCAACCCAAATGGAATCGGGTGGAGTGGAATGGAATGGAATGGAATGGAATGAAATTGAATGGAATGGAATCAACCCGAATGGAATGGAATGGAATGGAATGGAATGGAATGGAATTGAATGGAATGGAATGGAATCAACCCGAATGGAATTGACAGGAATGGAATGGAGTGGAGTGGAGTGGAGTGGAGTGGACGGGATTGGAGTCGAATGCAATGGAATGGAATGGAATGGAATGGAAAGGAATGGAATGGAATCAACCCGAATGGAATTGATTGGAATGGAATGGAGTGGAGTGGAGTGGAGTGGAGGGGATTGGAGTGGAATGGAATGGAATGAAATGGAAGAGAATGGAATGGAATGTAATGGTATAGAGCGCAATGGAATGGGATGGAATCCACTGGAATGGAATGGAATAGAATGGAATGGAATGGAATGGAATCATCCGGAATGGAATGTAATGGAATTGAATCAACTCGAATAGAATGGAATGGAATGGAATGGAAAAGAATGGAATCACCCCAATGGAATGGAATGGAATGGAATGGAATGGAATGGAATCAACACGAATGGAATGGAATGGAATGGAAAGGAATGGAATGGAATCAACCCGAATGGAAAGGAATGGAATGGAATGGAATGGAATGGAATGGAATGGAATGGAATGGAATGGAATCACCCAGTATGGTATGGACTGGAATGCAATGGAATGGAGTGGAATCAACCCTAATAGAATGGAATGGAATGGAATGGAATGGAATCAACCTGAATGGAATGGAATGGAATGCAATGGAATGGGATGGAATCAACCGGAATGGAATGTAATGGAATGTAATGGAATGGAGTCGAACCTAATGGAATGGAATGGAAGCGAATCAAACCGCATGTAATGGAATGGAATGGAAAGGAATGGAATGGAGTGGATTCGACCCGCATGGAATGGAATGGAATGGAATGGAATGGAATGGAATGGAATCACCCAGAATGGTATGGACTGGATTGCAACGGAATGGAGTGGAATCAACCCGAATAGAATGGAATGGAATGGAATGGAATGGAATGGAATCAACTCGAATTGAATGGAATGGAATGGAATCGAATGGAATGGAATGGAATGAAATGGAATGGAACCAACCGGAATGGAATGGAATGGAACGGAATCGAATGGAATGGAATGGAACGGAATGGAATCAAGACGAATGGAATGGAATGGAATGGAATGGAATGGAATCAACTCGGATGGAATGGAATGGAATGGAATCAACCCGAATGGAATGGAATGGAATGGAATGGAATGGAATGGAATGGAATGGAATGGGGTCAATCGGAATGTAATGGAATGGAATGGAACGGAGTCAAGCCGAATGGAATGGAATGGAATGGAATCAACCCGAATAGAATGGAATGGAATGGAATCAACTTGAATGGAATAGAATGGAATGCAATGGAATGTAATGGAATGGTATGGAATGGATTGGAATGGAATCAAACTGAACAGAATGGAGTGGAATGCAATCAACCTGAATGGAATGGAAAGGAATGGAATGGAATGGAATGGAATCAACCTGAATGGAATGGAATGGAAAGGAATGGGATGGAAACAACCGGAATGGAATGTAATGGAATGCAATGGAATGGAGTCAAACCGAATGGAATGGAATGGAAGTGAATCAACCAGAATGTAATGGAATGGAATAGAATGGAATGGGATGGAATGGAACGGAAAGGAATGGAATGGAATCAACCCGAATGGAAAGGAATGGAATGGAATGGAATGGAATCCACACGAATGGAATGGAAGGGAATGGAATGGAAAGGAATGGAATGGAAAGGAATGGAATGGAGCCAATCCGAATGGAATGGAATGGAATGAAATGAAATGGAATGGAATGGAATGGAAAGGAATCAAACTGAATGGAATGGAATGGAATGGAATGGAATAGAACCAAAAGGAATGGAGTGGAATGGAATGGAATGGAATGGAATGGAATCGAATGAAATGGAATCAACACGAACGGAATGGAATGGAATCGAATGGAATGGAATCAATCGGAATGGAATGGAATGGAATGGAATCGAATGAAATGTAATCAACACGAACGGAATGGAATGGAATGGAATGGAATCCACCCGAATGGAATGGAATGGAATGGAATGGAATGGAATGGAATGGAATGGAATGGAATGGAAAGGAATCAACCCGAATGGAATGGATTGGAGTCTAATGGAATGGAATGGAATGGAATGGAATCAACCCGAATAAAATGGAATGGAAA
This sequence comes from Pan paniscus, assembly GCF_029289425.2. Classification (NCBI taxonomy): domain Eukaryota; kingdom Metazoa; phylum Chordata; class Mammalia; order Primates; family Hominidae; genus Pan; species Pan paniscus. The sequence continues at coordinate 63,838,669 of NC_073260.2, read as the reverse complement.
GGAATGGAATGGAATGAAATGGAATGGAATGGAATCACCCCAATGGAATGAAATGGAATGGAATGGCATCAACCGGAATGGAATGGAAAGAAGTGGAATGGAATGGAATGGAATGAAATGGAATGGAATGGAATCAACCCGAATGGAATGGAATGGAATGGAATGGAATGGAAAGGAATGGAATGGAATCAACCCGAATGGAATTGATTGGAATGGAAAGGAGTGGAGTGGAGTGGAGTGGAGGGGATTGGAGTGGAATGGAATGGAATGAAATGGAATAGAATGGAATGGAATGTAATGGAATAGAGTGCAATGGAATGGGATGGAATCCACTGGAATGGAATGGAATAGAATGGAATGGAATGGAATGGAATCATCCGGAGTGGAATGTAATGGAATTGAATCAACTCGAATAGAATGGAATGGAATGGAATGGAAAAGAATGGAATCACCCCAATGGAATGGAATGGAATGGAATGGAATGGAATGGAATCAACACGAATGGAATGGAATGGAATGGAAAGGAATGGAATGGAATCAACCCGAATGGAATGGAATGGAATGGAATGGAATGGAATGGAATCACCCAGTATGGTATGGACTGGAATGCAATGGAATGAGTGGAATCAACCCTAATATAATGGAATGGAATGGAATGGAATCATCCGGAATGGAATGTAATGGAATTGAATCAACTCGAATAGAATGGAATGGAATGGAATGGAAAAGAATGGAATCACCCCAATGGAATGGAATGGAATGGATTCAACACGAAAGGAATGGAATGGAATGGAAAGGAATGGAATGGAACCAACCCGAATGGAATGGAATGGAATGGAATGGAATGGAATGGAATGGAATGGAATCACCCAGTATGGTATGGACTGGAATGCAATGGAATGGAGTGGAATCAACCCTAATAGAATGGAATGGAATGGAATGGAATGGAATCAACCTGAATGGAATGGAATGGAATGCAATGGAATGGGATTGAATCAACCGGAATGGAATGTAATGGAATGTAATGGAATGGAGTCGAACCTAATGGAATGGAATGGAAGCAAATCAACCCGCATGTAATGGAATGGAATGGAATGGAATGGAATGGAATGGAATGGAATGGAGTGGATTCCACCCGAATGGAATGGAATGGAATGGAATGGAATGGAATCACCCAGAATGGTATGGAATGGAATGCAATGGAATGGAGTGGAATCAACCCGAATAGAATGGAATGGAATGGAATGGAATGGAATGGAATGGAATGGAATCAACTCGAATGGAATGGAATGAAATCGAATGGAATGGAATGGAATGGAATGAAATGGAATGGAACCAACCGGAATGGAATGGAATGGAATGGAATGGAATGGAATGGAACGGAATGGAATCAAGACGAATGGAATAGAATGGAATGGAATGGAATGGAATCAACTCGGATGGAATGGAATGGAATGGAATGGAATCAACCCGAATGGAATGGAATGGAATGGAATGGAATGGAATGGGGTCAATCGGAATGTAATGGAATGGAATGGAATGGAGTCAAGCCGAATGGAATGGAATGGAATGGAATCAACCCGAATAGAATGGAATGGAATGGAATCAACCTGAATGGAATAGAATGGAATGCATTGGAATGTAATGGCATGGTATGGAATGGATTTGAATGGAATCAAACTGAACGGAATGGAGTGGAATGGAATCAACCTGAATGGAATGGAAAGGAATGGAATGGAATGGAATGGAATCAACCTGAATGGAATGGAATGGAAAGGAATGGGATGGAAACAACCGGAATGGAATGTAATGGAATGCAATGGAATGGAGTCAAACCGAATGGAATGGAATGGAAGTGAATCAACCAGAATGTATTGTAATGTAATGGAATGGAATGGGATGGAATGGAACGGAAAGGAATGGAATGGAATCAACCCGAATGGAATGGAATGGAATGGAATGGAATGGAATGGAATGGAATGGAATGGAATGGAATCCACCCTAATGGAATGGAAGGAAATGGAATGGAAAGGAATGGAATGTAAAGGAATGGAATGGAGTCAATCCGAATGGAATGGAATGGAATGAAATGAAATGGAATGGAATGGAATGGAATGGAAAGGAATCAAACTGAATGGAATGGAATGGAATAAAATCAAAAGGAATGGAGTGGAATGGAATGGAGTGGAATGGAATGGAATGGAATCCACACGAATGGAATGGAATGGAATGGAATGGAAAGGAATCAACCCGAATGGAATGGATTGGAATGGAATGGAATGGAATGGAATCTACCTGAATGGAATGGAATGGAATGAAATCAACCGGAATGGAATGGAATGGAATGGAATGGAATGGAATCAACCCGAATAAAATGGAATGGAAAGGAATGGAATGGAATGAAATGGAATGGAATGGAATCACCCCAATGGAATGGAATGGAATGGAATGGAATGCAATCAACCGGAATGGAATGGAATGGAAAGGAATGGAATGGAATGGAAAGGAATCAACACGAATGAAATGGAATGGAATGGAATGGAATAGAATGGAATGGAATGGAATGGAATCAATCGGAATGGAATGGAATGGAATGGAATCGAATGAAATGGAATCAACACGAACGGAATGGAATGGAATGGAATCCACACGAATGGAATGGAATGGAATGGAATGGAAAGGAATCAACCCGAATGGAATGGATTGGAATGGAATGCAATGGAATCTACCGGAATGGAATGGAATGGAATGGAATGGAATGGAATGGAATCAACCGGAATGGAATGGAATGGAATGGAATGGAATGGAATCATCCCGAGCGGAATGGAATGGAATGGAACGGAATGGAATGGAATGGAATGGAATGGAATGGAATGGAATGGAATAAACCCGAATGAAATGGAATGGAATGGAATGGAATGGAATAGAATGGAATGGAATGGAATGGAATCAATCGGAATGGAATTGAATGGAATGGAATCGAATGAAATGGAATGAACACGAACGGAATGGAATGGAATGGAATGGAATCCATACGAATGGAATGGAAGGGAATGGAATGGAAAGGAATCAACCCGAATGGAATGGATTGGAAAGGAATGGAATGGAATGGAATCTTACGGATTGGAATGGAATGGAATGGAATGGAATGGAATCAACCGGAATGGAATGGAATGGAATGGAATCAACCCGAATAAAATGGAATGGAAAGGAATGGAATGGAATGAAATGGAATGGAATGGAATCACCCCAATTGAATGGAATGGAATGGAATGGAATCAACACGAATGGAATGGAATGGAATGGATTCAACCGGAATGGAATGGAATGGAAAGGAATGGAATGGAATGGAAAGGAATCAACCCAAATGGAATGGAATGGAGTGGAAGGGAATGGATTGGAATGGAATGAAATTGAATGGAATGGAATCAACCCGAATGGAATTTAATGGAATGGAATCAACCGGAATGGAATGGAATGGAAAGGAATGGAATGGAATGCAAAGGAATCAACCCAAATGGAATCGGGTGGAGTGGAATGGAATGGAATGGAATGGAATGAAATTGAATGGAATGGAATCAACGCGAATGGAATGGAATGGAATGGAATGGAATGGAATTGAATGGAATGGAATGGAATCAACCCGAATGGAATTGACATGAATGGAATGGAGTGGAGTGGAGTGGAGTGGAGTGGACGGGATTGGAGTCGAATGCAATGGAATGGAATGGAATGGAATGGAAAGGAATGGAATGGAATCAACCCGAATGGAATTGATTGGAATGGAATGGAGTGGAGTGGAGTGGAGTGGAGGGGATTGGAGTGGAATGGAATGGAATGAAATGGAATAGAATGGAATGGAATGTAATGGTATAGAGCGCAATGGAATGGGATGGAATCCACTGGAATGGAATGGAATAGAATGGAATGGAATGGAATGGAATCATCCGGAATGGAATGTAATGGAATTGAATCAACTCGAATAGAATGTAATGGAATGGAATGGAAAAGAATGGAATCACCCCAATGGAATGGAATGGAATGGAATGGAATCAACACGAATAGAATGGAATGGAATGGAAAGGAATGGAAAGGAATTAACCCGAATGGAATGGAATGGAATGGAATGGAATGGAATGGAATGGAATGGAATGGAATGGAATCACCCAGTATGGTATGGACTGGAGTGCAATGGAATGGAGTGGAATCAACCCTAATAGAATGGAATGGAATGGAATGGAATGGAATCAACCTGAATGGAATGGAATGGAATGCAATGGAATGGGATGGAATCAACCGGAATGGAATGTTTGGAATGTAATGGAATGGAGTCGAACCTAATGGAATGGAATGGAAGCGAATCAAACCGCATGTAATGGAATGGAATGGAATGGAATGGAATGGAGTGGATTCCACCCGAATGGAATGGAATGGAATGGAATGGAATGGAATGGAATGGAATGGAATGGAATGGAATCACCCAGAATGGTATGGACTGGAATGCAACGGAATGGAGTGGAATCAACCCGAATAGAATGGAATGGAATGGAATGGAATGGAATGGAATCAACTCGAATTGAATGGAATGGAATGGAATGGAATGGAATGGAATGGAATGAAATGGAATGGAACCAACCGGAATGGAATGGAATGGAACGGAATGGAATGGAATGGAATGGAACGGAATGGAATCAAGACGAATGGAATGGAATGGAATGGAATGGAATGGAATCAACTCGGATGGAATGGAATGGAACGGAATCAACCCGAATGGAATGGAATGGAATGGAATGGAATGGAATGGAATGGGGTCAATCGGAATGTAATGGAATGGAATGGAACGGAGTCAAGCCGAATGGAATGGAATGGAATGGAATCAACCCGAATAGAATGGAATGGAATGGAATCAACCTGAATGGAATAGAATGGAATGCAATGGAATGTAATGGAATGGTATGGAATGGATTGGAATGGAATCAAACTGAACGGAATGGAGTGGAATGGAATCAACCTGAATGGAATGGAAAGGAATGGAATGGAATGGAATGGAATCAACCTGAATGGAATGGAATGGAAAGGAATGGGATGGAAATAACCGGAATGGAATGTAATGGAATGCAATGGAATGGAGTCAAACCGAATGGAATGGAATGGAAGTGAATCAACCAGAATGTAATGGAATGGAATGGAATGGAATGGGATGGAATGGAACGGAAAGGAATGGAATGGAATCAACCCGAATGGAAAGGAATGGAATGGAATGGAATGGAATGGAATGGAATGGAATCCACACGAATGGAATGGAAGGGAATGGAATGGAAAGGAATGGAATGGAAAGGAATGGAATGGAGCCAATCCGAATGGAATGGAATGGAATGAAATGAAATGGAATGGAATGGAATGGAATGGAATGGAAAGGAATCAAACTGAATGGAATGGAATGGAATGGAATGGAATAGAACCAAAAGGAATGGAGTGGAATGGAATGGAATGGAATGGAATGGAATCGAATGAAATGGAATCAACACGAACGGAATGGAATGGAATCGAATGGAATGGAATCAATCGGAATGGAATGGAATGGAATGGAATCGAATGAAATGTAATCAACACGAACGGAATGGAATGGAATGGAATGGAATCCACTCGAATGGAATGGAATGGAATGGAATGGAATGGAATGGAAAGGAATCAACCCGAATGGAATGGATTGGAGTCTAATGGAATGGAATGGAATGGAATGGAATCTACCGGAATGGAATGGAATGGAATGGAATGGAATCAACCCGAATAAAATGGAATGGAAAGGAATGGAATGGAATGAAATGGAATGGAATGGAATCACCCCAATGGAATGAAATGGTATGGAATGGCATCAACCGGAATGGAATGGAATGGAAGGTAATGGAATGGAATGGAAAGGAATCAACCCGAATGGAATGGAATGAAGTGGAAAGGAATGGAATGAAATGGAATGGAATGGAATCAACCCGAATGGAATGGAATGGAATGGAATGGAATGGAATGGAATGGAAAGGAATGGAATGGAATCAACCCGAATGGAATTGATTGGAATGGAATGGAGTGGAGTGGAGTGGAGTGGAGGGGATTGGAGTGGAATGGAATGGAATGAAATGGAATAGAATGGAATGGAATGTAATGGAATAGAGTGCAATGGAATGGGATGGAATCCACTGGAATGGAATGGAATAGAATGGAATGGAATGGAATGGAATCATCCGGAGTGGAATGTAATGGAATTGAATCAACTCGAATAGAATGGAATGGAATGGAATGGAAAAGAATGGAATCCCCCCAATGGAATGGAATGGAATGGAATGGAATGGAATGGAATCAACACGAATGGAATGGAATGGAATGGAAAGGAATGGAATGGAATCAACCCGAATGGAATGGAATGGAATGGAATGGAATGGAATGGAATGGAATGGAATCACCCAGTATGGTATGGACTGGAATGCAATGGAATGAGTGGAATCAACCCTAATAGAATGGAATGGAATGGAATGGAATCATCCGGAATGGAATGGAATGTAATGGAATTGAATCAACTCGAATAGAATGGAATGGAATGGAATGGAAAAGAATGGAATCACCCCAATGGAATGGAAAGGAATGGATTCAACACGAAAGGAATGGAATGGAATGGAAAGGAATGGAATGGAACCAACCCGAATGGAATGGAATGGAATGGAATGGAATGGAATGGAATGGAATCACCCAGTATGGTATGGACTGGAATGCAATGGAATGGAGTGGAATCAACCCTAATAGAATAGAATGGAATGGAATGGAATGGAATCAACCTTAATGGAATGGAATGGAATGCAATGGAATGGGATTGAATCAACCGGAATGGAATGTAATGGAATGTAATGGAATGGAGTCGAACCTAATGGAATGGAATGGAAGCGAATCAACCCGCATGTAATGGAATGGAATGGAATGGAATGGAATGGAATGGAATGGAGTGGATTCCACCCGAATGGAATGGAATGGAATGGAATGGAATGGAATCACCCAGAATGGTATGGAATGGAATGCAATGGAATGGAGTGGAATCAACCCGAATAGAATGGAATGGAATGGAATGGAATGGAATGGAATGGAATCAACTCGAATGGAATGGAATGAAATCGAATGCAATGGAATGGAATGGAATGAAATGGAATGGAACCAACCGGAATGGAATGGAATGGAATGGAATGGAATGGAACGGAACGGAATGGAATCAAGACGAATGGAATGGAATGGAATGGAATGGAATGGAATGGAATCAACTCGGATGGAATGGAATGGAATGGAATGGAATCAACCCGAATGGAATGTAATGGAATGGAATGGAATGGGGTCAATCGGAATGTAATGGAATGGAATGGAATGGAGTCAAGCCGAATGGAATGGAATGGAATGGAATCAACCCGAATAGAATGGAATGGAATGGAATCAACCTGAATGGAATAGAATGGAATGCAATGGAATGTAATGGCATGGTATGGAATGGATTGGAATGGAATCAAACTGAACGTAATGGAGTGGAATGGAATCAACCTGAATGGAATGGAAAGGAATGGAATGGAATGGAATGGAATCAACCTGAATGGAATGGAATGGAAAGGAATGGGATGGAAACAACCGGAATGGAATGTAATGGAATGCAATGGAATGGAATCAAACCGAATGGAATGGAATGGAAGTGAATCAACCAGAATGTAATGTAATGTAATGGAATGGAATGGGATGGAATGGAACGGAAAGGAATGGAATGGAATCAACCCGAATGGAAAGGAATGGAATGGAATGGAATGGAATGGAATGGAATGGAATGGAATCCACCCGAATGGAATGGAAGGAAATGGAATGGAGAGGAATGGAATGTAAAGGAATGGAATGGAGTCAATCCGAATGGAATGGAATGGAATCAAATGAAATGGAATGGAATGGAATGGAATGGAAAGGAATCAAACTGAATGGAATGGAATGGAATAAAATCAAAAGGAATGGAGTGGAATGGAATGGAATGGAATGGAATGGAATGGAATCGAATGAAATGGAATCAACACGAACGGAATGGAATGAAATGGAATGGAATGGAATCCACACGAATGGAATGGAATGGAATGGAATGGAAAGGAATCAACCCGAATGTAATGGATTGGAATGGAATCGAATGGAATGGAATGTACCTGAATGGAATGGAATGGAATGAAATCAACCGGAATGGAATGGAATGGAATGGAATGGAATCAACCCGAATAAAATGGAATGGAAAGGAATGGAATGGAATGAAATGGAATGGAATGGAATCACCCCAATGGAATGGAATGGAATGGAATGGAATGCAATCAACCGGAATGGAATGGAATGGAAAGGAATGGAATAGAATGGAAAGGAATCAACACGAATGAAATGGAATGGAATGGAATGGAATGGAATAGAATGGAATGGAATGGAATGGAATCAATCGGAATGGAATGGAATGGAATGGAATCGAATGAAATGGAATCAACACGAACGGAATGGAATGGAATGGAATCCACACGAATGGAATGGAATGGAATGGAATGGAAAGGAATCAACCCGAATGGAATGGATTGGAATGGAATGGAATGGAATCTACCGGAATGGAATGGAATGGAATGGAATGGAATGGAATGGAATCAACCGGAATGGAATGGAATGGAATGGAATGGAATGGAATCATCCCGAGCGGAATGGAATGGAATGGAACGGAATGGAATGGAATGGAATGGAATGGAATGGAATGGAATGGAATCAACCCGAATAAAATGGAATGGAATGGAATGGAATGGAATGGAATGGAATAGAATGCAATGGAATGGAATGGAATCAATCGGAATGGAATTGAATGGAATGGAATCGAATGAAATGGAATCAACACGAAAGGAATGGAATGGAATGGAATGGAATCCATACGAATGGAATGGAATGGAATGGAATGGAAAGGAATCAACCCGAATGGAATGGATTGGAAAGGAATGGAATGGAATGGAATCTACTGGATTGGAATGGAATGGAATGGAATCAACCGGAATGGAATGGAATGGAATGGAATCAACCCGAATAAAATGGAATGGAAAGGAATGAAATGGAATTAAATGGAATGGAATGGAATCACCCCCATTGAATGGAATGGAATGGAATGGAATCAACCCGAATGGAATGGAATGGAATGGATTCAACCCGAATGGAATGGAATGGAAAGGAATGGAATGGAATGGAAAGGAATCAACCCAAATGGAATGGAATGGAGTGGAATGGAATGGATTGGAATGGAATGAAATTGAATGGAATGGAATGGAATGGAATCAACCCGAATGGAATGGAATGGAATGGAATCAACCGGAATGGAATGGAATGGAAAGGAATGGAATGGAATGCAAAGGAATCAACCCAAATGGAATCGGGTGGAGTGGAATGGAATGGAATAGAATGGAATGAAATTGAATGGAATGGAATCAACCCGAATGGAATGGAATGGAATGGAATGGAATGGAATGGATTTGAATGGAATGGAATGGAATCAACCCGAATGGAATTGACTGGAATGGAATGGATTGGAGTGGAGTGGACTGGAGTGGACGGGATTGGAGTCGAATGCAATGGAATGGAATGGAATAGAATGGAATGGAATGGAATGCAATAGAGTGCAATGGAATGGGATGGAATCAACCCAAATGGAATGGAAAGGAATGGAATGAAATGCCATCAACCCGAATGGAATGGAATGGAATGAAATGGAAAGGAATGGAATGGAATGGAATGGAATGGAATGGAATGGAATGGAATCAAACCGAATAAAATGGAATGGAATGGAATGGGAGGGAATGGAATCCTCCGGAATGGAATGGAATGGAATGGAATCCAATGGAATGGAATGGGAGGGAATGGAATCCACCGGAATGGAATGGAATGGAATGGAAACCACTGGAATGGAATGGAATGGAATGGAATGGAATGGAATGGAATGGAATGAAATGGAATCAACCGGAATGGAATGTAATGGAATGGAATCAACCCGAATAGAATGGAAGGGAATGGAATGGGACACTATGGAATCACCCCAATGGAATGGAATGGAATGGAATGGAATGGAATCAACAGGAATGGAATGGAATGAAATGGAAAGGAATGGAATGGAATAAACCCGAATGGAATGGAATGGAATGGAATAGAATGGAATGGAATGGAATGGAATCAACACGAATGGAATGGAAGGGAATGGAATAGAATGGAATTAACCTGAATGGAATGGGATGGAATAAACCGGAATGGAGTATAATGGCATGGAATGGAATGGAATGGAATGGAGTCAAACCTAATGGAATGGAATGGAAGCGAATCAACCCCAATGTAATGTAATGGAATGGAATGGAATGGAATGGAATGGAACGGAACGGAATGGAATGGAATGGAACGGAATGAATTGGAATGGAATGGAATCAACCCGAATGGAAAGGAATGGAATGGAATGGAATGGAATGGAATGGAATGGAGTGGAATCCACCCGAATGGAATGGAATGGAAAGGAATGGAAAGGAATGGAATGGAAAGGAATGGAATGGAATCAACCCGATTGGAATGGAATGGAATGCAATGGAATGGAATGGAATGGAATCAACCGAAATGGAATGGAATGGAAAGGAATGGAATGGAATGGAAAGGAATCAACCCAAATGGAATGGAATGGAGTGGAATGGAATGGAATGGAATGGAATGAAATTGAATGGAATGGAATCAAACCGAATGGAATGGAATGGAATGGAATGGAATGGAATTGAATGAAATGGAATGGAATCAACCCGAATGGAATTGATTGGAATGGAATGGAGTGGAGTGGAGTGGAGTGGACGGGATTGGAGTCGAATGGAATGGAATGGAATAGAATGGAATGGAATGGAATGCAATAGAGTGCAATGGAATGGGATGGAATCAACCCAAATGGAATGTAAAGGAATGGAATGAAATGCCACCAACCCGAATGGAATTGGAATGGAATGAAATGGAAAGGAATGGAATGGAATGGAATGCAATGGAATCAAACCGAATAAAATGGAATGGAATGGAATGGGAGGGAATGGAATCCTCCGGAATGGAATGGAATGGAATGGAATCCACTGGAATGGAATGGAATGGAATGGAATGGAATCAACCTGAATGGAATGGAATGGAATGGAACGGAATGGAATGGAATGGAATCAACCCGATTGGAAAGGAAAGGAATGGAATGGAATGGAATGGAATGGAATGGAATGGAATGGAATGGAGTGGATTCCACCCGAATGGAATGGAATGGAAAGGAATGGAAAGGAATGGAATGGAAAGGAATGGAATGGAATCAACCCGATTGGAATGGAATGGAAGGCAATGGAATGGAATGGGATGGAGTCAACCGTAGTGGAATGGAATGGAATGGAATGGAATCAAACCGAATAGAATACAATAGAATTGAATCAACCTGAATGGTATAGAATGGAATGCAATGGAATGGAATGGAATGGCATGGAATGGATTGGAATGGAATCAAACTGAACGGAATGGAGTGGAAAGAATCAACCTGAATGGAATGGAATGGAATGGAACGGAATCAACCTGAACGGAATGGAATGGAATGGAATGGAATGGGATGGAAAAAACCGGAATGGAATGTAAAGGAATGGAATTTAATGGAGTCAAACCGAAAGGAATGGAGTGGAAGCTAATCAACCAGAATATAAAGGAATGGAATGAAATGGAATGGGACGGAATGGAACGGAATGGAATGGAATGGAATCAACCCGAATGGTCTGGAAAGGAATGGAATGGAATGGAATGGAATGGAATGGAATCCACCCGAATGGAATGAAATGGAATGGAATGGAAAGGAACCAAACTTTATGGAATGGAATGGAATGGAATGGAATGGAATGGAATGGAATGGAACGGAGTGGAATCAACACGAATGGAATGGAATGGAATGGAATGGAATGGAATAAACCTGAATGGAATGGAATGGAATGGGATGGAATCAACCGGAATGTAATGTAATGTAATGGAATGGAACGGAGTCAAAGGGAAAGGAATGGAATGGAAGCGAATCAACCCGAATGTAATGTAATGTAATGGAATGGAATGGAATGGAGCGGAATGGAATGGAATGGAATCAACCCGAATGGATAGGAGTGGAATTTAATGGAATGGAATGGAATGGAATCCACACGAATGGTATGGAATGGAAAGGAATGGAATGGAAAGGAATGGAATGGAATCAACCCGAATGGAATGGACTGGAATGGAATGGAATGGAATGGAATGGAATGGAATGGAATCCACGCGAATGGAATGAAATGGAATGGAATGGAATCAACGCGAATGGAACTAATTGGAATGGAATGGAATTTAAGGGAATCAAACTGAATAGAATGGAATGGAATGGAATGGAATGGAATGGAATGGAATGGAATGGAATGGAATAGAATGAAAAGGAATGGAGTGGAATGGAATGGAATGGAATGGAATGGAATGGAATGAAATCAAACCGAATGCAATGGAATGGAATGGAGTCAACCCGAATGGAATGGATAGGAATGGAATGGAATGGAACGGAACGTAATAGTATCGAATCACCCCAGTGGAATGGAATGGAACGGAATGGAATGGAATGGAATGGAATGGAATCAACGCCAATGGAATGGAATGGAATGGAATAGAATGAAATGGAATGCAATGGAATCAATCGGAATGGAATGGAATGGAATGGAATCGAATGAAATAGAATCAACACGAACGGAATGGAATGGAATGGAATGGAATCCACCCGAATGGAATGGAATGGAGTGGAATGGAATGGAATGGAAAGGAATCAACCCGAATGGAATGGATTGGAATCTAATGGAATGGAATGGAATGGAATGGAATCTACCGGAATGGAAAGGAGTGGAATGGAATGGAATCAACCCGAATAAATTGGAATGGAAAGGAATGGAATGGATTGAAATGCAATGGAATGGAATCTCCCCAATGGAATGGAATGGAATGGAATGGAATCAAACCGAATGGAATGGAATGGAATGGAATGAAATGGAATCAAGCGGAATGGAATGGAATGGAAAGTAATGGAATGGAATGGAAAGGAATCAACCCGAATTGAATGGAATGAAGTGGAATGGAATGGAATGGAATGGAATGGAATGGAATCAACCCGAATGGAATGGAATGGAATGGAATGGAATGGAATCACCCAGAATGGTATGGACTGGAATGCAATGGAATGGAGAGGAATCAAGCCGAAGAGAGTGGAATGGAATGTAATGGAATGGAATGGAATGGAATGGAATGGAATCAACTCGAATGGAATGGAATGGAATTGAATGGAATTGAATGGAATGGAATGGAATGAAATGGAATGGAACCAAGCTGAATGGAATGGAATGGAATGGAATGGAATGGAATGGAATGGAATCAACCCGAATGGAATTGATTGGATTGGAATGGAGTGGAGTGGAGTGGAGTGGAGGGGATTGGAGTGGAATGGAATGGAATGGAATGGAATAGAATGGAATGAAATGGAATGGAATAGAGTGTAATGGAATGGGATGGAATCAACCCAAATGGAAAGGAAAGGAATGGAATGAAATGCAATCAACCTGAATGGAATGGAATGGAATGAAATGGAAAGGAATGGAATGGAATGGAATGGAATGAATTGGAAAGGAATGGAATCGAATGGAATGGAATGGAATGGAATGGAATCAAACCGAATAAAATGGAATGGAATGGAATGGGATGGAATGGAAAGGAATCCACCGGAATGGAATGGAATGGAATGGAATAGAATGGAATGGAATGGAATGGAATGAAATCAATCTGAATGGTATGGAATGGAATGGAATGGAATGGAATGGAATGCAATGGAATAGAGTCAACCCGAATGCAATGGAATGGAATGGAATGGAATGGAATCAACGGAAATGGAATGGAATGGAATGGAATGGAATGGAATGGATACAACTCGAATGGAATGGAATGGAATGCAATGGAATGGAATGGAATGGAACCAACCTGAATGGAATGGAATGGAAGGGAATCAACCGGAATGGAATGGAATGTAATGGAATGGAATGGAATGGATACAACTCGACTGGAATGGAACGGAATGGAATGGAATGGAATAGAAACAACCTGAATGGAATGGCATGGAATGGAATGGAATGGAATGGAATGGATTCAACACGAATGGAATGGAATGGAATGGAATGGAATGGAATGGAATCAACCCTAATGCAATGGAATGGAATGGAATGGAAGGCAATCAATACGAATGGAAAGTAATGGAATGGAATGGAACAGAATCACCCAGAATGGAATGGAATGGAAAGGAATAGAATCAACCTGAATGGAATGGAATGGAATGGAATGGAATGGAATGGAATGGAATCAGCCCAAATGGAATGGAATGCAATGGGATGGAGTGGAATGGAATGGAATCTACCCAAATTGAATGCAATGTAATGGAATGGAATCAACTCGATTGGAATGTAATGAAATCAACATGAATGGAATGGAATCAACATGAATGGAATGGAATGGAATGGAATGGAATGGAATGAAATGGAATGGAGTCAACCCGAATGGAATGGAATGGAATGAAAGGAATTGAATGGAAAGGAATGGAATTGAATCAACTGGAATCGAATGGAATGGAATGGAATGGAATGGAATCAACTCGAATGGAATGGAATGGAATGGAATGGAATGGAACCAAACTGAATGGAATGGAATGGAATGGAATGGAACCAACCTGAATGGAATGGAATGGAATGGAATGGAATGGAACGGAATGGAATCAACACGAATGGAATGGAAGGGAATGGAATGGAATGGAATGGAATGGAATCAACCTGAATGAAATGGAATGGAATGGAATGGGATGGAATCAACAGGAATGTAATGTAATGTACTGGAATGGAATGGAGTCAAAGGGAACGGAATGGAATGGAAGCGAATCAACCCGAATGTAATGGAATGGAATGGAATGGAATGGAATGGAATGGAATCAAACCGAATAAAAGTGAATGGAATGGAATGGGATGGAATGGAAAGGAATCCACCGGAATGGAATGGAATGGAATGGAATGGAATGGAATGAAATCAACCTGAATGGTATGGAATGGAATGCAATGGAATGGAATGGAATGGAATGGAATTGAATGCAATGGAATAGAGTCAACCCGAATGGAATGGAATGGAATGGAATGGAATGGAATCAACCGGAATGGAATGGAAGGTAATGGAATGGAATGGAATGGATACAACTCGAATGGAATGGAATGGAATGCAATGGAATGGAATGGAATGGAACCAACCTGAATGGAATGGAATGGAATGGAATGGAAGGGAATCAACCGGAATGGAATGTAATGTAATGGAATTGAATGGAATGGATACAGCTCGACTGGAATGGAAAGGAAAGGAATGGAATGGAATAGAACCAACCTGAATGGAATGGCATGGAATGGAATGGAATGGAATGGAATGGATTCAACACGAATGGAATGGAATGGAATGGAATGGAATGGAATCAACCCTAATGGAATGGAATGGAATGGAATGGAAGGGAATCAATACGAATGGAATTGAATGGAATGGAATGGAACAGAATCAACCAGAATGGAATGGAATGGAATGGAATGGAAAGGAATAGAATCAACCTGAATGGAATGCAATGGAATGGAATGGAATGGAATCAGCCCAAATGGAATGGAATGCAATGGGATGGAATGGAATGGAATGGAATCTACCCAAATGGAATGGAATTGAATGGAAAGGAAACAACTCGATTGGAATGTAATGAAATCAACATGAATAGAATGGAATCAACATGAATGGAATGGAATGGAATGGAATGGAATGGAATGCAATGGAATGGAGTCAACCCGAATGGAATGGAATGGAATAACAGGAATTGAATGGAAAGGAATGGAATTGAATCAACTGGAATGGAATGGAATGGAATGGAATGGAATGGAATCAACTCGAATGGAATGGAATGGAATGGAATGGAATGGAATGGAATGGAATGGAACCAAACTGAATGGAATGGAATGGAATGGAATGGAACCAACCTGAATGGAATGGAATGGAATGGAATGGAATGGAATGGAACGGAATGGAATCAACATGAATGGAATGGAAGGGAATGGAATGGAATGGAATGGAATGGAATCAACCTGAATGAAATGGAATGTAATGGAATGGGATGCAATCAACCGGAATGGAATGTAATGTACTGGAATGGAATGGAGTCAAAGGGAACGGAATGGAATGGAAGCGAATCAACCCGAATGTAATGTAATGGAATGGAATGGAATGGAATGGAATGGAATGGAATGGAATGGAAAGGAATGGAATGGAATCAACCCGAATGGAATGGAATGGAATGGAATGAAATGGAATCAAGCGGAATGGAATGGAATGGAAAGTAATGGAATGGAATGGAAAGGAATCAACCCGAATTGAATGGAATGAAGTGGAATGGAATGGAATGGAATGGAATGGAATGGAATCAACGCGAATGGAATTGATTGGAATGGAATGGAGTGTAGTGGAGTGGAGTGGAGGGGATTGGAGTGGAATGGAATGGAATGGAATGGAATAGAATGGAATGAAATGGAATGGAATAGAGTGTAATGGAATGGGATGGAATCAACCCAAATGGAATGGAAAGGAATGGAATGAAATGCAATCAACCTGAATGGAATGGAATGGAATGAAATGGAAAGGAATGGAATGGAATGGAATGGAATGAATTGGAAAGGAATGGAATGGAATGGAATGGAATGGAATCAAACCGAATAAAATGGAATGGAATGGAATGGGATGGAATGGAAAGGAATCCATCGGAATGGAATGGAATTGAATGGAATGGAATGAAATCAATCTGAATGGTATGGAATGGAATGGAATGGAATGGAATTGAATGCAATGGAATAGAGTCAACCCGAATGCAATGGAATGGAATGGAATGGAATGGAATCAACGGGAATGGAATGGAATGTAATGGAATGGAATGGAATGGATACAACTCGAATGGAATGGAATGGAATGCAATGGAATGGAATGGAATGGAACCAACCTGAATGGAATGGAATGGAATGGAATGGAAGGGAATCAACCGGAATGGAATGGAATGTAATGGAATGGAATGGAATGGATACAACTCGACTGGAATGGAACGGAATGGAATTGAATGGAATAGAAACAACCTGAATGGAATGGCATGGAATGGAATGGAATGGAATGGAATGGATTCAACACGAATGGAATCGAATGGAATGGAATGGAATGGAATGGAATGGAATCAACCCTAATGGAATGGAACGGAATGGAATGGAAGGCAATCAATACGAATGGAATGTAATGGAATGGAATGGAACAGAATCACCCAGAATGGAATGGAATGGAAAGGAATAGAATCAACCTGAATGGAATGGAATGGAATGGAATGGAATGGAATCAGCCCAAATGGAATGGAATGCAATGGGATGGAGTGGAATGGAATGGAATCTACCCAAATGGAATGCAATGGAATGGAATGGAATCAACTCGATTGGAATGTAATGAAATCAACATGAATGTAATGGAATCAACATGAATGGAATGGAATGGAATGGAATGGAATGGAATGGAATGGAATGGAATGAAATGGAATGGAGTCAACCCGAATGGAATGGAATGGAATGAAAGGAATTGAATGGAAAGGAATGGAATTGAATCAACTGGAATGGAATGGAATGGAATGGAATGGAATGGAATCAACTCGAATGGAATGGAATGGAATGGAATGGAATGGAATGGAATGGAACCAAACTGAATGGAATGGAATGGAATGGAATGGAATGGAACCAACCTGAAAGGAATGGAATGGAATGCAATGGAATGGAATGGAATGGAACGGAATGGAATCAACACGAATGGAATGGAAGGGAATGGAATGGAATGGAATGGAATGGAATCAACCTGAATGAAATGGAATGGAATGGAATGGGATGGAATCAACCGGAATGTAATGTAATGTACTGGAATGGAATGGAGTCAAAGGGAACGGAATGGAATGGAAGCGAATCAACCCGAATGTAATGTAATGGAATGGAATGGAATGGAATGGAATGGAATGGAATCAAACCGAATAAAATTGAATGGAATGGAATGGGATGGAATGGAAAGGAATCCACCGGAATGGAATGGAATGGAATGGAATGGAATGGAATGGAATGAAATCAACCTGAATGGTATGGAATGGAATGCAATGGAATGGAATGGAATGGAATGGAATTGAATGCAATGGAATAGAGTCAACCCGAATGGAATGGAATGGAATGGAATGGAATGGAATCAACCGGAATGGAATGGAATGTAATGGAATGGAATGGAATGGATACAACTCGAATGGAATGGAATGGAATGCAATGGAATGTAATGGAATGCAACCAACCTGAATGGAATGGAATGGAACGGAATGGAAGGGAATCAACCGGAATGTAATGTAATGTAATGTAATGGAATGGAATGGAATGGATACAGCTAGACTGGAATGGAACGGAATGGAATGGAATGGAATAGAACCAACCTGAATGGAATGGCATGGAATGGAATGGAATGGAATGGAATGGATTCAACACGAATGGAATGGAATGGAATGGAATGGAAGGGAATGGAATGGAATCAACCCTAATGGAATGGAATGGAATGGAATGGAAGGGAATCAATACGAATGGAATGGAATGGAATGGAATGGAAAAGAATCAACCAGAATGGAATGGAATGGAATGGAATGGAATGGAATGGAATGGAAAGGAATAGAATCAACCTGAATGGAATGCAATGGAATGGAATGGAAAGGAATCAGCCCAAATGGAATGGAATGCAATGGGATGGAATGGAATGGAATGGAATCTACCCAAATGGAATGGAATGGAATGGAATGGAATCAACTCGATTGGAATGTAATGAAATCAACATGAATAGAATGGAATCAACATGAATGGAATGGAATGGAATGGAATGGAATGGAATGGAATGGAATGCAATGGAATGGAGTCAACCCGAATGGAATGGAATGGAATGAAAGGAATTGAATGGAAAGGAATGGAATTGAATCAACTGGAATCGAATGGAATGGAATGGAATCAACTCGAATGGAATGGAATGGAATGGAATGGAATGGAATGGAATGGAACCAAACTGAATGGAATGGAATGGAATGGAATGGAACCAACCTGAATGGAATGGAATGGAATGGAATGGAATGGAATGGAACGGAATGGAATCAACACGAATGGAATGGAAGGGAATGGAATGGAATGGAATGGAATGGAATCAACCTGAATGAAATGGAATGTAATGGAATGGGATGGAATCAACCGGAATGGAATGTAATGTTTGGAATGGAATGGAGTCAAAGGGAACGGAATGGAATGGAAGCGAATCAACCCGAATGTAATGGAATGGAATGGAATGGAATGGAATGGAATGGAATGGAATGGAATGGAATGGAAAGGAATGGAATGGAATCAACCCGAATGGAATGGAATGGAATGGAATGGAATGGAATGGAATGGAATGGAATCAACCAGAGTGGAATGGAATGGAATGGAATAGAATCAACCCGAATGGAATGGAATGGAATGGAATGGAATGGAATGGAATGGAATGGAATGGAATGGAAAGGAATCAAACTGAATAGAATGGAATGGAATGGAATGGAATGGAATGGAATGAAATAGAATCAAACGGAATAGAGTGGAATGGAATGGAATGGAATGGAATTGAATGGAATGGTATCAACCCGAATGGAATGGAATGGAATGGAATCAACCCGAATAGAATGGAATGGAATGGAATGGAATGGAATCAACACGAATGGAATGGAATGGAAAGGAATGGAATGGAATGGAAACGAATGGGGTCAATCGGAATGTAATGGAATGGAATGGAATTGAATGGAACGGAGTCAAGCCGAATGGAATGGAATGGAATGGAATCTACCGGAATGGAATGGAATGGAATGAAATCAACCGGAATGGAATGGAATGGAATGGAATGGAAACAACCCGAATAAAATGGAATGGAAAGGAATGGAATGGAATGAAATGGAATGGGATGGAATCACCCCAATGGAATGGAATGGAATGGAATGGAATCAACCCGAATGGAATGGAATGGAATGCAATCAACCGGAATGGAATGGAATGGAAAGGAATGGAATGGAATGGAAAGGAATCAACACGAATGAAATGGAATGGAATGGAATGGAATGTAATAGAATGGAATGGAATGGAATGGAATCAAACGGAATGGAATGGAATGGAATCGAATGAAATGGAATCAACACGAACGGAATGGAATGGAATGGAATGGAATGGAATGGAATCCACACGAATGGAATGGAATGGAATGGAATGGAAAGGAATCAACCCGAATGGAATGGATTGGAATGGAATGGAATGGAATCAACGGGAATGGAATGGAATGGAAAGGAATGGAATGGAATGGAAAGGAATCAACCCAAATGGAATGGAATGGAATGGAATGGAATGGATTGGAATGGAATGAAATTGAATGGAATGGAATGGAATGGAATCAACCCGAATGGAATGGAATGAAATGGAATCAACCGGAATGGAATGGAATGGAAAGGAATGGAATGGAATGGAAAGGAATCAACCCAAATGGAATCGGGTGGAGTGGAATGGAATGGAATGGAATGGAATGAAATTGAATGGAATGGAATCAACCCGAATGGAATGGAATTGAATGGAATGGAATGGAATCAACCCGAATGGAATTGATTGGAATGGAGTGGAGTGGAGTGGAGTGGAGTGGAGTCGAATGCAATGGAATGGAATGGAATAGAATGGAATGGAATGGAATAGAATGGAATGGAATGGAATGCAATAGAGTGCAATGGAATGGGATGGAATCAACCCAAATGGAATGGAAAGGAATGGAATGAAATGACATCAACCCGAATGGAATGGAATGGAATGAAATGGAAAGGAATGGAATGGAATGGAATGGAATGGATTCAAACCGAATAAAATGGAATGGAATGGAATGGGAGGGAATGGAATCCACCGGAATGGAATGGAATGGAATGGAATCCAATGGAATGGAATGGAATGGGAGGGAATGGAATCCACCGGAATGGAATGGAATGGAATGGAATCCACTGGAATGGAATGGAATGGAATGGAATGGAATGGAATGAAATGGAATCAACCGGAATGGAATGTAATGGAATGGAATCAACCCAAATAGAATGGAAGGGAATGGAATGGGTCAGAATGGAATCACCCCAATGGAATGGAATGGAATGGAATGGAATGGAATCAACAGGAATGGAATGGAATGGAATGGAAAGGAATGGAATGGAATAAACCCGGATGGAATGGAATGGAATGGAATGGAATGGAATGGAATAGAATGGAATGGAACGGAATGGAATCAACACGAATGGAATGGAATGGAATGGAATGGAATGGAATCAACCTGAATGGAATGGGATGGAATCAACCGGAATGGAATGTAATGGAATGGTATGGAATGGAATGGAATGGAGTCAAACCTAATGGAATGGAATGGAAGCGAATCAACACGAATGTAATGTAATGTAATGGAATGGAATGGAATGGAACGGAATGGAATGGAATGGAATCAACCCGAATGGAAAGGAATGGAATGGAATGGAATGGAATCAGCCCAAATGGAATGGAATGCAATGGGATGGAATGGAATGGAATGGAATCTACCCAAATGGAATGGAATGGAATGGAATGGAATCAACTCGATTGGAATGTAATGAAATCAACATGAATGGAATGGAATCAACATGAATGGAATGGAATGGAATGGAATGGAATGGAATAGAATGGAATCACCCCAATGGAATGGAGTGGAATAGAATGGAATGGAATCAACACGAATGGAATGGAATGCAAAGGAATGGAATGGAATGGAATCGAATGGGGTCAATCGGAATGTAATGGAATGGAATGGAATTGAATGGAACGGAGTCAAGCCGAATGGAATGGAATGGAATGGAATCAACCCGAATAGAATGGAATGGAATGGAATCAACCTGAATGGAATAGAATGGAATGCAATGGAATGTAATGGAATGGATTGGAATGGAATGAAACTGAAAGGAATGGAGTGGAATGGAATCAAACTGAATGGAATGGAATGAAATGGAATGGAATGGAATGGAATCAACCTGAATGGAATGGAATGGAATGGAATGCGATAGAAACAACCGGAATGGAATGTAATGGAATGCAATGGAATGGAGTCAAACCGAATGGAATGGAATGGAAGCGAATCAACCAGAATGTGATGGAATGGAATGGGATGGAATGGAACGTAATGGAATGGAATGGAATCAACCCGAATGGAAAGGAATGGAATGGAATGGAAAGGAATCAACCCGAATGGAATGGATTGGAATGGAATGGAATGGAATGGAATCTACCGGAATGGAATGGAATGGAATGGAATGGAATGGAATGGAGCGGAATCAACCGGAAAGGAATGGAATGTAATGGAGTGGAATCAACCCGAATAAAATGGAATGGAAAGGAATGGAATGGAATGAAATGGAATGGAATGGAATCACCCCAATTGAATGGAATGGAATGGAATTGAATGGAATCTACCCGAATGGAATGGAATGGAATCAACCGGAATGGAATGGAATGGAAAGGAATGGAATGGAATGGAAAGGAATCAACACGAATGGAATGGAATGGAGTGGAATGGAATGGAACGGAATGGAATGAAATGGAATGGAATGGAATCAACCCGAATGGAATGGAATGGAATGGAATGGAATGGAATGGAATGGAATGGAATCAACCAGAATGGAATTGATTGGAATGGAATGGAGTGGAGTGGAGTGGAGTGGAGGGGATTGGAGTGGAATGGAATGGAATGGAATGGAATGGAACAGAATGGAATGGAATGGAATGGAATGGAATAGAGTGCAATGGAATGGGATGGAATCAACCAAAATGGAATAGAAAGGAATGGAATGAAATGCCATCAACCCGAATGGAATGGAATGGAATGAAATGGAAAGGAATGGAATGGAATGGAATGGAATGGAATCAAACCGAATAAAATGGAATGGAATGGAATGGGAGGGAATGGAATCCACCGGAATGGAATGGAATGGAATGGAATGGAATGGAATCCACTGGAATGGAATGGAATAGAATGGAATGGAATGGAATGAAATCAACCGGAATGGAATGTAATGGAATGAAATCAACTCGAATAGAATGGAATGGAATGGAATGGAAAAGAATGGAATCACCCCAATGGAATGGAATGGAATGGAATCAACACGAATGGAATGGAATGGAATGGAAAGGAATGGAATGGAATCAACCCGAATGGAATGGAATGGAATGGAATGGAATGGAATGGAATGGAATGGAATGGAATGGAATCACCCAGTATGGTATGGACTGGAATGCAATGGAATGGAGTGGAATCAACCCTAATAGAATGGAATGGAATGGAATGGAATGGAATGGAATCAACCTGAATGGAATGGAATGGAATGCAATGGAATGGGATGGAATCAACCGGAATGGAATGTAATGGAATGTAATGGAATGGAGTCAAACCTAAAGGAATGGAATGGAAGCGAATCAACCCGCATGGAATGGAATGGAATGGAATGGAATGGAGTGGATTCCACCCGAAAGGAATGGAATGGAATGGAATGGAATGGAATCACCCAGAATGGTATGGACTGGAATGCAATGGAATGGAGTGTAATCAACTCGAATAGAATGGAATGTAATGAAATGGAATGGAATGGAATGGAATGGAATCAACTCGAATGGAATGGAATGGAATGGACTGGAATGGAATGGAATGGAATGAAATTGAATGGAACCAACCGGAATGGAATGGAATGGAAAGGAATGGAATGGAATGGAACGGAATGGAATCAAGACGAATGGAATGGAATGGAATGGAATGGAATGGAATGGAATCAACTCGGATGGAATGGAATGGAATGGAATGGAATCAACCCGAATGGAATGGAATGGAATGTAATGGAATGGAATGGAATGGGGTCAATCGGAATGTAATGGAATGGAATGGAACGGAGTCAAGCCGAATGGAATGGAATGGAATGGAATGGAATCAACCCGAATAGAATGGAATGGAATGGAACGGAATCAACCTGAACGGAATGGAATGGAATGGAATGGAATGGGATGGAAAAAACCGGAATGGAATGTAAAGGAATGGAATTTAATGGAGTCAAACCGAAAGGAATGGAGTGGAAGCTAATCAACCAGAATATAAAGGAATGGAATGAAATGGAATGGGACGGAATGGAACGGAATGGAATGGAATGGAATCAACCCGAATGGTCTGGAAAGGAATGGAATGGAATGGAATGGAATGGAATGGAATCCACCCGAATGGAATGAAATGGAATGGAATGGAAAGGAACCAAACTTTATGGAATGGAATGGAATGGAATGGAATGGAATGGAATGGAATGGAACGGAGTGGAATCAACACGAATGGAATGGAATGGAATGGAATGGAATGGAATAAACCTGAATGGAATGGAATGGAATGGGATGGAATCAACCGGAATGTAATGTAATGTAATGGAATGGAACGGAGTCAAAGGGAAAGGAATGGAATGGAAGCGAATCAACCCGAATGTAATGTAATGGAATGGAATGGAATGGAATGGAGCGGAATGGAATGGAATGGAATCAACCCGAATGGATAGGAGTGGAATTTAATGGAATGGAATGGAATGGAATCCACACGAATGGTATGGAATGGAAAGGAATGGAATGGAAAGGAATGGAATGGAATCAACCCGAATGGAATGGACTGGAATGGAATGGAATGGAATGGAATGGAATGGAATGGAATCCACGCGAATGGAATGAAATGGAATGGAATGGAATCAACGCGAATGGAACTAATTGGAATGGAATGGAATTTAAGGGAATCAAACTGAATAGAATGGAATGGAATGGAATGGAATGGAATGGAATGGAATGGAATGGAATGGAATAGAATGAAAAGGAATGGAGTGGAATGGAATGGAATGGAATGGAATGGAATGGAATGAAATCAAACCGAATGCAATGGAATGGAATGGAGTCAACCCGAATGGAATGGATAGGAATGGAATGGAATGGAACGGAACGTAATAGTATCGAATCACCCCAGTGGAATGGAATGGAACGGAATGGAATGGAATGGAATGGAATGGAATCAACGCCAATGGAATGGAATGGAATGGAATAGAATGAAATGGAATGCAATGGAATCAATCGGAATGGAATGGAATGGAATGGAATCGAATGAAATAGAATCAACACGAACGGAATGGAATGGAATGGAATGGAATCCACCCGAATGGAATGGAATGGAGTGGAATGGAATGGAATGGAAAGGAATCAACCCGAATGGAATGGATTGGAATCTAATGGAATGGAATGGAATGGAATGGAATCTACCGGAATGGAAAGGAGTGGAATGGAATGGAATCAACCCGAATAAATTGGAATGGAAAGGAATGGAATGGATTGAAATGCAATGGAATGGAATCTCCCCAATGGAATGGAATGGAATGGAATGGAATCAAACCGAATGGAATGGAATGGAATGGAATGAAATGGAATCAAGCGGAATGGAATGGAATGGAAAGTAATGGAATGGAATGGAAAGGAATCAACCCGAATTGAATGGAATGAAGTGGAATGGAATGGAATGGAATGGAATGGAATGGAATCAACCCGAATGGAATGGAATGGAATGGAATGGAATGGAATCACCCAGAATGGTATGGACTGGAATGCAATGGAATGGAGAGGAATCAAGCCGAAGAGAGTGGAATGGAATGTAATGGAATGGAATGGAATGGAATGGAATGGAATCAACTCGAATGGAATGGAATGGAATTGAATGGAATTGAATGGAATGGAATGGAATGAAATGGAATGGAACCAAGCTGAATGGAATGGAATGGAATGGAATGGAATGGAATGGAATGGAATCAACCCGAATGGAATTGATTGGATTGGAATGGAGTGGAGTGGAGTGGAGTGGAGGGGATTGGAGTGGAATGGAATGGAATGGAATGGAATAGAATGGAATGAAATGGAATGGAATAGAGTGTAATGGAATGGGATGGAATCAACCCAAATGGAAAGGAAAGGAATGGAATGAAATGCAATCAACCTGAATGGAATGGAATGGAATGAAATGGAAAGGAATGGAATGGAATGGAATGGAATGAATTGGAAAGGAATGGAATCGAATGGAATGGAATGGAATGGAATGGAATCAAACCGAATAAAATGGAATGGAATGGAATGGGATGGAATGGAAAGGAATCCACCGGAATGGAATGGAATGGAATGGAATAGAATGGAATGGAATGGAATGGAATGAAATCAATCTGAATGGTATGGAATGGAATGGAATGGAATGGAATGGAATGCAATGGAATAGAGTCAACCCGAATGCAATGGAATGGAATGGAATGGAATGGAATCAACGGAAATGGAATGGAATGGAATGGAATGGAATGGAATGGATACAACTCGAATGGAATGGAATGGAATGCAATGGAATGGAATGGAATGGAACCAACCTGAATGGAATGGAATGGAAGGGAATCAACCGGAATGGAATGGAATGTAATGGAATGGAATGGAATGGATACAACTCGACTGGAATGGAACGGAATGGAATGGAATGGAATAGAAACAACCTGAATGGAATGGCATGGAATGGAATGGAATGGAATGGAATGGATTCAACACGAATGGAATGGAATGGAATGGAATGGAATGGAATGGAATCAACCCTAATGCAATGGAATGGAATGGAATGGAAGGCAATCAATACGAATGGAAAGTAATGGAATGGAATGGAACAGAATCACCCAGAATGGAATGGAATGGAAAGGAATAGAATCAACCTGAATGGAATGGAATGGAATGGAATGGAATGGAATGGAATGGAATCAGCCCAAATGGAATGGAATGCAATGGGATGGAGTGGAATGGAATGGAATCTACCCAAATTGAATGCAATGTAATGGAATGGAATCAACTCGATTGGAATGTAATGAAATCAACATGAATGGAATGGAATCAACATGAATGGAATGGAATGGAATGGAATGGAATGGAATGAAATGGAATGGAGTCAACCCGAATGGAATGGAATGGAATGAAAGGAATTGAATGGAAAGGAATGGAATTGAATCAACTGGAATCGAATGGAATGGAATGGAATGGAATGGAATCAACTCGAATGGAATGGAATGGAATGGAATGGAATGGAACCAAACTGAATGGAATGGAATGGAATGGAATGGAACCAACCTGAATGGAATGGAATGGAATGGAATGGAATGGAACGGAATGGAATCAACACGAATGGAATGGAAGGGAATGGAATGGAATGGAATGGAATGGAATCAACCTGAATGAAATGGAATGGAATGGAATGGGATGGAATCAACAGGAATGTAATGTAATGTACTGGAATGGAATGGAGTCAAAGGGAACGGAATGGAATGGAAGCGAATCAACCCGAATGTAATGGAATGGAATGGAATGGAATGGAATGGAATGGAATCAAACCGAATAAAAGTGAATGGAATGGAATGGGATGGAATGGAAAGGAATCCACCGGAATGGAATGGAATGGAATGGAATGGAATGGAATGAAATCAACCTGAATGGTATGGAATGGAATGCAATGGAATGGAATGGAATGGAATGGAATTGAATGCAATGGAATAGAGTCAACCCGAATGGAATGGAATGGAATGGAATGGAATGGAATCAACCGGAATGGAATGGAAGGTAATGGAATGGAATGGAATGGATACAACTCGAATGGAATGGAATGGAATGCAATGGAATGGAATGGAATGGAACCAACCTGAATGGAATGGAATGGAATGGAATGGAAGGGAATCAACCGGAATGGAATGTAATGTAATGGAATTGAATGGAATGGATACAGCTCGACTGGAATGGAAAGGAAAGGAATGGAATGGAATAGAACCAACCTGAATGGAATGGCATGGAATGGAATGGAATGGAATGGAATGGATTCAACACGAATGGAATGGAATGGAATGGAATGGAATGGAATCAACCCTAATGGAATGGAATGGAATGGAATGGAAGGGAATCAATACGAATGGAATTGAATGGAATGGAATGGAACAGAATCAACCAGAATGGAATGGAATGGAATGGAATGGAAAGGAATAGAATCAACCTGAATGGAATGCAATGGAATGGAATGGAATGGAATCAGCCCAAATGGAATGGAATGCAATGGGATGGAATGGAATGGAATGGAATCTACCCAAATGGAATGGAATTGAATGGAAAGGAAACAACTCGATTGGAATGTAATGAAATCAACATGAATAGAATGGAATCAACATGAATGGAATGGAATGGAATGGAATGGAATGGAATGCAATGGAATGGAGTCAACCCGAATGGAATGGAATGGAATAACAGGAATTGAATGGAAAGGAATGGAATTGAATCAACTGGAATGGAATGGAATGGAATGGAATGGAATGGAATCAACTCGAATGGAATGGAATGGAATGGAATGGAATGGAATGGAATGGAATGGAACCAAACTGAATGGAATGGAATGGAATGGAATGGAACCAACCTGAATGGAATGGAATGGAATGGAATGGAATGGAATGGAACGGAATGGAATCAACATGAATGGAATGGAAGGGAATGGAATGGAATGGAATGGAATGGAATCAACCTGAATGAAATGGAATGTAATGGAATGGGATGCAATCAACCGGAATGGAATGTAATGTACTGGAATGGAATGGAGTCAAAGGGAACGGAATGGAATGGAAGCGAATCAACCCGAATGTAATGTAATGGAATGGAATGGAATGGAATGGAATGGAATGGAATGGAATGGAAAGGAATGGAATGGAATCAACCCGAATGGAATGGAATGGAATGGAATGAAATGGAATCAAGCGGAATGGAATGGAATGGAAAGTAATGGAATGGAATGGAAAGGAATCAACCCGAATTGAATGGAATGAAGTGGAATGGAATGGAATGGAATGGAATGGAATGGAATCAACGCGAATGGAATTGATTGGAATGGAATGGAGTGTAGTGGAGTGGAGTGGAGGGGATTGGAGTGGAATGGAATGGAATGGAATGGAATAGAATGGAATGAAATGGAATGGAATAGAGTGTAATGGAATGGGATGGAATCAACCCAAATGGAATGGAAAGGAATGGAATGAAATGCAATCAACCTGAATGGAATGGAATGGAATGAAATGGAAAGGAATGGAATGGAATGGAATGGAATGAATTGGAAAGGAATGGAATGGAATGGAATGGAATGGAATCAAACCGAATAAAATGGAATGGAATGGAATGGGATGGAATGGAAAGGAATCCATCGGAATGGAATGGAATTGAATGGAATGGAATGAAATCAATCTGAATGGTATGGAATGGAATGGAATGGAATGGAATTGAATGCAATGGAATAGAGTCAACCCGAATGCAATGGAATGGAATGGAATGGAATGGAATCAACGGGAATGGAATGGAATGTAATGGAATGGAATGGAATGGATACAACTCGAATGGAATGGAATGGAATGCAATGGAATGGAATGGAATGGAACCAACCTGAATGGAATGGAATGGAATGGAATGGAAGGGAATCAACCGGAATGGAATGGAATGTAATGGAATGGAATGGAATGGATACAACTCGACTGGAATGGAACGGAATGGAATTGAATGGAATAGAAACAACCTGAATGGAATGGCATGGAATGGAATGGAATGGAATGGAATGGATTCAACACGAATGGAATCGAATGGAATGGAATGGAATGGAATGGAATGGAATCAACCCTAATGGAATGGAACGGAATGGAATGGAAGGCAATCAATACGAATGGAATGTAATGGAATGGAATGGAACAGAATCACCCAGAATGGAATGGAATGGAAAGGAATAGAATCAACCTGAATGGAATGGAATGGAATGGAATGGAATGGAATCAGCCCAAATGGAATGGAATGCAATGGGATGGAGTGGAATGGAATGGAATCTACCCAAATGGAATGCAATGGAATGGAATGGAATCAACTCGATTGGAATGTAATGAAATCAACATGAATGTAATGGAATCAACATGAATGGAATGGAATGGAATGGAATGGAATGGAATGGAATGGAATGGAATGAAATGGAATGGAGTCAACCCGAATGGAATGGAATGGAATGAAAGGAATTGAATGGAAAGGAATGGAATTGAATCAACTGGAATGGAATGGAATGGAATGGAATGGAATGGAATCAACTCGAATGGAATGGAATGGAATGGAATGGAATGGAATGGAATGGAACCAAACTGAATGGAATGGAATGGAATGGAATGGAATGGAACCAACCTGAAAGGAATGGAATGGAATGCAATGGAATGGAATGGAATGGAACGGAATGGAATCAACACGAATGGAATGGAAGGGAATGGAATGGAATGGAATGGAATGGAATCAACCTGAATGAAATGGAATGGAATGGAATGGGATGGAATCAACCGGAATGTAATGTAATGTACTGGAATGGAATGGAGTCAAAGGGAACGGAATGGAATGGAAGCGAATCAACCCGAATGTAATGTAATGGAATGGAATGGAATGGAATGGAATGGAATGGAATCAAACCGAATAAAATTGAATGGAATGGAATGGGATGGAATGGAAAGGAATCCACCGGAATGGAATGGAATGGAATGGAATGGAATGGAATGGAATGAAATCAACCTGAATGGTATGGAATGGAATGCAATGGAATGGAATGGAATGGAATGGAATTGAATGCAATGGAATAGAGTCAACCCGAATGGAATGGAATGGAATGGAATGGAATGGAATCAACCGGAATGGAATGGAATGTAATGGAATGGAATGGAATGGATACAACTCGAATGGAATGGAATGGAATGCAATGGAATGTAATGGAATGCAACCAACCTGAATGGAATGGAATGGAACGGAATGGAAGGGAATCAACCGGAATGTAATGTAATGTAATGTAATGGAATGGAATGGAATGGATACAGCTAGACTGGAATGGAACGGAATGGAATGGAATGGAATAGAACCAACCTGAATGGAATGGCATGGAATGGAATGGAATGGAATGGAATGGATTCAACACGAATGGAATGGAATGGAATGGAATGGAAGGGAATGGAATGGAATCAACCCTAATGGAATGGAATGGAATGGAATGGAAGGGAATCAATACGAATGGAATGGAATGGAATGGAATGGAAAAGAATCAACCAGAATGGAATGGAATGGAATGGAATGGAATGGAATGGAATGGAAAGGAATAGAATCAACCTGAATGGAATGCAATGGAATGGAATGGAAAGGAATCAGCCCAAATGGAATGGAATGCAATGGGATGGAATGGAATGGAATGGAATCTACCCAAATGGAATGGAATGGAATGGAATGGAATCAACTCGATTGGAATGTAATGAAATCAACATGAATAGAATGGAATCAACATGAATGGAATGGAATGGAATGGAATGGAATGGAATGGAATGGAATGCAATGGAATGGAGTCAACCCGAATGGAATGGAATGGAATGAAAGGAATTGAATGGAAAGGAATGGAATTGAATCAACTGGAATCGAATGGAATGGAATGGAATCAACTCGAATGGAATGGAATGGAATGGAATGGAATGGAATGGAATGGAACCAAACTGAATGGAATGGAATGGAATGGAATGGAACCAACCTGAATGGAATGGAATGGAATGGAATGGAATGGAATGGAACGGAATGGAATCAACACGAATGGAATGGAAGGGAATGGAATGGAATGGAATGGAATGGAATCAACCTGAATGAAATGGAATGTAATGGAATGGGATGGAATCAACCGGAATGGAATGTAATGTTTGGAATGGAATGGAGTCAAAGGGAACGGAATGGAATGGAAGCGAATCAACCCGAATGTAATGGAATGGAATGGAATGGAATGGAATGGAATGGAATGGAATGGAATGGAATGGAAAGGAATGGAATGGAATCAACCCGAATGGAATGGAATGGAATGGAATGGAATGGAATGGAATGGAATGGAATCAACCAGAGTGGAATGGAATGGAATGGAATAGAATCAACCCGAATGGAATGGAATGGAATGGAATGGAATGGAATGGAATGGAATGGAATGGAATGGAAAGGAATCAAACTGAATAGAATGGAATGGAATGGAATGGAATGGAATGGAATGAAATAGAATCAAACGGAATAGAGTGGAATGGAATGGAATGGAATGGAATTGAATGGAATGGTATCAACCCGAATGGAATGGAATGGAATGGAATCAACCCGAATAGAATGGAATGGAATGGAATGGAATGGAATCAACACGAATGGAATGGAATGGAAAGGAATGGAATGGAATGGAAACGAATGGGGTCAATCGGAATGTAATGGAATGGAATGGAATTGAATGGAACGGAGTCAAGCCGAATGGAATGGAATGGAATGGAATCTACCGGAATGGAATGGAATGGAATGAAATCAACCGGAATGGAATGGAATGGAATGGAATGGAAACAACCCGAATAAAATGGAATGGAAAGGAATGGAATGGAATGAAATGGAATGGGATGGAATCACCCCAATGGAATGGAATGGAATGGAATGGAATCAACCCGAATGGAATGGAATGGAATGCAATCAACCGGAATGGAATGGAATGGAAAGGAATGGAATGGAATGGAAAGGAATCAACACGAATGAAATGGAATGGAATGGAATGGAATGTAATAGAATGGAATGGAATGGAATGGAATCAAACGGAATGGAATGGAATGGAATCGAATGAAATGGAATCAACACGAACGGAATGGAATGGAATGGAATGGAATGGAATGGAATCCACACGAATGGAATGGAATGGAATGGAATGGAAAGGAATCAACCCGAATGGAATGGATTGGAATGGAATGGAATGGAATCAACGGGAATGGAATGGAATGGAAAGGAATGGAATGGAATGGAAAGGAATCAACCCAAATGGAATGGAATGGAATGGAATGGAATGGATTGGAATGGAATGAAATTGAATGGAATGGAATGGAATGGAATCAACCCGAATGGAATGGAATGAAATGGAATCAACCGGAATGGAATGGAATGGAAAGGAATGGAATGGAATGGAAAGGAATCAACCCAAATGGAATCGGGTGGAGTGGAATGGAATGGAATGGAATGGAATGAAATTGAATGGAATGGAATCAACCCGAATGGAATGGAATTGAATGGAATGGAATGGAATCAACCCGAATGGAATTGATTGGAATGGAGTGGAGTGGAGTGGAGTGGAGTGGAGTCGAATGCAATGGAATGGAATGGAATAGAATGGAATGGAATGGAATAGAATGGAATGGAATGGAATGCAATAGAGTGCAATGGAATGGGATGGAATCAACCCAAATGGAATGGAAAGGAATGGAATGAAATGACATCAACCCGAATGGAATGGAATGGAATGAAATGGAAAGGAATGGAATGGAATGGAATGGAATGGATTCAAACCGAATAAAATGGAATGGAATGGAATGGGAGGGAATGGAATCCACCGGAATGGAATGGAATGGAATGGAATCCAATGGAATGGAATGGAATGGGAGGGAATGGAATCCACCGGAATGGAATGGAATGGAATGGAATCCACTGGAATGGAATGGAATGGAATGGAATGGAATGGAATGAAATGGAATCAACCGGAATGGAATGTAATGGAATGGAATCAACCCAAATAGAATGGAAGGGAATGGAATGGGTCAGAATGGAATCACCCCAATGGAATGGAATGGAATGGAATGGAATGGAATCAACAGGAATGGAATGGAATGGAATGGAAAGGAATGGAATGGAATAAACCCGGATGGAATGGAATGGAATGGAATGGAATGGAATGGAATAGAATGGAATGGAACGGAATGGAATCAACACGAATGGAATGGAATGGAATGGAATGGAATGGAATCAACCTGAATGGAATGGGATGGAATCAACCGGAATGGAATGTAATGGAATGGTATGGAATGGAATGGAATGGAGTCAAACCTAATGGAATGGAATGGAAGCGAATCAACACGAATGTAATGTAATGTAATGGAATGGAATGGAATGGAACGGAATGGAATGGAATGGAATCAACCCGAATGGAAAGGAATGGAATGGAATGGAATGGAATCAGCCCAAATGGAATGGAATGCAATGGGATGGAATGGAATGGAATGGAATCTACCCAAATGGAATGGAATGGAATGGAATGGAATCAACTCGATTGGAATGTAATGAAATCAACATGAATGGAATGGAATCAACATGAATGGAATGGAATGGAATGGAATGGAATGGAATAGAATGGAATCACCCCAATGGAATGGAGTGGAATAGAATGGAATGGAATCAACACGAATGGAATGGAATGCAAAGGAATGGAATGGAATGGAATCGAATGGGGTCAATCGGAATGTAATGGAATGGAATGGAATTGAATGGAACGGAGTCAAGCCGAATGGAATGGAATGGAATGGAATCAACCCGAATAGAATGGAATGGAATGGAATCAACCTGAATGGAATAGAATGGAATGCAATGGAATGTAATGGAATGGATTGGAATGGAATGAAACTGAAAGGAATGGAGTGGAATGGAATCAAACTGAATGGAATGGAATGAAATGGAATGGAATGGAATGGAATCAACCTGAATGGAATGGAATGGAATGGAATGCGATAGAAACAACCGGAATGGAATGTAATGGAATGCAATGGAATGGAGTCAAACCGAATGGAATGGAATGGAAGCGAATCAACCAGAATGTGATGGAATGGAATGGGATGGAATGGAACGTAATGGAATGGAATGGAATCAACCCGAATGGAAAGGAATGGAATGGAATGGAAAGGAATCAACCCGAATGGAATGGATTGGAATGGAATGGAATGGAATGGAATCTACCGGAATGGAATGGAATGGAATGGAATGGAATGGAATGGAGCGGAATCAACCGGAAAGGAATGGAATGTAATGGAGTGGAATCAACCCGAATAAAATGGAATGGAAAGGAATGGAATGGAATGAAATGGAATGGAATGGAATCACCCCAATTGAATGGAATGGAATGGAATTGAATGGAATCTACCCGAATGGAATGGAATGGAATCAACCGGAATGGAATGGAATGGAAAGGAATGGAATGGAATGGAAAGGAATCAACACGAATGGAATGGAATGGAGTGGAATGGAATGGAACGGAATGGAATGAAATGGAATGGAATGGAATCAACCCGAATGGAATGGAATGGAATGGAATGGAATGGAATGGAATGGAATGGAATCAACCAGAATGGAATTGATTGGAATGGAATGGAGTGGAGTGGAGTGGAGTGGAGGGGATTGGAGTGGAATGGAATGGAATGGAATGGAATGGAACAGAATGGAATGGAATGGAATGGAATGGAATAGAGTGCAATGGAATGGGATGGAATCAACCAAAATGGAATAGAAAGGAATGGAATGAAATGCCATCAACCCGAATGGAATGGAATGGAATGAAATGGAAAGGAATGGAATGGAATGGAATGGAATGGAATCAAACCGAATAAAATGGAATGGAATGGAATGGGAGGGAATGGAATCCACCGGAATGGAATGGAATGGAATGGAATGGAATGGAATCCACTGGAATGGAATGGAATAGAATGGAATGGAATGGAATGAAATCAACCGGAATGGAATGTAATGGAATGAAATCAACTCGAATAGAATGGAATGGAATGGAATGGAAAAGAATGGAATCACCCCAATGGAATGGAATGGAATGGAATCAACACGAATGGAATGGAATGGAATGGAAAGGAATGGAATGGAATCAACCCGAATGGAATGGAATGGAATGGAATGGAATGGAATGGAATGGAATGGAATGGAATGGAATCACCCAGTATGGTATGGACTGGAATGCAATGGAATGGAGTGGAATCAACCCTAATAGAATGGAATGGAATGGAATGGAATGGAATGGAATCAACCTGAATGGAATGGAATGGAATGCAATGGAATGGGATGGAATCAACCGGAATGGAATGTAATGGAATGTAATGGAATGGAGTCAAACCTAAAGGAATGGAATGGAAGCGAATCAACCCGCATGGAATGGAATGGAATGGAATGGAATGGAGTGGATTCCACCCGAAAGGAATGGAATGGAATGGAATGGAATGGAATCACCCAGAATGGTATGGACTGGAATGCAATGGAATGGAGTGTAATCAACTCGAATAGAATGGAATGTAATGAAATGGAATGGAATGGAATGGAATGGAATCAACTCGAATGGAATGGAATGGAATGGACTGGAATGGAATGGAATGGAATGAAATTGAATGGAACCAACCGGAATGGAATGGAATGGAAAGGAATGGAATGGAATGGAACGGAATGGAATCAAGACGAATGGAATGGAATGGAATGGAATGGAATGGAATGGAATCAACTCGGATGGAATGGAATGGAATGGAATGGAATCAACCCGAATGGAATGGAATGGAATGTAATGGAATGGAATGGAATGGGGTCAATCGGAATGTAATGGAATGGAATGGAACGGAGTCAAGCCGAATGGAATGGAATGGAATGGAATGGAATCAACCCGAATAGAATGGAATGGAATGGAATCAACCTGAATGGAATAGAATGGAATGCAATGGAATGTAATGGAATGGTATGGAATGGATTGGAATGGAATCAAACTGAACGGAATGGAGTGGAATGGAATCAACCTGAATGGAATGGAAAGGAATGGGATGGAATGGAATGGAATCAACCTGAATGGAATGGAATGGAAAGGAATGGGATGGAAACAACTGAAATGGAATGTAATGGAATGCAATGGAATGGAGTCAAACCGAATGGTATGGAATGGAAGTGAATCAACCAGAATGTAATGTAATGGAATGGAATGGAATGGGATGGAATGGAACGGAAAGGAATGGAATGGAATCAATCCGAATGGAATGGAATGGAATGAAATGAAATGGAATGGAATGGAATGGAATGGAAAGGAATCAAACTGAATGGAATGGAATGGAATGGAATGGAATAGAATCAAAAGGAATGGAGTGGAATGGAATGGAATGGAATGGAATGGAATGGAATGGAATCGAATCGAATGAAATGGAATCAACACGAACGGAATGGAATGGAATGGAATGGAATGGAATCCACACGAATGGAATGGAATGGAAAGGAATCAACCCGATGGAATGGATTGGAATGGAATGGAATGGAATGGAATCTACCGGAATGGAATGGGATGGAATGAAATCAACCGGAATGGAATGGAATGGAATGGAATCAACCCGAATAAAATGGAATGGAAAGGAATGGAATGGAATGAAATGGAATGGAATGGAATCACCCCAATGGAATGGAATGGAATGGAATGGAATCAACCCGAATGGAATGGAATGGAATGCAATCAACCGGAATGGAATGGAATGGAAAGGAATGGAATGGAAAGGAAAGGAATCAACACGAATGAAATGGAGTGGAATGGAATGGAATGTAATAGAATGGAATGGAATGGAATGGAATCAATCGGAATGGAATGGAATGGAATCGAATGAAATGGAATCAACACGAACGGAATGGAATGGAATGGAATGGAATGGAATCCACACGAATGGAATGGAATGGAATGGAATGGAAAGGAATCAACCCGAATGGAATGGATTGGAATGGAATGGAATGGAATCTACCGGAATGGAATGGAATGGAATGGAATGGAATGGAATCAACCGGAATGGAATGGAATGGAATGGAATGGAATCATCCCGAACGGAATGGAATGGAATGGAACGGAACGGAATAGAATCGCATCACCCCAATGGAATGGAACGGAATGGAATGGAATGGAATGGAATGGAATGGAATAAACCCGAATGAAATGGAATGTAATGGAATGGAATAGAATGGAATGGAATGGAATGGAATCAATCGGAATGGAATTGAATGGAATGGAATCGAATGAAATGGAATCAACACGAACGGAATGGAATGGAATGGAATGGAATCCATACGAATGGAATGGAATGGAAAGGAATCTACCTGAATGGAATGGATTGGAATGGAATGGAATGGAATGGAATCTACCGGATTGGAATGGAATGGAATGGAATGGAATGGAATGGAATCACCCAGAATGGTATGGACTGGAATGCAATGGAATGGAGAGGAATCAAGCCGAAGAGAGTGGAATGGAATGTAATGGAATGGAATGGAATGGAATGGAATGGAATCAACTCGAATGGAATGGAATG
Organism: Pan paniscus; assembly: GCF_029289425.2. Taxonomy (NCBI): domain Eukaryota; kingdom Metazoa; phylum Chordata; class Mammalia; order Primates; family Hominidae; genus Pan; species Pan paniscus. The sequence continues at coordinate 63,800,115 of NC_073260.2, read as the reverse complement.
GAATTGAATGGAATTGAATGGAATGGAATGGAATGAAATGGAATGGAACCAAGCTGAATGGAATGGAATGGAATGGAATGGAATGGAATGGAATGGAATCAACCCGAATGGAATTGATTGGATTGGAATGGAGTGGAGTGGAGTGGAGTGGAGGGGATTGGAGTGGAATGGAATGGAATGGAATGGAATAGAATGGAATGAAATGGAATGGAATAGAGTGTAATGGAATGGGATGGAATCAACCCAAATGGAAAGGAAAGGAATGGAATGAAATGCAATCAACCTGAATGGAATGGAATGGAATGAAATGGAAAGGAATGGAATGGAATGGAATGGAATGAATTGGAAAGGAATGGAATCGAATGGAATGGAATGGAATGGAATGGAATCAAACCGAATAAAATGGAATGGAATGGAATGGGATGGAATGGAAAGGAATCCACCGGAATGGAATGGAATGGAATGGAATAGAATGGAATGGAATGGAATGGAATGAAATCAATCTGAATGGTATGGAATGGAATGGAATGGAATGGAATGGAATGCAATGGAATAGAGTCAACCCGAATGCAATGGAATGGAATGGAATGGAATGGAATCAACGGAAATGGAATGGAATGGAATGGAATGGAATGGAATGGATACAACTCGAATGGAATGGAATGGAATGCAATGGAATGGAATGGAATGGAACCAACCTGAATGGAATGGAATGGAAGGGAATCAACCGGAATGGAATGGAATGTAATGGAATGGAATGGAATGGATACAACTCGACTGGAATGGAACGGAATGGAATGGAATGGAATAGAAACAACCTGAATGGAATGGCATGGAATGGAATGGAATGGAATGGAATGGATTCAACACGAATGGAATGGAATGGAATGGAATGGAATGGAATGGAATCAACCCTAATGCAATGGAATGGAATGGAATGGAAGGCAATCAATACGAATGGAAAGTAATGGAATGGAATGGAACAGAATCACCCAGAATGGAATGGAATGGAAAGGAATAGAATCAACCTGAATGGAATGGAATGGAATGGAATGGAATGGAATGGAATGGAATCAGCCCAAATGGAATGGAATGCAATGGGATGGAGTGGAATGGAATGGAATCTACCCAAATTGAATGCAATGTAATGGAATGGAATCAACTCGATTGGAATGTAATGAAATCAACATGAATGGAATGGAATCAACATGAATGGAATGGAATGGAATGGAATGGAATGGAATGAAATGGAATGGAGTCAACCCGAATGGAATGGAATGGAATGAAAGGAATTGAATGGAAAGGAATGGAATTGAATCAACTGGAATCGAATGGAATGGAATGGAATGGAATGGAATCAACTCGAATGGAATGGAATGGAATGGAATGGAATGGAACCAAACTGAATGGAATGGAATGGAATGGAATGGAACCAACCTGAATGGAATGGAATGGAATGGAATGGAATGGAATGGAACGGAATGGAATCAACACGAATGGAATGGAAGGGAATGGAATGGAATGGAATGGAATGGAATCAACCTGAATGAAATGGAATGGAATGGAATGGGATGGAATCAACAGGAATGTAATGTAATGTACTGGAATGGAATGGAGTCAAAGGGAACGGAATGGAATGGAAGCGAATCAACCCGAATGTAATGGAATGGAATGGAATGGAATGGAATGGAATGGAATCAAACCGAATAAAAGTGAATGGAATGGAATGGGATGGAATGGAAAGGAATCCACCGGAATGGAATGGAATGGAATGGAATGGAATGGAATGGAATGAAATCAACCTGAATGGTATGGAATGGAATGCAATGGAATGGAATGGAATGGAATGGAATTGAATGCAATGGAATAGAGTCAACCCGAATGGAATGGAATGGAATGGAATGGAATGGAATCAACCGGAATGGAATGGAAGGTAATGGAATGGAATGGAATGGATACAACTCGAATGGAATGGAATGGAATGCAATGGAATGGAATGGAATGGAACCAACCTGAATGGAATGGAATGGAATGGAATGGAAGGGAATCAACCGGAATGGAATGTAATGTAATGGAATTGAATGGAATGGATACAGCTCGACTGGAATGGAAAGGAAAGGAATGGAATGGAATAGAACCAACCTGAATGGAATGGCATGGAATGGAATGGAATGGAATGGAATGGATTCAACACGAATGGAATGGAATGGAATGGAATGGAATGGAATCAACCCTAATGGAATGGAATGGAATGGAATGGAAGGGAATCAATACGAATGGAATTGAATGGAATGGAATGGAACAGAATCAACCAGAATGGAATGGAATGGAATGGAATGGAAAGGAATAGAATCAACCTGAATGGAATGCAATGGAATGGAATGGAATGGAATCAGCCCAAATGGAATGGAATGCAATGGGATGGAATGGAATGGAATGGAATCTACCCAAATGGAATGGAATTGAATGGAAAGGAAACAACTCGATTGGAATGTAATGAAATCAACATGAATAGAATGGAATCAACATGAATGGAATGGAATGGAATGGAATGGAATGGAATGCAATGGAATGGAGTCAACCCGAATGGAATGGAATGGAATAAAAGGAATTGAATGGAAAGGAATGGAATTGAATCAACTGGAATGGAATGGAATGGAATGGAATGGAATGGAATCAACTCGAATGGAATGGAATGGAATGGAATGGAATGGAATGGAATGGAATGGAATGGAACCAAACTGAATGGAATGGAATGGAATGGAATGGAACCAACCTGAATGGAATGGAATGGAATGGAATGGAATGGAATGGAACGGAATGGAATCAACACGAATGGAATGGAAGGGAATGGAATGGAATGGAATGGAATGGAGTCAACCTGAATGAAATGGAATGTAATGGAATGGGATGCAATCAACCGGAATGGAATGTAATGTACTGGAATGGAATGGAGTCAAAGGGAACGGAATGGAATGGAAGCGAATCAACCCGAATGTAATGTAATGGAATGGAATGGAATGGAATGGAATGGAATGGAATGGAATGGAAAGGAATGGAATGGAATCAACCCGAATGGAATGGAATGGAATGGAATGAAATGGAATCAAGCGGAATGGAATGGAATGGAAAGTAATGGAATGGAATGGAAAGGAATCAACCCGAATTGAATGGAATGAAGTGGAATGGAATGGAATGGAATGGAATGGAATGGAATCAACGCGAATGGAATTGATTGGAATGGAATGGAGTGTAGTGGAGTGGAGTGGAGGGGATTGGAGTGGAATGGAATGGAATGGAATGGAATAGAATGGAATGAAATGGAATGGAATAGAGTGTAATGGAATGGGATGGAATCAACCCAAATGGAATGGAAAGGAATGGAATGAAATGCAATCAACCTGAATGGAATGGAATGGAATGAAATGGAAAGGAATGGAATGGAATGGAATGGAATGAATTGGAAAGGAATGGAATGGAATGGAATGGAATGGAATCAAACCGAATAAAATGGAATGGAATGGAATGGGATGGAATGGAAAGGAATCCATCGGAATGGAATGGAATTGAATGGAATGGAATGAAATCAATCTGAATGGTATGGAATGGAATGGAATGGAATGGAATTGAATGCAATGGAATAGAGTCAACCCGAATGCAATGGAATGGAATGGAATGGAATGGAATCAACGGGAATGGAATGGAATGTAATGGAATGGAATGGAATGGATACAACTCGAATGGAATGGAATGGAATGCAATGGAATGGAATGGAATGGAACCAACCTGAATGGAATGGAATGGAATGGAATGGAAGGGAATCAACCGGAATGGAATGGAATGTAATGGAATGGAATGGAATGGATACAACTCGACTGGAATGGAACGGAATGGAATTGAATGGAATAGAAACAACCTGAATGGAATGGCATGGAATGGAATGGAATGGAATGGAATGGATTCAACACGAAAGGAATCGAATGGAATGGAATGGAATGGAATGGAATGGAATCAACCCTAATGGAATGGAACGGAATGGAATGGAAGGCAATCAATACGAATGGAATGTAATGGAATGGAATGGAACAGAATCACCCAGAATGGAATGGAATGGAAAGGAATAGAATCAACCTGAATGGAATGGAATGGAATGGAATGGAATGGAATCAGCCCAAATGGAATGGAATGCAATGGGATGGAGTGGAATGGAATGGAATCTACCCAAATGGAATGCAATGGAATGGAATGGAATCAACTCGATTGGAATGTAATGAAATCAACATGAATGTAATGGAATCAACATGAATGGAATGGAATGGAATGGAATGGAATGGAATGGAATGGAATGGAATGAAATGGAATGGAGTCAACCCGAATGGAATGGAATGGAATGAAAGGAATTGAATGGAAAGGAATGGAATTGAATCAACTGGAATGGAATGGAATGGAATGGAATGGAATGGAATCAACTCGAATGGAATGGAATGGAATGGAATGGAATGGAATGGAATGGAACCAAACTGAATGGAATGGAATGGAATGGAATGGAATGGAACCAACCTGAAAGGAATGGAATGGAATGCAATGGAATGGAATGGAATGGAACGGAATGGAATCAACACGAATGGAATGGAAGGGAATGGAATGGAATGGAATGGAATGGAATCAACCTGAATGAAATGGAATGGAATGGAATGGGATGGAATCAACCGGAATGTAATGTAATGTACTGGAATGGAATGGAGTCAAAGGGAACGGAATGGAATGGAAGCGAATCAACCCGAATGTAATGTAATGGAATGGAATGGAATGGAATGGAATGGAATGGAATCAAACCGAATAAAATTGAATGGAATGGAATGGGATGGAATGGAAAGGAATCCACCGGAATGGAATGGAATGGAATGGAATGGAATGGAATGGAATGAAATCAACCTGAATGGTATGGAATGGAATGCAATGGAATGGAATGGAATGGAATGGAATTGAATGCAATGGAATAGAGTCAACCCGAATGGAATGGAATGGAATGGAATGGAATGGAATCAACCGGAATGGAATGGAATGTAATGGAATGGAATGGAATGGATACAACTCGAATGGAATGGAATGGAATGCAATGGAATGTAATGGAATGCAACCAACCTGAATGGAATGGAATGGAACGGAATGGAAGGGAATCAACCGGAATGTAATGTAATGTAATGTAATGGAATGGAATGGAATGGATACAGCTAGACTGGAATGGAACGGAATGGAATGGAATGGAATAGAACCAACCTGAATGGAATGGCATGGAATGGAATGGAATGGAATGGAATGGATTCAACACGAATGGAATGGAATGGAATGGAATGGAAGGGAATGGAATGGAATCAACCCTAATGGAATGGAATGGAATGGAATGGAAGGGAATCAATACGAATGGAATGGAATGGAATGGAATGGAAAAGAATCAACCAGAATGGAATGGAATGGAATGGAATGGAATGGAATGGAATGGAAAGGAATAGAATCAACCTGAATGGAATGCAATGGAATGGAATGGAAAGGAATCAGCCCAAATGGAATGGAATGCAATGGGATGGAATGGAATGGAATGGAATCTACCCAAATGGAATGGAATGGAATGGAATGGAATCAACTCGATTGGAATGTAATGAAATCAACATGAATAGAATGGAATCAACATGAATGGAATGGAATGGAATGGAATGGAATGGAATGGAATGCAATGGAATGGAGTCAACCCGAATGGAATGGAATGGAATGAAAGGAATTGAATGGAAAGGAATGGAATTGAATCAACTGGAATCGAATGGAATGGAATGGAATCAACTCGAATGGAATGGAATGGAATGGAATGGAATGGAATGGAATGGAACCAAACTGAATGGAATGGAATGGAATGGAATGGAACCAACCTGAATGGAATGGAATGGAATGGAATGGAATGGAATGGAACGGAATGGAATCAACACGAATGGAATGGAAGGGAATGGAATGGAATGGAATGGAATGGAATCAACCTGAATGAAATGGAATGTAATGGAATGGGATGGAATCAACCGGAATGGAATGTAATGTTTGGAATGGAATGGAGTCAAAGGGAACGGAATGGAATGGAAGCGAATCAACCCGAATGTAATGGAATGGAATGGAATGGAATGGAATGGAATGGAATGGAATGGAATGGAATGGAAAGGAATGGAATGGAATCAACCCGAATGGAATGGAATGGAATGGAATGGAATGGAATGGAATGGAATGGAATCAACCAGAGTGGAATGGAATGGAATGGAATAGAATCAACCCGAATGGAATGGAATGGAATGGAATGGAATGGAATGGAATGGAATGGAATGGAATGGAATGGAAAGGAATCAAACTGAATAGAATGGAATGGAATGGAATGGAATGGAATGGAATGAAATAGAATCAAACGGAATAGAGTGGAATGGAATGGAATGGAATGGAATTGAATGGAATGGTATCAACCCGAATGGAATGGAATGGAATGGAATCAACCCGAATAGAATGGAATGGAATGGAATGGAATGGAATCAACACGAATGGAATGGAATGGAAAGGAATGGAATGGAATGGAAACGAATGGGGTCAATCGGAATGTAATGGAATGGAATGGAATTGAATGGAACGGAGTCAAGCCGAATGGAATGGAATGGAATGGAATCTACCGGAATGGAATGGAATGGAATGAAATCAACCGGAATGGAATGGAATGGAATGGAATGGAAACAACCCGAATAAAATGGAATGGAAAGGAATGGAATGGAATGAAATGGAATGGGATGGAATCACCCCAATGGAATGGAATGGAATGGAATGGAATCAACCCGAATGGAATGGAATGGAATGCAATCAACCGGAATGGAATGGAATGGAAAGGAATGGAATGGAATGGAAAGGAATCAACACGAATGAAATGGAATGGAATGGAATGGAATGTAATAGAATGGAATGGAATGGAATGGAATCAAACGGAATGGAATGGAATGGAATCGAATGAAATGGAATCAACACGAACGGAATGGAATGGAATGGAATGGAATGGAATGGAATCCACACGAATGGAATGGAATGGAATGGAATGGAAAGGAATCAACCCGAATGGAATGGATTGGAATGGAATGGAATGGAATCAACGGGAATGGAATGGAATGGAAAGGAATGGAATGGAATGGAAAGGAATCAACCCAAATGGAATGGAATGGAATGGAATGGAATGGATTGGAATTGAATGAAATTGAATGGAATGGAATGGAATGGAATCAACCCGAATGGAATGGAATGAAATGGAATCAACCGGAATGGAATGGAATGGAAAGGAATGGAATGGAATGGAAAGGAATCAACCCAAATGGAATCGGGTGGAGTGGAATGGAATGGAATGGAATGGAATGAAATTGAATGGAATGGAATCAACCCGAATGGAATGGAATTGAATGGAATGGAATGGAATCAACCCGAATGGAATTGATTGGAATGGAGTGGAGTGGAGTGGAGTGGAGTGGAGTCGAATGCAATGGAATGGAATGGAATAGAATGGAATGGAATGGAATAGAATGGAATGGAATGGAATGCAATAGAGTGCAATGGAATGGGATGGAATCAACCCAAATGGAATGGAAAGGAATGGAATGAAATGACATCAACCCGAATGGAATGGAATGGAATGAAATGGAAAGGAATGGAATGGAATGGAATGGAATGGATTCAAACCGAATAAAATGGAATGGAATGGAATGGGAGGGAATGGAATCCACCGGAATGGAATGGAATGGAATGGAATCCAATGGAATGGAATGGAATGGGAGGGAATGGAATCCACCGGAATGGAATGGAATGGAATGGAATCCACTGGAATGGAATGGAATGGAATGGAATGGAATGGAATGAAATGGAATCAACCGGAATGGAATGTAATGGAATGGAATCAACCCAAATAGAATGGAAGGGAATGGAATGGGTCAGAATGGAATCACCCCAATGGAATGGAATGGAATGGAATGGAATGGAATCAACAGGAATGGAATGGAATGGAATGGAAAGGAATGGAATGGAATAAACCCGGATGGAATGGAATGGAATGGAATGGAATGGAATGGAATAGAATGGAATGGAACGGAATGGAATCAACACGAATGGAATGGAATGGAATGGAATGGAATGGAATCAACCTGAATGGAATGGGATGGAATCAACCGGAATGGAATGTAATGGAATGGTATGGAATGGAATGGAATGGAGTCAAACCTAATGGAATGGAATGGAAGCGAATCAACACGAATGTAATGTAATGTAATGGAATGGAATGGAATGGAACGGAATGGAATGGAATGGAATCAACCCGAATGGAAAGGAATGGAATGGAATGGAATGGAATCAGCCCAAATGGAATGGAATGCAATGGGATGGAATGGAATGGAATGGAATCTACCCAAATGGAATGGAATGGAATGGAATGGAATCAACTCGATTGGAATGTAATGAAATCAACATGAATGGAATGGAATCAACATGAATGGAATGGAATGGAATGGAATGGAATGGAATAGAATGGAATCACCCCAATGGAATGGAGTGGAATAGAATGGAATGGAATCAACACGAATGGAATGGAATGCAAAGGAATGGAATGGAATGGAATCGAATGGGGTCAATCGGAATGTAATGGAATGGAATGGAATTGAATGGAACGGAGTCAAGCCGAATGGAATGGAATGGAATGGAATCAACCCGAATAGAATGGAATGGAATGGAATCAACCTGAATGGAATAGAATGGAATGCAATGGAATGTAATGGAATGGATTGGAATGGAATGAAACTGAAAGGAATGGAGTGGAATGGAATCAAACTGAATGGAATGGAATGAAATGGAATGGAATGGAATGGAATCAACCTGAATGGAATGGAATGGAATGGAATGCGATAGAAACAACCGGAATGGAATGTAATGGAATGCAATGGAATGGAGTCAAACCGAATGGAATGGAATGGAAGCGAATCAACCAGAATGTGATGGAATGGAATGGGATGGAATGGAACGTAATGGAATGGAATGGAATCAACCCGAATGGAAAGGAATGGAATGGAATGGAAAGGAATCAACCCGAATGGAATGGATTGGAATGGAATGGAATGGAATGGAATCTACCGGAATGGAATGGAATGGAATGGAATGGAATGGAATGGAGCGGAATCAACCGGAAAGGAATGGAATGTAATGGAGTGGAATCAACCCGAATAAAATGGAATGGAAAGGAATGGAATGGAATGAAATGGAATGGAATGGAATCACCCCAATTGAATGGAATGGAATGGAATTGAATGGAATCTACCCGAATGGAATGGAATGGAATCAACCGGAATGGAATGGAATGGAAAGGAATGGAATGGAATGGAAAGGAATCAACACGAATGGAATGGAATGGAGTGGAATGGAATGGAACGGAATGGAATGAAATGGAATGGAATGGAATCAACCCGAATGGAATGGAATGGAATGGAATGGAATGGAATGGAATGGAATCAACCAGAATGGAATTGATTGGAATGGAATGGAGTGGAGTGGAGTGGAGTGGAGGGGATTGGAGTGGAATGGAATGGAATGGAATGGAATGGAACAGAATGGAATGGAATGGAATGGAATGGAATAGAGTGCAATGGAATGGGATGGAATCAACCAAAATGGAATAGAAAGGAATGGAATGAAATGCCATCAACCCGAATGGAATGGAATGGAATGAAATGGAAAGGAATGGAATGGAATGGAATGGAATGGAATCAAACCGAATAAAATGGAATGGAATGGAATGGGAGGGAATGGAATCCACCGGAATGGAATGGAATGGAATGGAATGGAATGGAATCCACTGGAATGGAATGGAATAGAATGGAATGGAATGGAATGAAATCAACCGGAATGGAATGTAATGGAATGAAATCAACTCGAATAGAATGGAATGGAATGGAATGGAAAAGAATGGAATCACCCCAATGGAATGGAATGGAATGGAATCAACACGAATGGAATGGAATGGAATGGAAAGGAATGGAATGGAATCAACCCGAATGGAATGGAATGGAATGGAATGGAATGGAATGGAATGGAATGGAATGGAATGGAATCACCCAGTATGGTATGGACTGGAATGCAATGGAATGGAGTGGAATCAACCCTAATAGAATGGAATGGAATGGAATGGAATGGAATGGAATCAACCTGAATGGAATGGAATGGAATGCAATGGAATGGGATGGAATCAACCGGAATGGAATGTAATGGAATGTAATGGAATGGAGTCAAACCTAAAGGAATGGAATGGAAGCGAATCAACCCGCATGGAATGGAATGGAATGGAATGGAATGGAGTGGATTCCACCCGAAAGGAATGGAATGGAATGGAATGGAATGGAATCACCCAGAATGGTATGGACTGGAATGCAATGGAATGGAGTGTAATCAACTCGAATAGAATGGAATGTAATGAAATGGAATGGAATGGAATGGAATGGAATCAACTCGAATGGAATGGAATGGAATGGACTGGAATGGAATGGAATGGAATGAAATTGAATGGAACCAACCGGAATGGAATGGAATGGAAAGGAATGGAATGGAATGGAACGGAATGGAATCAAGACGAATGGAATGGAATGGAATGGAATGGAATGGAATGGAATCAACTCGGATGGAATGGAATGGAATGGAATGGAATCAACCCGAATGGAATGGAATGGAATGTAATGGAATGGAATGGAATGGGGTCAATCGGAATGTAATGGAATGGAATGGAACGGAGTCAAGCCGAATGGAATGGAATGGAATGGAATGGAATCAACCCGAATAGAATGGAATGGAATGGAATCAACCTGAATGGAATAGAATGGAATGCAATGGAATGTAATGGAATGGTATGGAATGGATTGGAATGGAATCAAACTGAACGGAATGGAGTGGAATGGAATCAACCTGAATGGAATGGAAAGGAATGGGATGGAATGGAATGGAATCAACCTGAATGGAATGGAATGGAAAGGAATGGGATGGAAACAACTGAAATGGAATGTAATGGAATGCAATGGAATGGAGTCAAACCGAATGGTATGGAATGGAAGTGAATCAACCAGAATGTAATGTAATGGAATGGAATGGAATGGGATGGAATGGAACGGAAAGGAATGGAATGGAATCAATCCGAATGGAATGGAATGGAATGAAATGAAATGGAATGGAATGGAATGGAATGGAAAGGAATCAAACTGAATGGAATGGAATGGAATGGAATGGAATAGAATCAAAAGGAATGGAGTGGAATGGAATGGAATGGAATGGAATGGAATGGAATGGAATGGAATCGAATGAAATGGAATCAACACGAACGGAATGGAATGGAATGGAATGGAATGGAATCCACACGAATGGAATGGAATGGAAAGGAATCAACCCGATGGAATGGATTGGAATGGAATGGAATGGAATGGAATCTACCGGAATGGAATGGGATGGAATGAAATCAACCGGAATGGAATGGAATGGAATGGAATCAACCCGAATAAAATGGAATGGAAAGGAATGGAATGGAATGAAATGGAATGGAATGGAATCACCCCAATGGAATGGAATGGAATGGAATGGAATCAACCCGAATGGAATGGAATGGAATGCAATCAACCGGAATGGAATGGAATGGAAAGGAATGGAATGGAAAGGAAAGGAATCAACACGAATGAAATGGAGTGGAATGGAATGGAATGTAATAGAATGGAATGGAATGGAATGGAATCAATCGGAATGGAATGGAATGGAATCGAATGAAATGGAATCAACACGAACGGAATGGAATGGAATGGAATGGAATGGAATCCACACGAATGGAATGGAATGGAATGGAATGGAAAGGAATCAACCCGAATGGAATGGATTGGAATGGAATGGAATGGAATCTACCGGAATGGAATGGAATGGAATGGAATGGAATGGAATCAACCGGAATGGAATGGAATGGAATGGAATGGAATCATCCCGAACGGAATGGAATGGAATGGAACGGAACGGAATAGAATCGCATCACCCCAATGGAATGGAACGGAATGGAATGGAATGGAATGGAATGGAATGGAATAAACCCGAATGAAATGGAATGTAATGGAATGGAATAGAATGGAATGGAATGGAATGGAATCAATCGGAATGGAATTGAATGGAATGGAATCGAATGAAATGGAATCAACACGAACGGAATGGAATGGAATGGAATGGAATCCATACGAATGGAATGGAATGGAAAGGAATCTACCTGAATGGAATGGATTGGAATGGAATGGAATGGAATGGAATCTACCGGATTGGAATGGAATGGAATGGAATGGAATGGAATCAACCGGAATGGAATGGAAGGGAATGGAATCAACCCGAATAAAATGGAATGGAAAGGAATGGAATGGAATGAAATGGAATGGAATGGAATCACCCCAATTGAATGGAATGGAATGGAATGGAATCAACCCGAATGGAATGGAATGGAATGGAATCAACGGGAATGGAATGGAATGGAAAGGAGTGGAATGGAATGGAAAGGAATCAACCGAAATGGAATGGAATGGAATGGAATGGAATGGATTGGAATGGAATGAAATTGAATGGAATGGAATGGAATGGAATCAACCCGAATGGAATGGAATGGAATGGAATCAACCGGAATGGAATGGAATGGAAAGGAATGGAATGGAATGGAAAGGAATCAACCCAAATGGAATCGGGTGGAGTGGAATGGAATGGAATGGAATGGAATGCAATTGAATGGAATGGAATCAACCCGAATGGAATGGAATGGAATGGAATGGAATGGAATGGAATGGAATGGAATCAACCCGAATGGAATTGATTGGAATGGAATGGAGTGGAGTGGAGGGAAGTGGAGTGGACGGGATTGGAGTCAAATGCAATGGAATGGAATGGAATAGAATGGAATGGAATGGAAGAGAATGGAATGGAATGGAATGCAATAGAGTGCAATGGAATGGGATGGAATCAACCCAAATGGAATGGAAAGGAATGGAATGAAATGACATCAACCCCAATGGAATGGAATAGAATGAAATGGAAAGGAATGGAATGGAATGGAATGGAATGGAATCAAACCGAATAAAATGGAATGGAATGGAATGGGAGGGAATGGAATCCACCGGAATGGAATGGAATGGAATGGAATCCAATGGAATGGAATGGAATGGGAGGGAATGGAATCCACCGGAATGGAATGGAATGGAATGGAATCCACTGGAATGGAATGGAATGGAATGGAATGGAATGGAATGGAATGGAATGGAATCAACCAGAATGGAATGTAATGGAATGGAATCAACCCGAATAGAATGGAAGGGAATGGAATGGGACAGAATGGAATCACCCCAATGGAATGGAATGGAATGGAATGGAATGGAATCAACAGGAATGGAATGGAATGGAATGGAAAGGAATGGAATGGAATAAACCCGAATGGAATGGAATGGAATGGAATGGAATGGAATGGAATGGAATGGAATGGAATCACCCAAATGGAATGGACTGGAATGCAATAGAATGGAGTGGAATCAACCCGAATAGAATGTAATGGAATGGAATGGAATGGAATGGAATGGAATGGAATGAAATCAACCTGAATGGTATGGAATGGAAAGAATGTAATGGAATGGAATGGAATGGAATGGAATTGAATGCAATGGAATAGAGTCAACCCGAATGGAATGGAATGGAATGGAATGGAATGGAATCAACCGGAATGGAATGGAATGTAATGGAATGGAATGGAATGGATACAACTCGAATGGAATGGAATGGAATGCAATGGAATGGAATGGAATGGAACCAACCTGAATGGAATGGAATGAAATGGAATGGAAGAGAATCAACAGGAAAGGAATGGAATGTAATGGAATGGAATGGAATGGATACAGCTCGACAGGAATGGAATGGAATGGAATGGAATGGAATGGAATAGAACCAACCTGAATGGAATGGCATGGAATGGAATGGAATGGAAAGGAATGGATTCAACACGAATGTAATGGAATGGAATGGAATGGAATGGAATGGAATGGAATCAACCCTAATGGAATAGAATGGAATGGAATGGAAGGGAATCAATACGAATGGAATGGAATGGAATGGAATGGAACAGAATCAACCAGAATGGAATGGAATGGAATGGAATGGAAAGGAATAGAATCAACCTGAATGGAATGCAATGGAATGGAATGGAATGGAATCAGCCCAAATGGAATGGAATGCAATGGGATGGAATGGAATGGAATGCAATCTACCCAAATGGAATGGAATGGAATGGAATGGAATCAACTCGATTGGAATGTAATGAAATCAACATGAATAGAATGGAATCAACATGAATGGAATGGAATGGAATGGAATGGAATGCAATGGAATGGAATGGAATGGAATGGAATAGAATCAAACGGAATGGAGTGGAATGGAATGGAATGGAATGGAATTGAATGGAATGGTATCAACCCGAATGGAATGGAATGGATGGAATCAACCCGAATAGAAATGAATGGAATGGAATGGAATGGAATGGGAGGGAATGGAATCCACCGGAATGGAATGGAATGGAATGGAATCCACTGGAATGGAATGGAATGGAATGGAATGGAATGGAATGGAATGGAATGGAATGGAATGAAATGGAATCAACCGGAATGGAATGTAATGGAATGGAATCAACACGAATAGAATGGAAGGGAATGGAATGGGACAGAATGGAATCACCCCAATGGAATGGAATGGAATGGAATGGAATGGAATCAACAGGAATGGAATGGAATGGAATGGAAAGGAATGGAATGGAATAAACACGAATGGAATGGAATGGAATGGAATGGAATGGAATGGAATGGAATGGAATAGAATGGAATGGAACGGAATGGAATCAACCCGAATGGAAAGGAATGGAATGGAATGGAATGGAATCAGCCCAAATGGAATGGAATGCAATGGGATGGAATGGAATGGAATGGAATCTACCCAAATGGAATGGAATGGAATGGAATGGAATCAACTCGATTGGAATGTAATGAAATCAACATGAATGGAATGGAATCAACATGAATGGAATGGAATGGAATGGAATGGAATGGAATAGAATGGAATCACCCCAATGGAATGGAATGGAATAGAATGGAATTTAATCAACACGAATGGAATGGAATGGAAAGGAATGGAATGGAATGGAATCGAATGGGGTCAATCGGAATGTAATGGAATGGGATGGAATTGAATGGAACGGAGTCAAGCCGAATGGAATGGAATGGAATTGAATCAACCCGAATAGAATGGAATGGAATGGAATCAACCTGAATGGAATAGAATGGAATGCAATGGAATGTAATGGAATGGATTGGAATGGAATGAAACTGAAAGAATGGAGTGGAATGGAATCAAACTGAATGGAATGGAATGAAATGGAATGGAATGGAATGGAATCAACCTGAATGGAATGGAATGGAATGGAATGCGATAGAAACAACCGGAATGGAATGTAATGGAATGCAATGGAATGGAGTCAAACCGAATGGAATGGAATGGAAGCGAATCAATCAGAATGTGATGGAATGGAATGGGATGGAATGGAACGTAATGGAATGGAATGGAATCAACCCGAATGGAAAGGAATGGAATGGAATGGAAAGGAATCAACCCGAATGGAATGGATTGGAATGGAATGGAATGGAATGGAATCTACCGGAATGGAATGGAATGGAATGGAATGGAAGGGAATGGAGCGGAATCAACCGGAAAGGAATGGAATGTAATGGAGTGGAATCAACCCGAATAAAATATAATGGAAAGGAATGGAATGGAATGAAATGGAATGGAATGGAATCAACCGGAATGGAATGGAATGGAAAGGAATGGAATGGAATGGAAAGGAATCAACACGAATGGAATGGAATGGAGTGGAATGGAATGGAATGGAATGGAATGAAATGGAATGGAATGGAATCAACCCGAATGGAATGGAATGGAATGGAATGGAATGGAATGGAATGGAATCAACTCGGATGGAATGGAATGGAATGGAATGGAATCAACCCGAATGGAATGGAATGGAAAGTAATGGAATGGAATGGAATGGGGTCAATCGGAATGTAATGGAATGGAATGGAACGGAGTCAAGCCGAATGGAATGGAATGGAATGGAATCAACCCGAATAGAATGGAATGGAATGGAATCAACCTGAATGGAATAGAATGGAATGCAATGGAATGTAATGGAATTGTATGGAATGGATTGGAATGGAATCAAACTGAACGGAATGGAGTGGAATGGAATCAACCTGAATGGAATGGAAAGGAATGGGATGGAATGGAATGGAATGAACCTTAATGGAATGGAATGGAAAGGAATGGGATGGAAACAACTGGAATGGAATGTAATGGAATGCAATGGAATGGAGTCAAACCGAATGGAATGGAATGGAAGTGAATCAACCAGAATGTAATGGAATGGAATAGAATGGAATGGGATGGAATGGAACGGAAAGGAATGGAATGGAATCAACCCGAATGGAAAGGAATGGAATGGAATGGAATGGAATGGAATGGAATGGAATGGAATCCACCCGAATGGAATGGAAGGGAATGGAATGGAAAGGAATGGAATGGAAAGGAATGGAATGGAGTCAATCCGAATGGAATGGAATGGAATGAAATGAAATGGAATGGAATGGAATGGAATGGAAAGGAATCAAACTGAATGGAATGGAATGGAATGGAATGGAATAGAATCAAAAGGAATGGAGTGGAATGGAATGGAATGGAATGGAATGGAATGGAATGGAATCGAATGAAATGGAATCAACACGAACGGAATGGAATGGAATGGAATGGAATGGAATCCACACGAATGGAATGCAATGGAAAGGAATCAACCCGAATTGAATGGATTGGAATGGAATGGAATGGAATGGAATCTACCAGAATGGAATGGAATGGAATGAAATCAACCGGAATGGAATGGAAAGGAATGGAATGGAATGGAATCAACCCGAATAAAATGGAATGGAAAGGAATGGAATGGAATGAAATGGAATGGAATGGAATCACCCCAATGGAATGGAATGGAATGGAATGGAATCAACCCGAATGGAATGGAATGGAATGCAATCAACCGGAATGGAATGGAATGGAAAGGAATGGAATGGAATGGAAAGGAATCAACACGAATGAAATGCAATGGAATGGAATGGAATGGAATAGAATGGAATGGAATGTAATGGAATCAATCGGAATGGAATGGAATGGAATCGAATGAAATGGAATCAACACGAACGGAATGGAATGGAATGGAATGGAATGGAATCCACACGAATGGAATGGATTGGAATGGAATGGAATGGAATCTACCAGAATGGAATGGAATGGAATGGAATGGAATGGAATGGAATGGAATCAACCGGAATGGAATGGAATGGAATGGAATGGAATCAACCGGAATGGAATGGAATGGAATGGAATGGAATCATCCCGAACGGAATGGAATGGAATGGAACGGAACGGAATAGAATCGCATCACCCCAATGGAATGGAACGGAATGGAATGGAATGGAATGGAATGGAATGGAATGGAATAAACCCGAATGAAATGGAATGTAATGGAATGGAATGGAATAGAATGGAATGGAATGGAATGGAATCAATCGGAATGGAATTGAATGGAATGGAATCGAATGAAATGGAATCAACACGAACGGAATGGAATGGAATGGAATGGAATCGAATGAAATGGAATCAACACGAACGGAATGGAATGGAATGGAATGGAATCCATACGAATGGAATGGAATGGAAAGGAATCTACCCGAATGGAATGGATTGGAATGGAATGGAATGGAATGGAATCTACCGGATTGGAATGGAATGGAATGGAATCAACCGGAATGGAATGGAATGGAATGGAATCAACCCGAATAAAATGGAATGGAAAGGAATGGAATGGAATGAAATGGAATGGAATGGAATCACCCCAATTGAATGGAATGGAATGGAATGGAATCAACCCGAATGGAATGGAATGGAATGGAATCAACGGGAATGGAATGGAATGGAAAGGAATGGAATGGAATGGAAAGGAATCAACCCAAATGGAATGGAATGGAATGGAATGGAATGGAATGGATTGGAATGGAATGAAATTGAATGGAATGGAATGGAATGGAATCAACCCGAATGGAATGGAATGGAATGGAATGGAAACAACCGGAATGGAATGGAATGGAAAGGAATGGAATGGAATGGAAAGGAATCAACCCAAACGGAATCGGGTGGAGTGGAATGGAATGGAATGGAATGGAATGAAATTGAATGGAATGGAATCAACCCGAATGGAATGGAATGGAATGGAATGGAATGGAATGGAATGGAATGGAATGGAATGGAATCAACCCGAATGGAATGGAATGGAATGGAATGGAATGGAATGGAATGGAATGGAATGGAATGGAATCAACCCGATTGGAATTGATTGGAATGGAATGGAGTGTAGTGGAGTGAAGTGGAGTGGACGGGATTGGAGTCGAATGCAATGGAATGGAATGGAATAGAATGGAATGGAATGGAATAGAATGGAATGGAATGGAATGCAATAGAGTGCTATGGAATGGGATGGAATCAACCCAAATGGAATGGAAAGGAATGGAATGAAATGACATCAACCCGAATGGAATGGAACGGAATGAAATGGAAAGGAATGGAATGGAATGGAATGGAATGGAATCCAACCGAATAAAATGGAATGGAATGGAATGGGAGGGAATGGAATCCACCGGAATGGAATGGAATGGAATGGAATCTAATGAAATGGAATGGAATCGGAGGGAATGGAATCCACCGGAATGGAATGGAATGGAATGGAATCCACTGGAATGGAATGGAATGGAATGGAATGGAATGGAATGGAATGGAATGCAATGAAATGGAATCAACCGGAATGGAATGTAATGGAATGGAATCAACCCGAATAGAATGGAAGGGAATGGAATGGGACAGAATGGAATCACCCCAATGGAATGGAATGGAATGGAATGGAATGGAATCAACAGGAATGGAATGGAATGGAATGGAAAGGAATGGAATGGAATAAACCCGAATGTAATGGAATGGAACGGAATGGAATGGAATGGAATGGAATGGAATGGAATGGAATCACCCAAATGGAATGGACTGGAATGCAATAGAATAGAGTGGAATCAACCCGAATAGAATGAAATGGAATGGAATGGAATGGAATGGAATAGAATGGAATGGAACGGAATGGATCCAACACGAATGGAATGGAATTTAATGGAATGGAATGGAATCAACCTGAATGGAATGGGATGGAATCAACCGGAATGGAATGTAATGGAATGGAATGGAATGGAATGGAATGGAGTCAAACCTAATGGAATGGAATGGAAGCGAATCAACCCGAATGTAATGTAATGGAATGGAATGCAATGGAATGGAACGGAATGGAATCAACCCGAATGGAAAGGAATGGAATGGAATGGAATGGAATCAGCCCCAATGGAATGGAATGCAATGGGATGGAATGGAATGGAATGGAATCTACCCAAATGGAATGGAATGTAATGGAATGGAATCAACTCGATTGGAATGTAATGAAATCAACATGAATGGAATGGAATCAATATGAATGGAATGGAATGGAATGGAATGGAATGGAATGGAATGCAATGGAATGGAGTCAACCCGAATGGAATGGAATGGTATGAAAGGAATTGAATGGAAAGGAATGGAATTGAATCAACTGGAATGAAATGGAATGGAATGGAATGGAATGGAATCAACTCGAATGGAATGGAATGGAAAGGAATGGAATGGAATGGAATGGAACCAAACTGAATGGAATGGAATGGAATGGAATGGAACCAACCTGAATGGAATGGAATGGAATGGAATGGAATGGAATGGAATGGAATGGAACGGAACGGAATCAACACGAATGGAATGGAAGGGAATGGAATGGAATGGAATGGAATGGAATCAACCTGAATGAAATGGAATGGAATGGAATGGGATGGAATCAACCAGAATGTAATGTAATGTGCTGGAATGGAATGGAGTCAAAGGGAACGGAATGGAATGGAAGCGAATCAACCCGAATGTAATGGAATGGAATGGAATGGAATGGAATGGAATGGAATGGAATGGAATCAAACCGAATAAAATTGAATGGAATGGAATGGGATGGAATGGAAAGGAATCCACCGGAATGGAATGGAATGGAATGGAATGGAATGGAATGGAATGGAATGGAATGGAATGGAATGAAATCAACCTGAATGGTATGGAATGGAATGGAATGGAATGGAATGGAATGGAATGGAATGGAATTGAATGCAATGGAATAGAGTCAACCCAAATGGAATGGAATGGAATGGAATGGAATGGAATCAACCGGAATGGAATGGAATGTAATGGAATGGAATGGAATGGAATGGAATGGAATGGAATGAAATCAACCTGAATGGTATGGAATGGAAAGAATGTAATGGAATGGAATGGAATGGAATGGAATTGAATGCAATGGAATAGAGTCAACCCGAATGGAATGGAATGGAATGGAATGGAATGGAATCAACCGGAATGGAATGGAATGTAATGGAATGGAATGGAATGGATACAACTCGAATGGAATGGAATGGAATGCAATGGAATGGAATGGAATGGAACCAACCTGAATGGAATGGAATGAAATGGAATGGAAGAGAATCAACAGGAAAGGAATGGAATGTAATGGAATGGAATGGAATGGATACAGCTCGACAGGAATGGAATGGAATGGAATGGAATGGAATGGAATAGAACCAACCTGAATGGAATGGCATGGAATGGAATGGAATGGAAAGGAATGGATTCAACACGAATGTAATGGAATGGAATGGAATGGAATGGAATGGAATGGAATCAACCCTAATGGAATAGAATGGAATGGAATGGAAGGGAATCAATACGAATGGAATGGAATGGAATGGAATGGAACAGAATCAACCAGAATGGAATGGAATGGAATGGAATGGAAAGGAATAGAATCAACCTGAATGGAATGCAATGGAATGGAATGGAATGGAATCAGCCCAAATGGAATGGAATGCAATGGGATGGAATGGAATGGAATGCAATCTACCCAAATGGAATGGAATGGAATGGAATGGAATCAACTCGATTGGAATGTAATGAAATCAACATGAATAGAATGGAATCAACATGAATGGAATGGAATGGAATGGAATGGAATGCAATGGAATGGAATGGAATGGAATGGAATAGAATCAAACGGAATGGAGTGGAATGGAATGGAATGGAATGGAATTGAATGGAATGGTATCAACCCGAATGGAATGGAATGGATGGAATCAACCCGAATAGAAATGAATGGAATGGAATGGAATGGAATGGGAGGGAATGGAATCCACCGGAATGGAATGGAATGGAATGGAATCCACTGGAATGGAATGGAATGGAATGGAATGGAATGGAATGGAATGGAATGGAATGGAATGAAATGGAATCAACCGGAATGGAATGTAATGGAATGGAATCAACACGAATAGAATGGAAGGGAATGGAATGGGACAGAATGGAATCACCCCAATGGAATGGAATGGAATGGAATGGAATGGAATCAACAGGAATGGAATGGAATGGAATGGAAAGGAATGGAATGGAATAAACACGAATGGAATGGAATGGAATGGAATGGAATGGAATGGAATGGAATGGAATAGAATGGAATGGAACGGAATGGAATCAACCCGAATGGAAAGGAATGGAATGGAATGGAATGGAATCAGCCCAAATGGAATGGAATGCAATGGGATGGAATGGAATGGAATGGAATCTACCCAAATGGAATGGAATGGAATGGAATGGAATCAACTCGATTGGAATGTAATGAAATCAACATGAATGGAATGGAATCAACATGAATGGAATGGAATGGAATGGAATGGAATGGAATAGAATGGAATCACCCCAATGGAATGGAATGGAATAGAATGGAATTTAATCAACACGAATGGAATGGAATGGAAAGGAATGGAATGGAATGGAATCGAATGGGGTCAATCGGAATGTAATGGAATGGGATGGAATTGAATGGAACGGAGTCAAGCCGAATGGAATGGAATGGAATTGAATCAACCCGAATAGAATGGAATGGAATGGAATCAACCTGAATGGAATAGAATGGAATGCAATGGAATGTAATGGAATGGATTGGAATGGAATGAAACTGAAAGAATGGAGTGGAATGGAATCAAACTGAATGGAATGGAATGAAATGGAATGGAATGGAATGGAATCAACCTGAATGGAATGGAATGGAATGGAATGCGATAGAAACAACCGGAATGGAATGTAATGGAATGCAATGGAATGGAGTCAAACCGAATGGAATGGAATGGAAGCGAATCAATCAGAATGTGATGGAATGGAATGGGATGGAATGGAACGTAATGGAATGGAATGGAATCAACCCGAATGGAAAGGAATGGAATGGAATGGAAAGGAATCAACCCGAATGGAATGGATTGGAATGGAATGGAATGGAATGGAATCTACCGGAATGGAATGGAATGGAATGGAATGGAAGGGAATGGAGCGGAATCAACCGGAAAGGAATGGAATGTAATGGAGTGGAATCAACCCGAATAAAATATAATGGAAAGGAATGGAATGGAATGAAATGGAATGGAATGGAATCAACCGGAATGGAATGGAATGGAAAGGAATGGAATGGAATGGAAAGGAATCAACACGAATGGAATGGAATGGAGTGGAATGGAATGGAATGGAATGGAATGAAATGGAATGGAATGGAATCAACCCGAATGGAATGGAATGGAATGGAATGGAATGGAATGGAATGGAATCAACTCGGATGGAATGGAATGGAATGGAATGGAATCAACCCGAATGGAATGGAATGGAAAGTAATGGAATGGAATGGAATGGGGTCAATCGGAATGTAATGGAATGGAATGGAACGGAGTCAAGCCGAATGGAATGGAATGGAATGGAATCAACCCGAATAGAATGGAATGGAATGGAATCAACCTGAATGGAATAGAATGGAATGCAATGGAATGTAATGGAATTGTATGGAATGGATTGGAATGGAATCAAACTGAACGGAATGGAGTGGAATGGAATCAACCTGAATGGAATGGAAAGGAATGGGATGGAATGGAATGGAATGAACCTGAATGGAATGGAATGGAAAGGAATGGGATGGAAACAACTGGAATGGAATGTAATGGAATGCAATGGAATGGAGTCAAACCGAATGGAATGGAATGGAAGTGAATCAACCAGAATGTAATGGAATGGAATAGAATGGAATGGGATGGAATGGAACGGAAAGGAATGGAATGGAATCAACCCGAATGGAAAGGAATGGAATGGAATGGAATGGAATGGAATGGAATGGAATGGAATCCACCCGAATGGAATGGAAGGGAATGGAATGGAAAGGAATGGAATGGAAAGGAATGGAATGGAGTCAATCCGAATGGAATGGAATGGAATGAAATGAAATGGAATGGAATGGAATGGAATGGAAAGGAATCAAACTGAATGGAATGGAATGGAATGGAATGGAATAGAATCAAAAGGAATGGAGTGGAATGGAATGGAATGGAATGGAATGGAATGGAATGGAATCGAATGAAATGGAATCAACACGAACGGAATGGAATGGAATGGAATGGAATGGAATCCACACGAATGGAATGCAATGGAAAGGAATCAACCCGAATTGAATGGATTGGAATGGAATGGAATGGAATGGAATCTACCAGAATGGAATGGAATGGAATGAAATCAACCGGAATGGAATGGAAAGGAATGGAATGGAATGGAATCAACCCGAATAAAATGGAATGGAAAGGAATGGAATGGAATGAAATGGAATGGAATGGAATCACCCCAATGGAATGGAATGGAATGGAATGGAATCAACCCGAATGGAATGGAATGGAATGCAATCAACCGGAATGGAATGGAATGGAAAGGAATGGAATGGAATGGAAAGGAATCAACACGAATGAAATGCAATGGAATGGAATGGAATGGAATAGAATGGAATGGAATGTAATGGAATCAATCGGAATGGAATGGAATGGAATCGAATGAAATGGAATCAACACGAACGGAATGGAATGGAATGGAATGGAATGGAATCCACACGAATGGAATGGATTGGAATGGAATGGAATGGAATCTACCAGAATGGAATGGAATGGAATGGAATGGAATGGAATGGAATGGAATCAACCGGAATGGAATGGAATGGAATGGAATGGAATCAACCGGAATGGAATGGAATGGAATGGAATGGAATCATCCCGAACGGAATGGAATGGAATGGAACGGAACGGAATAGAATCGCATCACCCCAATGGAATGGAACGGAATGGAATGGAATGGAATGGAATGGAATGGAATGGAATAAACCCGAATGAAATGGAATGTAATGGAATGGAATGGAATAGAATGGAATGGAATGGAATGGAATCAATCGGAATGGAATTGAATGGAATGGAATCGAATGAAATGGAATCAACACGAACGGAATGGAATGGAATGGAATGGAATCGAATGAAATGGAATCAACACGAACGGAATGGAATGGAATGGAATGGAATCCATACGAATGGAATGGAATGGAAAGGAATCTACCCGAATGGAATGGATTGGAATGGAATGGAATGGAATGGAATCTACCGGATTGGAATGGAATGGAATGGAATCAACCGGAATGGAATGGAATGGAATGGAATCAACCCGAATAAAATGGAATGGAAAGGAATGGAATGGAATGAAATGGAATGGAATGGAATCACCCCAATTGAATGGAATGGAATGGAATGGAATCAACCCGAATGGAATGGAATGGAATGGAATCAACGGGAATGGAATGGAATGGAAAGGAATGGAATGGAATGGAAAGGAATCAACCCAAATGGAATGGAATGGAATGGAATGGAATGGAATGGATTGGAATGGAATGAAATTGAATGGAATGGAATGGAATGGAATCAACCCGAATGGAATGGAATGGAATGGAATGGAAACAACCGGAATGGAATGGAATGGAAAGGAATGGAATGGAATGGAAAGGAATCAACCCAAACGGAATCGGGTGGAGTGGAATGGAATGGAATGGAATGGAATGAAATTGAATGGAATGGAATCAACCCGAATGGAATGGAATGGAATGGAATGGAATGGAATGGAATGGAATGGAATGGAATCAACCCGAATGGAATGGAATGGAATGGAATGGAATGGAATGGAATGGAATGGAATGGAATGGAATCAACCCGATTGGAATTGATTGGAATGGAATGGAGTGTAGTGGAGTGAAGTGGAGTGGACGGGATTGGAGTCGAATGCAATGGAATGGAATGGAATAGAATGGAATGGAATGGAATAGAATGGAATGGAATGGAATGCAATAGAGTGCTATGGAATGGGATGGAATCAACCCAAATGGAATGGAAAGGAATGGAATGAAATGACATCAACCCGAATGGAATGGAACGGAATGAAATGGAAAGGAATGGAATGGAATGGAATGGAATGGAATCCAACCGAATAAAATGGAATGGAATGGAATGGGAGGGAATGGAATCCACCGGAATGGAATGGAATGGAATGGAATCTAATGAAATGGAATGGAATCGGAGGGAATGGAATCCACCGGAATGGAATGGAATGGAATGGAATCCACTGGAATGGAATGGAATGGAATGGAATGGAATGGAATGGAATGCAATGAAATGGAATCAACCGGAATGGAATGTAATGGAATGGAATCAACCCGAATAGAATGGAAGGGAATGGAATGGGACAGAATGGAATCACCCCAATGGAATGGAATGGAATGGAATGGAATGGAATCAACAGGAATGGAATGGAATGGAATGGAAAGGAATGGAATGGAATAAACCCGAATGTAATGGAATGGAACGGAATGGAATGGAATGGAATGGAATGGAATGGAATGGAATCACCCAAATGGAATGGACTGGAATGCAATAGAATAGAGTGGAATCAACCCGAATAGAATGAAATGGAATGGAATGGAATGGAATGGAATAGAATGGAATGGAACGGAATGGATCCAACACGAATGGAATGGAATTTAATGGAATGGAATGGAATCAACCTGAATGGAATGGGATGGAATCAACCGGAATGGAATGTAATGGAATGGAATGGAATGGAATGGAATGGAGTCAAACCTAATGGAATGGAATGGAAGCGAATCAACCCGAATGTAATGTAATGGAATGGAATGCAATGGAATGGAACGGAATGGAATCAACCCGAATGGAAAGGAATGGAATGGAATGGAATGGAATCAGCCCCAATGGAATGGAATGCAATGGGATGGAATGGAATGGAATGGAATCTACCCAAATGGAATGGAATGTAATGGAATGGAATCAACTCGATTGGAATGTAATGAAATCAACATGAATGGAATGGAATCAATATGAATGGAATGGAATGGAATGGAATGGAATGGAATGGAATGCAATGGAATGGAGTCAACCCGAATGGAATGGAATGGTATGAAAGGAATTGAATGGAAAGGAATGGAATTGAATCAACTGGAATGAAATGGAATGGAATGGAATGGAATGGAATCAACTCGAATGGAATGGAATGGAAAGGAATGGAATGGAATGGAATGGAACCAAACTGAATGGAATGGAATGGAATGGAATGGAACCAACCTGAATGGAATGGAATGGAATGGAATGGAATGGAATGGAATGGAATGGAACGGAACGGAATCAACACGAATGGAATGGAAGGGAATGGAATGGAATGGAATGGAATGGAATCAACCTGAATGAAATGGAATGGAATGGAATGGGATGGAATCAACCAGAATGTAATGTAATGTGCTGGAATGGAATGGAGTCAAAGGGAACGGAATGGAATGGAAGCGAATCAACCCGAATGTAATGGAATGGAATGGAATGGAATGGAATGGAATGGAATGGAATGGAATCAAACCGAATAAAATTGAATGGAATGGAATGGGATGGAATGGAAAGGAATCCACCGGAATGGAATGGAATGGAATGGAATGGAATGGAATGGAATGGAATGGAATGGAATGGAATGAAATCAACCTGAATGGTATGGAATGGAATGGAATGGAATGGAATGGAATGGAATGGAATGGAATTGAATGCAATGGAATAGAGTCAACCCAAATGGAATGGAATGGAATGGAATGGAATGGAATCAACCGGAATGGAATGGAATGTAATGGAATGGAATGGAATGGATACAACTCGAATGGAATGGAACGGCATGCAATGGAATGGAATGGAATGGAACCAACCTGAATGGAATGGAATGGAATGGAATGGAAGGGAATCAACCGGAATGGAATGGAATGTAATGGAATGGAATGGAATGGATACAGCTCGACTGGAATGGAATGGAATGGAATGGAATGGCATAGAACCAACCTGAACCGAATGGCATGGAATGGAAAGGAATGGAATGGAATGGATTCAACACGAATGGAATGGAATGGAATGGAGTCAACCCGAATAGAATGGAATGGAATGGAATGGAATGGAATAGAATGGAATCACCCCAATGGATTGGAATGGAATAGAATGGAATGGAATCAACACGAATGGAATGGAATGGAAAGGAATGGAATGGAATGGAATGGAACAGAATCAACCAGAATGGAATGGAATGGAATGGAAAGGAATAGAATCAACCTGAATGGAATGCAATGGAATGGAATGGAATGGAATCAGCCCAAATGGAATGGAATAGAATGGGATGGAATGGAATGGAATGGAATCTACCCAAATGGAATGGAATCGAATGGAATCAACTCGATTGGAATGTAATGAAATCAACATGAATAGAATGGAATCAACATGAATGGAATGGAATGGAATGGAATGGAATGGAATGGAATGGAATGCAATGGAATGGAGTCTACCCGAATGGAATGGATTGGAATGAAAGGAATTGAATGCAAAAGAATGTAATTGAATCAACTGGAATCGAATGGAATGGAATGGAATGGAATGGAATCAACTCGAATGGAATGGAATGGAATAGAATGGAATGGAATGGAATGGAACCAAACTGAATGGAATGGAATGGAATGGAATGGAACCAACCTGAATGGAATGGAATGGAATGGAATGGAATAGAATGGAATGGAACGGAATGGAATCAACACGAATGGAATGGAAGGGAATGGAATGGAATGGAATGGAATGGAATGGAATCATCCTGAATGAAATGGAATGGAATGGAATGGGATGGAATCAACCGGAATGTAATGTAATGTACTGGAATGGAATGGAGTCAAAGGGAACGGAATGGAATGGAAGCGAATCAACCCGAATGTAATGGAATGGAATGGAATGGAATGGAAAGGAATGGAATGGAATCAACCCGAATGGAATGGAATGGAATGGAATGGAATGGAATGGAATGGAATCAACCAGAGTGGAATGGAATGGAATGGAATAGAATCAACCCGAATGGAATGGAATGGAATGGAATGGAATGGAATGGAATGGAATGGAATGGAAAGGAATCAAATTGAATAGAATGGAATGCAATGGAATGTAATGGAATGGAATGGAATAGAATCAAACGGAATGGAGTGGAATGGAATGGAATGGAATGGAATTGAATGGAATGGTATCAACCCGAATGGAATGGAATGGAATGGAGTCAACCCGAATAGAATGGAATGGAATGGAATGGAATGGAATGGAATGGAATGGAATAGAATGGAATGGAACGGAATGGAATCAACCCGAATGGAAAGGAATGGAATGGAATGGAATGGAATCAGCCCAAATGGAATGGAATGCAATGGGATGGAATGGAATGGAATGGAATCTACCCAAATGGAATGGAATGGAATGGAATGGAATCAACTCGATTGGAATGTAATGAAATCAACATGAATGGAATGGAATCAACATGAATGGAATGGAATGGAATGGAATGGAATGGAATGGAATAGAATGGAATCACCCCAATGGAATGGAATGGAATAGAATGGAATTTAATCAACACGAATGGAATGGAATGGAAAGGAATGGAATGGAATGGAATCGAATGGGGTCAATCGGAATGTAATGGAATGGGATGGAATTGAATGGAACGGAGTCAAGCCGAATGGAATGGAATGGAATTGAATCAACCCGAATAGAATGGAATGGAATGGAATCAACCTGAATGGAATAGAATGGAATGCAATGGAATGTAATGGAATGGATTGGAATGGAATGAAACTGAAAGAATGGAGTGGAATGGAATCAAACTGAATGGAATGGAATGAAATGGAATGGAATGGAATGGAATCAACCTGAATGGAATGGAATGGAATGGAATGCGATAGAAACAACCGGAATGGAATGTAATGGAATGCAATGGAATGGAGTCAAACCGAATGGAATGGAATGGAAGCGAATCAATCAGAATGTGATGGAATGGAATGGGATGGAATGGAACGTAATGGAATGGAATGGAATCAACCCGAATGGAAAGGAATGGAATGGAATGGAAAGGAATCAACCCGAATGGAATGGATTGGAATGGAATGGAATGGAATGGAATCTACCGGAATGGAATGGAATGGAATGGAATGGAAGGGAATGGAGCGGAATCAACCGGAAAGGAATGGAATGTAATGGAGTGGAATCAACCCGAATAAAATATAATGGAAAGGAATGGAATGGAATGAAATGGAATGGAATGGAATCAACCGGAATGGAATGGAATGGAAAGGAATGGAATGGAATGGAAAGGAATCAACACGAATGGAATGGAATGGAGTGGAATGGAATGGAATGGAATGGAATGAAATGGAATGGAATGGAATCAACCCGAATGGAATGGAATGGAATGGAATGGAATGGAATGGAATGGAATCAACTCGGATGGAATGGAATGGAATGGAATGGAATCAACCCGAATGGAATGGAATGGAAAGTAATGGAATGGAATGGAATGGGGTCAATCGGAATGTAATGGAATGGAATGGAACGGAGTCAAGCCGAATGGAATGGAATGGAATGGAATCAACCCGAATAGAATGGAATGGAATGGAATCAACCTGAATGGAATAGAATGGAATGCAATGGAATGTAATGGAATTGTATGGAATGGATTGGAATGGAATCAAACTGAACGGAATGGAGTGGAATGGAATCAACCTGAATGGAATGGAAAGGAATGGGATGGAATGGAATGGAATGAACCTGAATGGAATGGAATGGAAAGGAATGGGATGGAAACAACTGGAATGGAATGTAATGGAATGCAATGGAATGGAGTCAAACCGAATGGAATGGAATGGAAGTGAATCAACCAGAATGTAATGGAATGGAATAGAATGGAATGGGATGGAATGGAACGGAAAGGAATGGAATGGAATCAACCCGAATGGAAAGGAATGGAATGGAATGGAATGGAATGGAATGGAATGGAATGGAATCCACCCGAATGGAATGGAAGGGAATGGAATGGAAAGGAATGGAATGGAAAGGAATGGAATGGAGTCAATCCGAATGGAATGGAATGGAATGAAATGAAATGGAATGGAATGGAATGGAATGGAAAGGAATCAAACTGAATGGAATGGAATGGAATGGAATGGAATAGAATCAAAAGGAATGGAGTGGAATGGAATGGAATGGAATGGAATGGAATGGAATGGAATCGAATGAAATGGAATCAACACGAACGGAATGGAATGGAATGGAATGGAATGGAATCCACACGAATGGAATGCAATGGAAAGGAATCAACCCGAATTGAATGGATTGGAATGGAATGGAATGGAATGGAATCTACCAGAATGGAATGGAATGGAATGAAATCAACCGGAATGGAATGGAAAGGAATGGAATGGAATGGAATCAACCCGAATAAAATGGAATGGAAAGGAATGGAATGGAATGAAATGGAATGGAATGGAATCACCCCAATGGAATGGAATGGAATGGAATGGAATCAACCCGAATGGAATGGAATGGAATGCAATCAACCGGAATGGAATGGAATGGAAAGGAATGGAATGGAATGGAAAGGAATCAACACGAATGAAATGCAATGGAATGGAATGGAATGGAATAGAATGGAATGGAATGTAATGGAATCAATCGGAATGGAATGGAATGGAATCGAATGAAATGGAATCAACACGAACGGAATGGAATGGAATGGAATGGAATGGAATCCACACGAATGGAATGGATTGGAATGGAATGGAATGGAATCTACCAGAATGGAATGGAATGGAATGGAATGGAATGGAATGGAATGGAATCAACCGGAATGGAATGGAATGGAATGGAATGGAATCAACCGGAATGGAATGGAATGGAATGGAATGGAATCATCCCGAACGGAATGGAATGGAATGGAACGGAACGGAATAGAATCGCATCACCCCAATGGAATGGAACGGAATGGAATGGAATGGAATGGAATGGAATGGAATGGAATAAACCCGAATGAAATGGAATGTAATGGAATGGAATGGAATAGAATGGAATGGAATGGAATGGAATCAATCGGAATGGAATTGAATGGAATGGAATCGAATGAAATGGAATCAACACGAACGGAATGGAATGGAATGGAATGGAATCGAATGAAATGGAATCAACACGAACGGAATGGAATGGAATGGAATGGAATCCATACGAATGGAATGGAATGGAAAGGAATCTACCCGAATGGAATGGATTGGAATGGAATGGAATGGAATGGAATCTACCGGATTGGAATGGAATGGAATGGAATCAACCGGAATGGAATGGAATGGAATGGAATCAACCCGAATAAAATGGAATGGAAAGGAATGGAATGGAATGAAATGGAATGGAATGGAATCACCCCAATTGAATGGAATGGAATGGAATGGAATCAACCCGAATGGAATGGAATGGAATGGAATCAACGGGAATGGAATGGAATGGAAAGGAATGGAATGGAATGGAAAGGAATCAACCCAAATGGAATGGAATGGAATGGAATGGAATGGAATGGATTGGAATGGAATGAAATTGAATGGAATGGAATGGAATGGAATCAACCCGAATGGAATGGAATGGAATGGAATGGAAACAACCGGAATGGAATGGAATGGAAAGGAATGGAATGGAATGGAAAGGAATCAACCCAAACGGAATCGGGTGGAGTGGAATGGAATGGAATGGAATGGAATGAAATTGAATGGAATGGAATCAACCCGAATGGAATGGAATGGAATGGAATGGAATGGAATGGAATGGAATGGAATGGAATGGAATCAACCCGAATGGAATGGAATGGAATGGAATGGAATGGAATGGAATGGAATGGAATGGAATGGAATCAACCCGATTGGAATTGATTGGAATGGAATGGAGTGTAGTGGAGTGAAGTGGAGTGGACGGGATTGGAGTCGAATGCAATGGAATGGAATGGAATAGAATGGAATGGAATGGAATAGAATGGAATGGAATGGAATGCAATAGAGTGCTATGGAATGGGATGGAATCAACCCAAATGGAATGGAAAGGAATGGAATGAAATGACATCAACCCGAATGGAATGGAACGGAATGAAATGGAAAGGAATGGAATGGAATGGAATGGAATGGAATCCAACCGAATAAAATGGAATGGAATGGAATGGGAGGGAATGGAATCCACCGGAATGGAATGGAATGGAATGGAATCTAATGAAATGGAATGGAATCGGAGGGAATGGAATCCACCGGAATGGAATGGAATGGAATGGAATCCACTGGAATGGAATGGAATGGAATGGAATGGAATGGAATGGAATGCAATGAAATGGAATCAACCGGAATGGAATGTAATGGAATGGAATCAACCCGAATAGAATGGAAGGGAATGGAATGGGACAGAATGGAATCACCCCAATGGAATGGAATGGAATGGAATGGAATGGAATCAACAGGAATGGAATGGAATGGAATGGAAAGGAATGGAATGGAATAAACCCGAATGTAATGGAATGGAACGGAATGGAATGGAATGGAATGGAATGGAATGGAATGGAATCACCCAAATGGAATGGACTGGAATGCAATAGAATAGAGTGGAATCAACCCGAATAGAATGAAATGGAATGGAATGGAATGGAATGGAATAGAATGGAATGGAACGGAATGGATCCAACACGAATGGAATGGAATTTAATGGAATGGAATGGAATCAACCTGAATGGAATGGGATGGAATCAACCGGAATGGAATGTAATGGAATGGAATGGAATGGAATGGAATGGAGTCAAACCTAATGGAATGGAATGGAAGCGAATCAACCCGAATGTAATGTAATGGAATGGAATGCAATGGAATGGAACGGAATGGAATCAACCCGAATGGAAAGGAATGGAATGGAATGGAATGGAATCAGCCCCAATGGAATGGAATGCAATGGGATGGAATGGAATGGAATGGAATCTACCCAAATGGAATGGAATGTAATGGAATGGAATCAACTCGATTGGAATGTAATGAAATCAACATGAATGGAATGGAATCAATATGAATGGAATGGAATGGAATGGAATGGAATGGAATGCAATGGAATGGAGTCAACCCGAATGGAATGGAATGGTATGAAAGGAATTGAATGGAAAGGAATGGAATTGAATCAACTGGAATGAAATGGAATGGAATGGAATGGAATGGAATCAACTCGAATGGAATGGAATGGAAAGGAATGGAATGGAATGGAATGGAACCAAACTGAATGGAATGGAATGGAATGGAATGGAACCAACCTGAATGGAATGGAATGGAATGGAATGGAATGGAATGGAATGGAATGGAACGGAACGGAATCAACACGAATGGAATGGAAGGGAATGGAATGGAATGGAATGGAATGGAATCAACCTGAATGAAATGGAATGGAATGGAATGGGATGGAATCAACCAGAATGTAATGTAATGTGCTGGAATGGAATGGAGTCAAAGGGAACGGAATGGAATGGAAGCGAATCAACCCGAATGTAATGGAATGGAATGGAATGGAATGGAATGGAATGGAATGGAATGGAATCAAACCGAATAAAATTGAATGGAATGGAATGGGATGGAATGGAAAGGAATCCACCGGAATGGAATGGAATGGAATGGAATGGAATGGAATGGAATGGAATGGAATGGAATGAAATCAACCTGAATGGTATGGAATGGAATGGAATGGAATGGAATGGAATGGAATGGAATGGAATTGAATGCAATGGAATAGAGTCAACCCAAATGGAATGGAATGGAATGGAATGGAATGGAATCAACCGGAATGGAATGGAATGTAATGGAATGGAATGGAATGGATACAACTCGAATGGAATGGAACGGCATGCAATGGAATGGAATGGAATGGAACCAACCTGAATGGAATGGAATGGAATGGAATGGAAGGGAATCAACCGGAATGGAATGGAATGTAATGGAATGGAATGGAATGGATACAGCTCGACTGGAATGGAATGGAATGGAATGGAATGGCATAGAACCAACCTGAACCGAATGGCATGGAATGGAAAGGAATGGAATGGAATGGATTCAACACGAATGGAATGGAATGGAATGGAGTCAACCCGAATAGAATGGAATGGAATGGAATGGAATGGAGTAGAATGGAATCACCCCAATGGATTGGAATGGAATAGAATGGAATGGAATCAACACGAATGGAATGGAATGGAAAGGAATGGAATGGAATGGAATGGAACAGAATCAACCAGAATGGAATGGAATGGAATGGAAAGGAATAGAATCAACCTGAATGGAATGCAATGGAATGGAATGGAATGGAATCAGCCCAAATGGAATGGAATAGAATGGGATGGAATGGAATGGAATGGAATCTACCCAAATGGAATGGAATCGAATGGAATCAACTCGATTGGAATGTAATGAAATCAACATGAATAGAATGGAATCAACATGAATGGAATGGAATGGAATGGAATGGAATGGAATGGAATGGAATGCAATGGAATGGAGTCTACCCGAATGGAATGGATTGGAATGAAAGGAATTGAATGCAAAAGAATGTAATTGAATCAACTGGAATCGAATGGAATGGAATGGAATGGAATGGAATCAACTCGAATGGAATGGAATGGAATAGAATGGAATGGAATGGAATGGAACCAAACTGAATGGAATGGAATGGAATGGAATGGAACCAACCTGAATGGAATGGAATGGAATGGAATGGAATAGAATGGAATGGAACGGAATGGAATCAACACGAATGGAATGGAAGGGAATGGAATGGAATGGAATGGAATGGAATGGAATCATCCTGAATGAAATGGAATGGAATGGAATGGGATGGAATCAACCGGAATGTAATGTAATGTACTGGAATGGAATGGAGTCAAAGGGAACGGAATGGAATGGAAGCGAATCAACCCGAATGTAATGGAATGGAATGGAATGGAATGGAAAGGAATGGAATGGAATCAACCCGAATGGAATGGAATGGAATGGAATGGAATGGAATGGAATGGAATCAACCAGAGTGGAATGGAATGGAATGGAATAGAATCAACCCGAATGGAATGGAATGGAATGGAATGGAATGGAATGGAATGGAATGGAAAGGAATCAAATTGAATAGAATGGAATGCAATGGAATGTAATGGAATGGAATGGAATAGAATCAAACGGAATGGAGTGGAATGGAATGGAATGGAATGGAATTGAATGGAATGGTATCAACCCGAATGGAATGGAATGGAATGGAGTCAACCCGAATAGAATGGAATGGAATGGAATGGAATGGAATAGAATGGAATCACCCCAATGGAATGGAATGGAATAGAATGGAATGGAATCAACACGAATGGAATGGAATGGAAAGGAATGGAATGGAATGGAATCGAATGGGGTCAATCGGAATGTAATGGAATGGAATGGAATGGAATGGAACGGAGTCAAGCCGAATGGAATGGAATGGAATGGAATCAACCCGAATAGAATGGAATGGAATGGAATCAACCTGAATGGAATAGAATGGAATGCAATGGAATGTAATGGAATGGATTGGATTGGAATGAAGCTGAAAGGAATGGAGTGGAATGGATTCAACCTGAATGGAATGGAAAGGAATGGGATGGAATGGAATGGAATCAACCTGAATGGAATGGAATGGAAAGGAATGGGATGGAAACAACTGGAATGGAATGGAATGGAATGCAATGGAATGGAGTCAAACCGAATGGAATGGAATGGAAGTGAATCAACCAGAATGTAATGGAATGGAATGGAATGGAATGGGATGGAATGGAACGGAAAGGAATGGAATGGAATCAACCCGAATGGAAAGGAATGGAATGGAATGGAATGGAATGGAATGGAATGGAATGGAATGGAATCCACACAAATGGAATGGAAGGGAATGGAATGGAAAGGAATGGAATGGAAAGGAATGGAATGGAGTCAACCCGAATGGAATGGAATGGTATGAAAGGAATTGAATGGAAAGGAATGGAATTGAATCAACTGGAATGAAATGGAATGGAATGGAATGGAATGGAATCAACTCGAATGGAATGGAATGGAAAGGAATGGAATGGAATGGAATGGAACCAAACTGAATGGAATGGAATGGAATGGAATGGAACCAACCTGAATGGAATGGAATGGAATGGAATGGAATGGAATGGAATGGAATGGAACGGAACGGAATCAACACGAATGGAATGGAAGGGAATGGAATGGAATGGAATGGAATGGAATCAACCTGAATGAAATGGAATGGAATGGAATGGGATGGAATCAACCAGAATGTAATGTAATGTGCTGGAATGGAATGGAGTCAAAGGGAACGGAATGGAATGGAAGCGAATCAACCCGAATGTAATGGAATGGAATGGAATGGAATGGAATGGAATGGAATGGAATGGAATCAAACCGAATAAAATTGAATGGAATGGAATGGGATGGAATGGAAAGGAATCCACCGGAATGGAATGGAATGGAATGGAATGGAATGGAATGGAATGGAATGGAATGGAATGAAATCAACCTGAATGGTATGGAATGGAATGGAATGGAATGGAATGGAATGGAATGGAATGGAATTGAATGCAATGGAATAGAGTCAACCCAAATGGAATGGAATGGAATGGAATGGAATGGAATCAACCGGAATGGAATGGAATGTAATGGAATGGAATGGAATGGATACAACTCGAATGGAATGGAACGGCATGCAATGGAATGGAATGGAATGGAACCAACCTGAATGGAATGGAATGGAATGGAATGGAAGGGAATCAACCGGAATGGAATGGAATGTAATGGAATGGAATGGAATGGATACAGCTCGACTGGAATGGAATGGAATGGAATGGAATGGCATAGAACCAACCTGAACCGAATGGCATGGAATGGAAAGGAATGGAATGGAATGGATTCAACACGAATGGAATGGAATGGAATGGAGTCAACCCGAATAGAATGGAATGGAATGGAATGGAATGGAATAGAATGGAATCACCCCAATGGATTGGAATGGAATAGAATGGAATGGAATCAACACGAATGGAATGGAATGGAAAGGAATGGAATGGAATGGAATGGAACAGAATCAACCAGAATGGAATGGAATGGAATGGAAAGGAATAGAATCAACCTGAATGGAATGCAATGGAATGGAATGGAATGGAATCAGCCCAAATGGAATGGAATAGAATGGGATGGAATGGAATGGAATGGAATCTACCCAAATGGAATGGAATCGAATGGAATCAACTCGATTGGAATGTAATGAAATCAACATGAATAGAATGGAATCAACATGAATGGAATGGAATGGAATGGAATGGAATGGAATGGAATGGAATGCAATGGAATGGAGTCTACCCGAATGGAATGGATTGGAATGAAAGGAATTGAATGCAAAAGAATGTAATTGAATCAACTGGAATCGAATGGAATGGAATGGAATGGAATGGAATCAACTCGAATGGAATGGAATGGAATAGAATGGAATGGAATGGAATGGAACCAAACTGAATGGAATGGAATGGAATGGAATGGAACCAACCTGAATGGAATGGAATGGAATGGAATGGAATAGAATGGAATGGAACGGAATGGAATCAACACGAATGGAATGGAAGGGAATGGAATGGAATGGAATGGAATGGAATGGAATCATCCTGAATGAAATGGAATGGAATGGAATGGGATGGAATCAACCGGAATGTAATGTAATGTACTGGAATGGAATGGAGTCAAAGGGAACGGAATGGAATGGAAGCGAATCAACCCGAATGTAATGGAATGGAATGGAATGGAATGGAAAGGAATGGAATGGAATCAACCCGAATGGAATGGAATGGAATGGAATGGAATGGAATGGAATGGAATGGAAAGGAATCAAATTGAATAGAATGGAATGCAATGGAATGTAATGGAATGGAATGGAATAGAATCAAACGGAATGGAGTGGAATGGAATGGAATGGAATGGAATTGAATGGAATGGTATCAACCCGAATGGAATGGAATGGAATGGAGTCAACCCGAATAGAATGGAATGGAATGGAATGGAATGGAATAGAATGGAATCACCCCAATGGAATGGAATGGAATAGAATGGAATGGAATCAACACGAATGGAATGGAATGGAAAGGAATGGAATGGAATGGAATCGAATGGGGTCAATCGGAATGTAATGGAATGGAATGGAATGGAATGGAACGGAGTCAAGCCGAATGGAATGGAATGGAATGGAATCAACCCGAATAGAATGGAATGGAATGGAATCAACCTGAATGGAATAGAATGGAATGCAATGGAATGTAATGGAATGGATTGGATTGGAATGAAGCTGAAAGGAATGGAGTGGAATGGATTCAACCTGAATGGAATGGAAAGGAATGGGATGGAATGGAATGGAATCAACCTGAATGGAATGGAATGGAAAGGAATGGGATGGAAACAACTGGAATGGAATGGAATGGAATGCAATGGAATGGAGTCAAACCGAATGGAATGGAATGGAAGTGAATCAACCAGAATGTAATGGAATGGAATGGAATGGAATGGGATGGAATGGAACGGAAAGGAATGGAATGGAATCAACCCGAATGGAAAGGAATGGAATGGAATGGAATGGAATGGAATGGAATGGAATGGAATGGAATCCACACAAATGGAATGGAAGGGAATGGAATGGAAAGGAATGGAATGGAAAGGAATGGAATGGAGTCAATCCGAATGGAATGGAATGGAATGAAATGAAATGGAATGGAATGGAATGGAATGGAAAGGAATCAAACTGAATGGAATGGAATGGAATGGAATGGAATAGAATGAAATGGAATCAACACGAACGGAATGGAATGGAATGGAATGGAATGGAATCCACACGAATGGAATGGAATGGAATGGAATGGAAAGGAATCAACCCGAATGGAATGGATTGGAATGGAATGGAATGGAATGGAATCTACCTGAATGGAATGGAATGGAATGAAATCAACCGGAATGGATTGGAATGGAATGGAATGGAATCAACCCGAATAAAATGGAATGGAAAGGAATGGAATGGAATGAAATGGAATGGAATGGAATCACCCCTATGGAATGGAATGGAATGGAATGGAATCAAACCGAATGGAATGGAATGGAATGCAATCAACCGGAATGGAATGGAATGGAATGGAAAGGAATCAACACGAATGAAATGGAATGGAATGGAATGGAATGGAATAGAATGGAATGGAATGGAATGGAATCAATCGGAATGGAATGGAATGGAATTGAATGAAATGGAATCAACACAAACGGAATGGAATGGAATGGAATGGAATGGAATCCACACGAATGGAATGGAATGGAAAGGAATCAACCCGAATGGAATGGATTGGAATGGAATGGAATGGAATCTACCGGAATGGATTGGAATGGAATGGAATGGAAAGGAATGGAATGGAATGGAATGGAATCATCCCGAACGGAATGGAATGGAATGGAACGGAACGGAATAGAATCGCATCACCCCAATGGAATGGAACGGAATGGAATGGAATGGAATGGAATGGAATGGAATGGAATGGAATAAACCCGAATTAAATGGAATGTAATGGAATGGAATGGAATAGAATGGAATGGAATGGAATGGAATCAATCGGAATGGAATTGAATGGAATGGAATCGAATGAAATGGAATCAACACGAACGGAATGGAATGGAATGGAATGGAATGGAATGGAATCCATACGAATGTAATGGAATGGAAAGGAATCAACCCGAATGGAATGGATTGGAATGGAATGGAATGGAATGGAATCTACCGGATTGGAATGGAATGGAATGGAATGGAATCAACCGGAATGGAATGGAGTGGAATGGAATGGAAAGGAATCAAATTGAATAGAATGGAATGCAATGGAATGGAATGGAATGGAATGGAATAGAATCAAACGGAATGGAGTGGAATGGAATGGAATGGAATGGAATTGAATGGAATGGTATCAACCCGAATGGAATGGAATGGAATGGAATCAACCCGAATAGAATGGAATGGAATGGAATGGAATGGAATGGGAGGGAATGGAATCCACCGGAATGGAATGGAATGGAATGGAATCCAATGGAATGGAATGGAATGGGATGGAATGGAATCCACCGGAATGGAATGGAATGGAATGCAATCAACCGGAATGGAATGTAATGGAATGGAATCAACCCGAATAGAATGGAAGGGAATGGAATGGGACAGAATGGAATCACCCCAATGGAATGGAATGGAATGGAATGGAATCAACAGGAATGGAATGGAATGGAATGGAAAGGAATGGAATGGAATAAACCCGAATGGAATGGAATGGAATGGAATGGAATGGAATAGAATGGAATGGAACGGAATGGAATCAACA
This sequence comes from Pan paniscus, assembly GCF_029289425.2. NCBI lineage: Eukaryota > Metazoa > Chordata > Mammalia > Primates > Hominidae > Pan > Pan paniscus. The sequence continues at coordinate 63,759,054 of NC_073260.2, read as the reverse complement.
CGAATGGAATGGAATGGAATGGAATGGAATGGAATCAACCTGAATGGAATGGGATGGAATCAACCGGAATGGAATGTAATGGAATGGAATGGAATGGAATGGAATGGAGTCAAACCTAATGGAATGGACTGGAAGCGAATCAACCCGAATGTAATGTAATGTAATGGAATGGAATGGAATGGAACGGAATGGAATGGAATGGAATCAACCCGAATGGAAAGGAATGGAATGGAATGGAATGGAATCAGCCCAAATGGAATGGAATGCAATGGGATGGAATGGAATGGAATGGAATCTACCCAAATGGAATGGAATGGAATGGAATGGAATCAACTCGATTGGAATGTAATGAAATCAACATGAATGGAATGGAATCAACATGAATGGAATGGAATGGAATGGAATGGAATGGAATAGAATGGAATCACCCCAATGGAATGGAATGGACTAGATTGGAATGGAATCAACACAAATGGAATGGAATGGAAAGGAATGGAATGGAATGGAATCGAATGGGGTCAATCGGAATGTAATGGAATGGAATGGAATTGAATGGAACGGAGTCAAGCCGAATGGAATGGAATGGAATGGAATCAACCCGAATAGAATGTAATGGAATGGAATCAACCTGAATGGAATAGAATGGAATGCAATGGAATGTAATGGAATGGATTGGAATGGAATGAAACTGAAAGGAATGGAGTGGAATGGAATCAAACTGAATGGAATGGAATGAAATGGAATGGAATGGAATGGAATCATCCTGAATGGAATGGAATGGAATGGAATGCGATAGAAACAACCGGAATGGAATGTAATGGAATGCAATGGAATGGAGTCAAACCGAATGGAATGGAATGGAAGCGAATCAACAAGAATGTGATGGAATGGAATGGGATGGAATGGAACGTAATGGAATGGAATGGAATCAACCCGAATGGAAAGGAATGGAATGGAATGGAAAGGAATCAACCCGAATGGAATGGATTGGAATGGAATGGAATGGAATGGAATCTACCGGAATGGAATGGAATGGAATGGAATGGAATGGAATGGAATGGAATGGAGCGGAATCAACAGGAAAGGAATGGAATGTAATGGAGTGGAATCAACCCGAATAAAATGGAATGGAAAGGAATGGAATGGAATGAAATGGAATGGAATGGAATCACCCCAATTGAATGGAATGGAATGGAATTGAATGGAATCTACCCGAATGGAATGGAATGGAATCAACCAGAATGGAATGGAATGGAAAGGAATGGAATGGAATGGAAAGGAATCAACACGAATGGAATGGAATGGAGTGGAATGGAATGGAATGGAATGGAATGAAATGGAATCAACCCGAATGGAATGGAATGGAATGGAATGGAATGGAATGGAATGGAATGGAATCAACCAGAATGGAATTGATTGGAATGGAATGGAGTGGAGAGGAGTGGAGGGGATTGGAGTGGAATGGAATGCAATGGAATGGAATGGAATAGAATGGAATGGAATGGAATAGAGTGCAATGGAATGGGATGGAATCAACCAAAATGGAATAGAAAGGAATGGAATGAAATGCCATCAACCCGAATGGAATGGAATGGAATGAAATGGAAAGGAATGGAATGGAATGGAATGGAATGGAATCAAACCGAATAAAATGGAATGGAATGGAATGGGAGTGAATGGAATCCACCGGAATGGAATGGAATGGAATGGAATGGAATCCACTGGAATGGAATGGAATAGAATGGAATGGAATGGAATGAAATCAACCGGAATGGAATGTAATGGAATGGAATCAACTCGAATAGAATGGAATGGAATCGAATGGAAAAGAATGGAATCACCACAATGGAATGGAATGGAATGGAATGGAATGGAATGGAATCAACACGAATGGAATGGAATGGAATGGAAAGGAATGGAATGGAATCAACCCGAATGGAATGGAATGGAATGGAATAGAATGGAATGGAATGGAATCACCCAGTATGGTATGGACTGGAATGCAATGGAATGGAGTGGAATCAACCCTAATAGAATGGAATGGAATGGAATGGAATGGAATGGAATCAACCTGAATGGAATGGAATGGAATGCAATGGAATGGGATGGAATCAACCGGAATGGAATGTAATGGAATGTAATGGAATGGAGTCAAACCTAATGGAATGGAATGGAAGCGAATCAACCCGCATGTAATGGAATGGAATGGAATGGAATGGAATGGAATGGAGTGGATTCCACCCGAATGGAATGGAATGGAATGGAATGGAATGGAATCACCCAGAATGGTATGGACTGGAATGCAATGGAATGGAGTGGATTCAACCCGAATAGAATGGAATGTAATGAAATGGAATGGAATGGAATGGAATGGAATCAACTCGAATGGAATGGAATGGAATGGAATGGGATGGAATGGAATGGAATGAAATAGAATGGAACCAACCGGAATGGAATGGAATGGAATGGAATGGAATGGAATGGAGCGGAATGGAATCAAGACGAATGGAATGGAATGGAATGGAATGGAATGGAATGGAATGGAATCAACTCGGATGGAATGGAATGGAATGGAATGGAATCAACCCGAATGGAATGGAATGGAATGGAATGGAATGGGTTCAATCGGAATGTAATGGAATGGAATGGAACGGAGTCAAGCCGAATGGAATGGAATGGAATGGAATCAACCCGAATAGAATGGAATGGAATGGAATCAACCTGAATGGAATAGAATGGAATGCAATGGAATGTAATGGAATGGTATGGAATGGATTGGAATGGAATCAAACTGAACGGAATGGAGTGGAATGGAATCAACCTGAATGGAATGGAAAGGAATGGGATGGAATGGAATGGAATCAACCTGAATGGAATGGAATGGAAAGGAATGGGATGGAAAAAACTGGAATGGAATGTAATGGAATGCAATGGAATGGAGTCAAACCGAATGGAATGGAATGGAAGTGAATCAACCAGAATGTAATGGAATGGAATGGAATGGAATGGGATGGAATGGAACGGAAAGGAATGGAATGGAATCAACCCGAATGGAAAGGAATGGAATGGAATGGAATGGAATGGAATGGAATGGAATGGAATGGAATGGAATCCACCCGAATGGAATGGAAGGGAATGGAATGGAAAGGAATGGAATGGAAAGGAATGGAATGGAGTCAATCCGAATGGAATGGAATGGAATGAAATGAAATGGAATGGAATGGAATGGAATGGAAAGGAATCAAACTGAATGGAATGGAATGGAATGGAATGGAATAGAATCAAAAGGAATGGAGTGGAATGGAATGGAATGGAATGGAATTGAATGGAATCGAATGAAATGGAATCAACACGAACGGAATGGAATGGAATGGAATGGAATGGAATCCACACGAATGGAATGGAATGGAATGGAATGGAAAGGAATCAACCCGAATGGAATGGATTGGAATGGAATGGAATGGAATCTACCTGAATGGAATGGAATGGAATGAAATCAACCGGAATGGAATGGAATGGAATGGAATGGAATGGAATCAACCCGAATAAAATGGAATGGAAAGGAATGGAATGGAATGAAATGGAATGGAATGGAATCACCCCTATGCAATGGAATGGAATGGAATGGAATCAACCTGAATGGAATGGAATGGAATGCAATCAACCGGAATGGAATGGAATGGAAAGGAATGGAATGGAATGGAAAGGAATCAACACGAATGAAATGGAATGGAATGGAATGGAATGGAATAGAATGGAATGGAATGGAATGGAATCAATCGGAATGGAATGGAATGGAATCGAATGAAATGGAATCAACACGAACGGAATGGAATGGAATGGAATGGAATGGAATGGAATCCACACGAATGGAATGGAATGGAATGGAATGGAAAGGAATCAACCCGAATGGAATGGATTGGAATGGAATGGAATGGAATCTACCGGAATGGAATGGAATGGAATGGAAAGGAATGGAATGGAATGGAATGGAATCATCCCGAACGGAATGGAATGGAATGGAACGGAACGGAATAGAATCGCATCACCCCAATGGAATGGAACGGAATGGAATGGAATGGAATGGAATGGAATGGAATGGAATGAACCCGAATGAAATGGAATGTAATGGAATGGAATGGAATAGAATGGAATGGAATGGAATGGAATCAATCGGAATGGAATTGAATGGAATGGAATCGAATGAAATGGAATCAACAAGAACGGAATGGAATGGAATGGAATGGAATCCATACGAATGGAATGGAATGCAAAGGAATCAACCCGAATGGAATGGATTGGAATGGAATGGAATGGAATGGAATCTACCGGATTGGAATGGAATGGAATGGAATGGAATGGAATCAACCGGAATGGAATGGAATGGAATGGAATCAACCCGAATAAAATGGAATGGAAAGGAATGGAATGGAATGAAATGGAATGGAATGGAATCACCCCAATTGAATGGAATGGAATGGAATGGAATCAACCCGAATGGAATGGAATGGAATGGAATCAACCGGAATGGAATGTAATGGAAAGGAATGGAATGGAATGGAAAGGAATCAACGCAAATGGAATGGAATGGAATGGAATGGAATGGAAAGGATTGGAATGGAATGAAATTGAATGGAATGGAATGGAATGGAATCAACCCGAATGGAATGGAATGGAATGGAATCAACAGGAATGGAATGGATTGGAAAGGAATGGAATGGAATGGAAAGGAATCAACCCAAATGGAATCGGGTGGAGTGGAATGGAATGGAATGGAATGGAATTGAATGGAATGGAATGGAATCAACCCGTATGGAATTGATTGGAATGGAATGGAGTGGAGTGGAGTGAAGTGGAGTGGACGGGATTGGAGTCGAATGCAATGGAATGGAATGGAATAGAATGGAATGGAATGGAATAGAATGGAATGGAATGGAATGCAATAGAGTGCAATGGAATGGGATGGAATCAACCCAAATGGAATGGAAAGGAATGGAATGAAATGACATCAACCCGAATGGAATGGAATGGAATGAAATGGAAAGGAATGGAATGGAATGGAATGGATTGGAATCAAACCGAATAAAATGGAATGGAATGGAATGGGAGGGAATGGAATCCACCGGAATGGAATGGAATGGAATGGAATCCAATGGGATGGAATGGAATGGGAGGGAATGGAATCCACCGGAATGGAATGGAATGGAATGGAATCCACTGGAATGGAATGGAATTGAATGGAATGGAATGGAATGAAATGGAATCAACCAGAATGGAATGTAATGGAATGGAATCAACCCGAATAGAATGGAAGGGAATGGAATGGGACAGAATGGAATCACCCCAATGGAATGGAATGGAATGGAATGGAATGGAATCAACAGGAATGGAATGGAATGGAATGGAAAGGAATGGAATGGAATAAACCCGAATGGAATGGAATGGAATGGAATGGAATGGAATGGAATGGAATCACCCAAATGGAATGGACTGGAATGCAATAGAATGGAGTGGAATCAACCCGAATAGAATGAAATGGAATGGAATGGAATGGAATGGAATAGAACGGAATGGAACGGAATGGAATCAACACGAATGGAATGGAATGGAATGGAATGGAATGGAATGGAATCAACCTGAATGGAATGGGATGGAATCAACCGGAATGGAATGTAATGGAATGGAATGTAATGGAATGGAATGGAGTCAAACCTAATGGAATGGAATGGAATCCACACGAATGGAATGGAATGGAAAGGAATCAACCCGAATGGAATGGATTGGAATGGAATGGAATGGAATCTACCGGAATGGATTGGAATGGAATGGAATGGAAAGGAATGGAATGGAATGGAATGGAATCATCCCGAACGGAATGGAATGGAATGGAACGGAACGGAATAGAATCGCATCACCCCAATGGAATGGAACGGAATGGAATGGAATGGAATGGAATGGAATGGAATGGAATGGAATAAACCCGAATTAAATGGAATGTAATGGAATGGAATGGAATAGAATGGAATGGAATGGAATGGAATCAATCGGAATGGAATTGAATGGAATGGAATCGAATGAAATGGAATCAACACGAACGGAATGGAATGGAATGGAATGGAATGGAATGGAATCCATACGAATGTAATGGAATGGAAAGGAATCAACCCGAATGGAATGGATTGGAATGGAATGGAATGGAATGGAATCTACCGGATTGGAATGGAATGGAATGGAATGGAATCAACCGGAATGGAATGGAATGGAATGGAATGGAATGGAATGGAAAGGAATCAAATTGAATAGAATGGAATGCAATGGAATGGAATGGAATGGAATGGAATAGAATCAAACGGAATGGAGTGGAATGGAATGGAATGGAATGGAATTGAATGGAATGGTATCAACCCGAATGGAATGGAATGGAATGGAATCAACCCGAATAGAATGGAATGGAATGGAATGGAATGGAATGGGAGGGAATGGAATCCACCGGAATGGAATGGAATGGAATGGAATCCAATGGAATGGAATGGAATGGGATGGAATGGAATCCACCGGAATGGAATGGAATGGAATGCAATCAACCGGAATGGAATGTAATGGAATGGAATCAACCCGAATAGAATGGAAGGGAATGGAATGGGACAGAATGGAATCACCCCAATGGAATGGAATGGAATGGAATGGAATCAACAGGAATGGAATGGAATGGAATGGAAAGGAATGGAATGGAATAAACCCGAATGGAATGGAATGGAATGGAATGGAATGGAATAGAATGGAATGGAACGGAATGGAATCAACACGAATGGAATGGAATGGAATGGAATGGAATGGAATCAACCTGAATGGAATGGGATGGAATCAACCGGAATGGAATGTAATGGAATGGAATGGAATGGAATGGAATGGAGTCAAACCTAATGGAATGGACTGGAAGCGAATCAACCCGAATGTAATGTAATGTAATGGAATGGAATGGAATGGAACGGAATGGAATGGAATGGAATCAACCCGAATGGAAAGGAATGGAATGGAATGGAATGGAATCAGCCCAAATGGAATGGAATGCAATGGGATGGAATGGAATGGAATGGAATCTACCCAAATGGAATGGAATGGAATGGAATGGAATCAACTCGATTGGAATGTAATGAAATCAACATGAATGGAATGGAATCAACATGAATGGAATGGAATGGAATGGAATGGAATGGAATAGAATGGAATCACCCCAATGGAATGGAATGGACTAGATTGGAATGGAATCAACACAAATGGAATGGAATGGAAAGGAATGGAATGGAATGGAATCGAATGGGGTCAATCGGAATGTAATGGAATGGAATGGAATTGAATGGAACGGAGTCAAGCCGAATGGAATGGAATGGAATGGAATCAACCCGAATAGAATGGAATGGAATGGAATCAACCTGAATGGAATAGAATGGAATGCAATGGAATGTAATGGAATGGATTGGAATGGAATGAAACTGAAAGGAATGGAGTGGAATGGAATCAAACTGAATGGAATGGAATGAAATGGAATGGAATGGAATGGAATCATCCTGAATGGAATGGAATGGAATGGAATGCGATAGAAACAACCGGAATGGAATGTAATGGAATGCAATGGAATGGAGTCAAACCGAATGGAATGGAATGGAAGCGAATCAACAAGAATGTGATGGAATGGAATGGGATGGAATGGAACGTAATGGAATGGAATGGAATCAACCCGAATGGAAAGGAATGGAATGGAATGGAAAGGAATCAACCCGAATGGAATGGATTGGAATGGAATGGAATGGAATGGAAAAAACCCGAATGAAATGGAATGTAATGGAATGGAATGGAATAGAATGGAATGGAATGGAATGGAATCAATCGGAATGGAATTGAATGGAATGGAATCGAATGAAATGGAATCAACACGAACGGAATGGAATGGAATGGAATGGAATCGAATGAAATGGAATCAACACGAACGGAATGGAATGGAATGGAATGGAATCCATACGAATGGAATGGAATGGAAAGGAATCTACCCGAATGGAATGGATTGGAATGGAATGGAATGGAATGGAATCTACCGGATTGGAATGGAATGGAATGGAATCAACCGGAATGGAATGGAATGGAATGGAATCAACCCGAATAAAATGGAATGGAAAGGAATGGAATGGAATGAAATGGAATGGAATGGAATCACCCCAATTGAATGGAATGGAATGGAATGGAATCAACCCGAATGGAATGGAATGGAATGGAATCAACGGGAATGGAATGGAATGGAAAGGAATGGAATGGAATGGAAAGGAATCAACCCAAATGGAATGGAATGGAATGGAATGGAATGGAATGGATTGGAATGGAATGAAATTGAATGGAATGGAATGGAATGGAATCAACCCGAATGGAATGGAATGGAATGGAATGGAAACAACCGGAATGGAATGGAATGGAAAGGAATGGAATGGAATGGAAAGGAATCAACCCAAACGGAATCGGGTGGAGTGGAATGGAATGGAATGGAATGGAATGAAATTGAATGGAATGGAATCAACCCGAATGGAATGGAATGGAATGGAATGGAATGGAATGGAATGGAATGGAATGGAATGGAATCAACCCGAATGGAATGGAATGGAATGGAATGGAATGGAATGGAATGGAATGGAATGGAATGGAATCAACCCGATTGGAATTGATTGGAATGGAATGGAGTGTAGTGGAGTGAAGTGGAGTGGACGGGATTGGAGTCGAATGCAATGGAATGGAATGGAATAGAATGGAATGGAATGGAATAGAATGGAATGGAATGGAATGCAATAGAGTGCTATGGAATGGGATGGAATCAACCCAAATGGAATGGAAAGGAATGGAATGAAATGACATCAACCCGAATGGAATGGAACGGAATGAAATGGAAAGGAATGGAATGGAATGGAATGGAATGGAATCCAACCGAATAAAATGGAATGGAATGGAATGGGAGGGAATGGAATCCACCGGAATGGAATGGAATGGAATGGAATCTAATGAAATGGAATGGAATCGGAGGGAATGGAATCCACCGGAATGGAATGGAATGGAATGGAATCCACTGGAATGGAATGGAATGGAATGGAATGGAATGGAATGGAATGCAATGAAATGGAATCAACCGGAATGGAATGTAATGGAATGGAATCAACCCGAATAGAATGGAAGGGAATGGAATGGGACAGAATGGAATCACCCCAATGGAATGGAATGGAATGGAATGGAATGGAATCAACAGGAATGGAATGGAATGGAATGGAAAGGAATGGAATGGAATAAACCCGAATGTAATGGAATGGAACGGAATGGAATGGAATGGAATGGAATGGAATGGAATGGAATGGAATCACCCAAATGGAATGGACTGGAATGCAATAGAATAGAGTGGAATCAACCCGAATAGAATGAAATGGAATGGAATGGAATGGAATGGAATAGAATGGAATGGAACGGAATGGATCCAACACGAATGGAATGGAATTTAATGGAATGGAATGGAATCAACCTGAATGGAATGGGATGGAATCAACCGGAATGGAATGTAATGGAATGGAATGGAATGGAATGGAATGGAGTCAAACCTAATGGAATGGAATGGAAGCGAATCAACCCGAATGTAATGTAATGGAATGGAATGCAATGGAATGGAACGGAATGGAATCAACCCGAATGGAAAGGAATGGAATGGAATGGAATGGAATCAGCCCCAATGGAATGGAATGCAATGGGATGGAATGGAATGGAATGGAATCTACCCAAATGGAATGGAATGTAATGGAATGGAATCAACTCGATTGGAATGTAATGAAATCAACATGAATGGAATGGAATCAATATGAATGGAATGGAATGGAATGGAATGGAATGGAATGGAATGCAATGGAATGGAGTCAACCCGAATGGAATGGAATGGTATGAAAGGAATTGAATGGAAAGGAATGGAATTGAATCAACTGGAATGAAATGGAATGGAATGGAATGGAATGGAATCAACTCGAATGGAATGGAATGGAAAGGAATGGAATGGAATGGAATGGAACCAAACTGAATGGAATGGAATGGAATGGAATGGAACCAACCTGAATGGAATGGAATGGAATGGAATGGAATGGAATGGAATGGAATGGAATGGAACGGAACGGAATCAACACGAATGGAATGGAAGGGAATGGAATGGAATGGAATGGAATGGAATCAACCTGAATGAAATGGAATGGAATGGAATGGGATGGAATCAACCAGAATGTAATGTAATGTGCTGGAATGGAATGGAGTCAAAGGGAACGGAATGGAATGGAAGCGAATCAACCCGAATGTAATGGAATGGAATGGAATGGAATGGAATGGAATGGAATGGAATGGAATCAAACCGAATAAAATTGAATGGAATGGAATGGGATGGAATGGAAAGGAATCCACCGGAATGGAATGGAATGGAATGGAATGGAATGGAATGGAATGGAATGGAATGGAATGAAATCAACCTGAATGGTATGGAATGGAATGGAATGGAATGGAATGGAATGGAATGGAATGGAATTGAATGCAATGGAATAGAGTCAACCCAAATGGAATGGAATGGAATGGAATGGAATGGAATCAACCGGAATGGAATGGAATGTAATGGAATGGAATGGAATGGATACAACTCGAATGGAATGGAACGGCATGCAATGGAATGGAATGGAATGGAACCAACCTGAATGGAATGGAATGGAATGGAATGGAAGGGAATCAACCGGAATGGAATGGAATGTAATGGAATGGAATGGAATGGATACAGCTCGACTGGAATGGAATGGAATGGAATGGAATGGCATAGAACCAACCTGAACCGAATGGCATGGAATGGAAAGGAATGGAATGGAATGGATTCAACACGAATGGAATGGAATGGAATGGAGTCAACCCGAATAGAATGGAATGGAATGGAATGGAATGGAATAGAATGGAATCACCCCAATGGATTGGAATGGAATAGAATGGAATGGAATCAACACGAATGGAATGGAATGGAAAGGAATGGAATGGAATGGAATGGAACAGAATCAACCAGAATGGAATGGAATGGAATGGAATGGAAAGGAATAGAATCAACCTGAATGGAATGCAATGGAATGGAATGGAATGGAATCAGCCCAAATGGAATGGAATAGAATGGGATGGAATGGAATGGAATGGAATCTACCCAAATGGAATGGAATCGAATGGAATCAACTCGATTGGAATGTAATGAAATCAACATGAATAGAATGGAATCAACATGAATGGAATGGAATGGAATGGAATGGAATGGAATGGAATGGAATGGAATGCAATGGAATGGAGTCTACCCGAATGGAATGGATTGGAATGAAAGGAATTGAATGCAAAAGAATGTAATTGAATCAACTGGAATCGAATGGAATGGAATGGAATGGAATGGAATCAACTCGAATGGAATGGAATGGAATAGAATGGAATGGAATGGAATGGAACCAAACTGAATGGAATGGAATGGAATGGAATGGAACCAACCTGAATGGAATGGAATGGAATGGAATGGAATAGAATGGAATGGAACGGAATGGAATCAACACGAATGGAATGGAAGGGAATGGAATGGAATGGAATGGAATGGAATGGAATCATCCTGAATGAAATGGAATGGAATGGAATGGGATGGAATCAACCGGAATGTAATGTAATGTACTGGAATGGAATGGAGTCAAAGGGAACGGAATGGAATGGAAGCGAATCAACCCGAATGTAATGGAATGGAATGGAATGGAATGGAAAGGAATGGAATGGAATCAACCCGAATGGAATGGAATGGAATGGAATGGAATGGAATGGAATGGAATCAACCAGAGTGGAATGGAATGGAATGGAATAGAATCAACCCGAATGGAATGGAATGGAATGGAATGGAATGGAATGGAATGGAATGGAAAGGAATCAAATTGAATAGAATGGAATGCAATGGAATGTAATGGAATGGAATGGAATAGAATCAAACGGAATGGAGTGGAATGGAATGGAATGGAATGGAATTGAATGGAATGGTATCAACCCGAATGGAATGGAATGGAATGGAGTCAACCCGAATAGAATGGAATGGAATGGAATGGAATGGAATAGAATGGAATCACCCCAATGGAATGGAATGGAATAGAATGGAATGGAATCAACACGAATGGAATGGAATGGAAAGGAATGGAATGGAATGGAATCGAATGGGGTCAATCGGAATGTAATGGAATGGAATGGAATGGAATGGAACGGAGTCAAGCCGAATGGAATGGAATGGAATGGAATCAACCCGAATAGAATGGAATGGAATGGAATCAACCTGAATGGAATAGAATGGAATGCAATGGAATGTAATGGAATGGATTGGATTGGAATGAAGCTGAAAGGAATGGAGTGGAATGGATTCAACCTGAATGGAATGGAAAGGAATGGGATGGAATGGAATGGAATCAACCTGAATGGAATGGAATGGAAAGGAATGGGATGGAAACAACTGGAATGGAATGGAATGGAATGCAATGGAATGGAGTCAAACCGAATGGAATGGAATGGAAGTGAATCAACCAGAATGTAATGGAATGGAATGGAATGGAATGGGATGGAATGGAACGGAAAGGAATGGAATGGAATCAACCCGAATGGAAAGGAATGGAATGGAATGGAATGGAATGGAATGGAATGGAATGGAATGGAATCCACACAAATGGAATGGAAGGGAATGGAATGGAAAGGAATGGAATGGAAAGGAATGGAATGGAGTCAATCCGAATGGAATGGAATGGAATGAAATGAAATGGAATGGAATGGAATGGAATGGAAAGGAATCAAACTGAATGGAATGGAATGGAATGGAATGGAATAGAATGAAATGGAATCAACACGAACGGAATGGAATGGAATGGAATGGAATGGAATCCACACGAATGGAATGGAATGGAATGGAATGGAAAGGAATCAACCCGAATGGAATGGATTGGAATGGAATGGAATGGAATGGAATCTACCTGAATGGAATGGAATGGAATGAAATCAACCGGAATGGATTGGAATGGAATGGAATGGAATCAACCCGAATAAAATGGAATGGAAAGGAATGGAATGGAATGAAATGGAATGGAATGGAATCACCCCTATGGAATGGAATGGAATGGAATGGAATCAAACCGAATGGAATGGAATGGAATGCAATCAACCGGAATGGAATGGAATGGAATGGAAAGGAATCAACACGAATGAAATGGAATGGAATGGAATGGAATGGAATAGAATGGAATGGAATGGAATGGAATCAATCGGAATGGAATGGAATGGAATTGAATGAAATGGAATCAACACAAACGGAATGGAATGGAATGGAATGGAATGGAATCCACACGAATGGAATGGAATGGAAAGGAATCAACCCGAATGGAATGGATTGGAATGGAATGGAATGGAATCTACCGGAATGGATTGGAATGGAATGGAATGGAAAGGAATGGAATGGAATGGAATGGAATCATCCCGAACGGAATGGAATGGAATGGAACGGAACGGAATAGAATCGCATCACCCCAATGGAATGGAACGGAATGGAATGGAATGGAATGGAATGGAATGGAATGGAATGGAATAAACCCGAATTAAATGGAATGTAATGGAATGGAATGGAATAGAATGGAATGGAATGGAATGGAATCAATCGGAATGGAATTGAATGGAATGGAATCGAATGAAATGGAATCAACACGAACGGAATGGAATGGAATGGAATGGAATGGAATGGAATCCATACGAATGTAATGGAATGGAAAGGAATCAACCCGAATGGAATGGATTGGAATGGAATGGAATGGAATGGAATCTACCGGATTGGAATGGAATGGAATGGAATGGAATCAACCGGAATGGAATGGAATGGAATGGAATGGAATGGAATGGAAAGGAATCAAATTGAATAGAATGGAATGCAATGGAATGGAATGGAATGGAATGGAATAGAATCAAACGGAATGGAGTGGAATGGAATGGAATGGAATGGAATTGAATGGAATGGTATCAACCCGAATGGAATGGAATGGAATGGAATCAACCCGAATAGAATGGAATGGAATGGAATGGAATGGAATGGGAGGGAATGGAATCCACCGGAATGGAATGGAATGGAATGGAATCCAATGGAATGGAATGGAATGGGATGGAATGGAATCCACCGGAATGGAATGGAATGGAATGCAATCAACCGGAATGGAATGTAATGGAATGGAATCAACCCGAATAGAATGGAAGGGAATGGAATGGGACAGAATGGAATCACCCCAATGGAATGGAATGGAATGGAATGGAATCAACAGGAATGGAATGGAATGGAATGGAAAGGAATGGAATGGAATAAACCCGAATGGAATGGAATGGAATGGAATGGAATGGAATAGAATGGAATGGAACGGAATGGAATCAACACGAATGGAATGGAATGGAATGGAATGGAATGGAATCAACCTGAATGGAATGGGATGGAATCAACCGGAATGGAATGTAATGGAATGGAATGGAATGGAATGGAATGGAGTCAAACCTAATGGAATGGACTGGAAGCGAATCAACCCGAATGTAATGTAATGGAATGGAATGGAATGGAATGGAACGGAATGGAATGGAATGGAATCAACCCGAATGGAAAGGAATGGAATGGAATGGAATGGAATCAGCCCAAATGGAATGGAATGCAATGGGATGGAATGGAATGGAATGGAATCTACCCAAATGGAATGGAATGGAATGGAATGGAATCAACTCGATTGGAATGTAATGAAATCAACATGAATGGAATGGAATCAACATGAATGGAATGGAATGGAATGGAATGGAATGGAATAGAATGGAATCACCCCAATGGAATGGAATGGACTAGATTGGAATGGAATCAACACAAATGGAATGGAATGGAAAGGAATGGAATGGAATGGAATCGAATGGGGTCAATCGGAATGTAATGGAATGGAATGGAATTGAATGGAACGGAGTCAAGCCGAATGGAATGGAATGGAATGGAATCAACCCGAATAGAATGGAATGGAATGGAATCAACCTGAATGGAATAGAATGGAATGCAATGGAATGTAATGGAATGGATTGGAATGGAATGAAACTGAAAGGAATGGAGTGGAATGGAATCAAACTGAATGGAATGGAATGAAATGGAATGGAATGGAATGGAATCATCCTGAATGGAATGGAATGGAATGGAATGCGATAGAAACAACCGGAATGGAATGTAATGGAATGCAATGGAATGGAGTCAAACCGAATGGAATGGAATGGAAGCGAATCAACAAGAATGTGATGGAATGGAATGGGATGGAATGGAACGTAATGGAATGGAATGGAATCAACCCGAATGGAAAGGAATGGAATGGAATGGAAAGGAATCAACCCGAATGGAATGGATTGGAATGGAATGGAATGGAATGGAATCTACCGGAATGGAATGGAATGGAATGGAATGGAATGGAATGGAATGGAATGGAGCGGAATCAACAGGAAAGGAATGGAATGTAATGGAGTGGAATCAACCCGAATAAAATGGAATGGAAAGGAATGGAATGGAATGAAATGGAATGGAATGGAATCACCCCAATTGAATGGAATGGAATGGAATTGAATGGAATCTACCCGAATGGAATGGAATGGAATCAACCAGAATGGAATGGAATGGAAAGGAATGGAATGGAATGGAAAGGAATCAACACGAATGGAATGGAATGGAGTGGAATGGAATGGAATGGAATGGAATGAAATGGAATGAAATGGAATCAACCCGAATGGAATGGAATGGAATGGAATGGAATGGAATGGAATGGAATGGAATCAACCAGAATGGAATTGATTGGAATGGAATGGAGTGGAGAGGAGTGGAGGGGATTGGAGTGGAATGGAATGCAATGGAATGGAATGGAATAGAATGGAATGGAATGGAATAGAGTGCAATGGAATGGGATGGAATCAACCAAAATGGAATAGAAAGGAATGGAATGAAATGCCATCAACCCGAATGGAATGGAATGGAATGAAATGGAAAGGAATGGAATGGAATGGAATGGAATGGAATCAAACCGAATAAAATGGAATGGAATGGAATGGGAGTGAATGGAATCCACCGGAATGGAATGGAATGGAATGGAATGGAATCCACTGGAATGGAATGGAATAGAATGGAATGGAATGGAATGAAATCAACCGGAATGGAATGTAATGGAATGGAATCAACTCGAATAGAATGGAATGGAATGGAATGGAAAAGAATGGAATCACCACAATGGAATGGAATGGAATGGAATGGAATGGAATGGAATCAACACGAATGGAATGGAATGGAATGGAAAGGAATGGAATGGAATCAACCCGAATGGAATGCAATGGAATGGAATAGAATGGAATGGAATGGAATCACCCAGTATGGTATGGACTGGAATGCAATGGAATGGAGTGGAATCAACCCTAATAGAATGGAATGGAATGGAATGGAATGGAATGGAATCAACCTGAATGGAATGGAATGGAATGCAATGGAATGGGATGGAATCAACCGGAATGGAATGTAATGGAATGTAATGGAATGGAGTCAAACCTAATGGAATGGAATGGAAGCGAATCAACCCGCATGTAATGGAATGGAATGGAATGGAATGGAATGGAATGGAGTGGATTCCACCCGAATGGAATGGAATGGAATGGAATGGAATGGAATCACCCAGAATGGTATGGACTGGAATGCAATGGAATGGAGTGGATTCAACCCGAATAGAATGGAATGTAATGAAATGGAATGGAATGGAATGGAATGGAATCAACTCGAATGGAATGGAATGGAATGGAATGGGATGGAATGGAATGGAATGAAATAGAATGGAACCAACCGGAATGGAATGGAATGGAATGGAATGGAATGGAATGGAGCGGAATGGAATCAAGACGAATGGAATGGAATGGAATGGAATGGAATGGAATGGAATGGAATCAACTCGGATGGAATGGAATGGAATGGAATGGAATCAACCCGAATGGAATGGAATGGAATGGAATGGAATGGGTTCAATCGGAATGTAATGGAATGGAATGGAACGGAGTCAAGCCGAATGGAATGGAATGGAATGGAATCAACCCGAATAGAATGGAATGGAATGGAATCAACCTGAATGGAATAGAATGGAATGCAATGGAATGTAATGGAATGGTATGGAATGGATTGGAATGGAATCAAACTGAACGGAATGGAGTGGAATGGAATCAACCTGAATGGAATGGAAAGGAATGGGATGGAATGGAATGGAATCAACCTGAATGGAATGGAATGGAAAGGAATGGGATGGAAAAAACTGGAATGGAATGTAATGGAATGCAATGGAATGGAGTCAAACCGAATGGAATGGAATGGAAGTGAATCAACCAGAATGTAATGGAATGGAATGGAATGGAATGGGATGGAATGGAACGGAAAGGAATGGAATGGAATCAACCCGAATGGAAAGGAATGGAATGGAATGGAATGGAATGGAATGGAATGGAATGGAATGGAATGGAATCCACCCGAATGGAATGGAAGGGAATGGAATGGAAAGGAATGGAATGGAAAGGAATGGAATGGAGTCAATCCGAATGGAATGGAATGGAATGAAATGAAATGGAATGGAATGGAATGGAATGGAAAGGAATCAAACTGAATGGAATGGAATGGAATGGAATGGAATAGAATCAAAAGGAATGGAGTGGAATGGAATGGAATGGAATGGAATTGAATGGAATCGAATGAAATGGAATCAACACGAACGGAATGGAATGGAATGGAATGGAATGGAATCCACACGAATGGAATGGAATGGAATGGAATGGAAAGGAATCAACCCGAATGGAATGGATTGGAATGGAATGGAATGGAATCTACCTGAATGAAATGGAATGGAATGAAATCAACCGGAATGGAATGGAATGGAATGGAATGGAATGGAATCAACCCGAATAAAATGGAATGGAAAGGAATGGAATGGAATGAAATGGAATGGAATGGAATCACCCCTATGCAATGGAATGGAATGGAATGGAATCAACCTGAATGGAATGGAATGGAATGCAATCAACCGGAATGGAATGGAATGGAAAGGAATGGAATGGAATGGAAAGGAATCAACACGAATGAAATGGAATGGAATGGAATGGAATGGAATAGAATGGAATGGAATGGAATGGAATCAATCGGAATGGAATGGAATGGAATCGAATGAAATGGAATCAACACGAACGGAATGGAATGGAATGGAATGGAATGGAATGGAATCCACACGAATGGAATGGAATGGAATGGAATGGAAAGGAATCAACCCGAATGGAATGGATTGGAATGGAATGGAATGGAATCTACCGGAATGGAATGGAATGGAATGGAAAGGAATGGAATGGAATGGAATGGAATCATCCCGAACGGAATGGAATGGAATGGAACGGAACGGAATAGAATCGCATCACCCCAATGGAATGGAACGGAATGGAATGGAATGGAATGGAATGGAATGGAATGGAATGAACCCGAATGAAATGGAATGTAATGGAATGGAATGGAATAGAATGGAATGGAATGGAATGGAATCAATCGGAATGGAATTGAATGGAATGGAATCGAATGAAATGGAATCAACAAGAACGGAATGGAATGGAATGGAATGGAATCCATACGAATGGAATGGAATGCAAAGGAATCAACCCGAATGGAATGGATTGGAATGGAATGGAATGGAATGGAATCTACCGGATTGGAATGGAATGGAATGGAATGGAATGGAATGGAATCAACCGGAATGGAATGGAATGGAATGGAATCAACCCGAATAAAATGGAATGGAAAGGAATGGAATGGAATGAAATGGAATGGAATGGAATCACCCCAATTGAATGGAATGGAATGGAATGGAATCAACCCGAATGGAATGGAATGGAATGGAATCAACCGGAATGGAATGTAATGGAAAGGAATGGAATGGAATGGAAAGGAATCAACGCAAATGGAATGGAATGGAATGGAATGGAATGGAAAGGATTGGAATGGAATGAAATTGAATGGAATGGAATGGAATGGAATCAACCCGAATGGAATGGAATGGAATGGAATCAACAGGAATGGAATGGATTGGAAAGGAATGGAATGGAATGGAAAGGAATCAACCCAAATGGAATCGGGTGGAGTGGAATGGAATGGAATGGAATGGAATTGAATGGAATGGAATGGAATCAACCCGTATGGAATTGATTGGAATGGAATGGAGTGGAGTGGAGTGAAGTGGAGTGGACGGGATTGGAGTCGAATGCAATGGAATGGAATGGAATAGAATGGAATGGAATGGAATAGAATGGAATGGAATGGAATGCAATAGAGTGCAATGGAATGGGATGGAATCAACCCAAATGGAATGGAAAGGAATGGAATGAAATGACATCAACCCGAATGGAATGGAATGGAATGAAATGGAAAGGAATGGAATGGAATGGAATGGATTGGAATCAAACCGAATAAAATGGAATGGAATGGAATGGGAGGGAATGGAATCCACCGGAATGGAATGGAATGGAATGGAATCCAATGGGATGGAATGGAATGGGAGGGAATGGAATCCACCGGAATGGAATGGAATGGAATGGAATCCACTGGAATGGAATGGAATTGAATGGAATGGAATGGAATGAAATGGAATCAACCAGAATGGAATGTAATGGAATGGAATCAACCCGAATAGAATGGAAGGGAATGGAATGGGACAGAATGGAATCACCCCAATGGAATGGAATGGAATGGAATGGAATGGAATCAACAGGAATGGAATGGAATGGAATGGAAAGGAATGGAATGGAATAAACCCGAATGGAATGGAATGGAATGGAATGGAATGGAATGGAATGGAATCACCCAAATGGAATGGACTGGAATGCAATAGAATGGAGTGGAATCAACCCGAATAGAATGAAATGGAATGGAATGGAATGGAATGGAATAGAACGGAATGGAACGGAATGGAATCAACACGAATGGAATGGAATGGAATGGAATGGAATGGAATGGAATCAACCTGAATGGAATGGGATGGAATCAACCGGAATGGAATGTAATGGAATGGAATGTAATGGAATGGAATGGAGTCAAACCTAATGGAATGGAATGGAAGCGAATCAACCCGAATGTAATGTAATGGAATGGAATGGAATGGAATGGAACGGAATGGAATGGAATGAAATCAACCCGAATGGAAAGGAATGGAATGGAATGGAATGGAATCAGCCCAAATGGAATGTAATGCAATGGGATGGAATGGAATGGAATGGAATCTACCCAAATGGAATGGAATGGAATGGAATGGAATCAACTCGATTGGAATGTAATGAAATCAACATGAATGGAATGGAATCAACATGAATGGAATGGAATGGAATGGAATGGAATGGAATGGAATGCAATGGAATGGAGTCAACCCGAATGGAATGGAATGGAATGAAAGGAATTGAATGGAAAGGAATGGAATTGAATCAACTGGAATGGAATGGAATGGAATGGAATGGAATCAACTCGAATGGAATGGAATGGAATGGAATGGAATGGAATGGAATGGAATGGAACCAAACTGAATGGAATGGAATGGAATGGAATGGAATGGAATGGAACGGAATGGAATCAACACGAATGGAATGGAAGGGAATGGAATAGAATGGAATGGAATGGAATCAACCTGAATGAAATGGAATGGAATGGAATGCGATGGGATCAACCGGAATGTAATGTAATGTACTGGAATGGAATGGAGTCAAAGGGAAAGGAATGGAATGGAAGCGAATCAACCCGAATGCAATGGAATGGAATGGAATGGAATGGAATGGAATGGAATGGAATCAAACCGAATAAAATTGAATGGAATGGAATGGGATGGAATGGAATGGGATGGAATGGAACGGAAAGGAATGGAATGGAATCAACCCGAATGGAAAGGAATGGAATGGAATGGAATGGAATGGAATGGAATGGAATGGAATGGAATCCACCCGAATGGAATGGAAGGGAATGGAATGGAAAGGAATCAAACTGAATGGAATGGAATGGAATAGAATGAAATGGAATCAACACGAACGGAATGGAATGGAATGGAATCCACACGAATGGAATGGAATGGAATGGAATGGAAAGGAATCAACACGAATGGAATGGATTGGAATGGAATGGAATGGAATGGAATCTACCTGAATGGAATGGAATGGAATGAAATCAACAGGAATGGATTGGAATGGAATGGAATGGAATCAACCCGAATAAAATGGAATGGAAAGGAATGGAATGGAATCAACCCGAATGGAATGGAATGGAATTCAATCAACCGTAATGGAATGGAATGGAAAGGAATGGAATGGAATGGAAAGGAATCAACACGAATGAAATGGAATGGAATGGAATGGAATGGAATGGAATAGAATGGAATGGAATGGAATGGAATCAATCGGAATGGAATGGAATGGAATCGAATGAAATGGAATCAACACGAACGGAATGGAATGGAATGGAATGGAATGGAATCCACACGAATGGAATGGAATGGAATGGAATGGAAAGGAATCAACCCGAATGGAATGGATTGGAATGGAATGGAATGGAATCTACCGGAATCGAATGGAATGGAATGGAATGGAAAGGAATGGAATGGAATGGAATGGAATCATCCCGAACGGAATGGAATGGAATGGAACGGAACGGAATAGAATCGCATCACCCCAATGGAATGGAACGGATTGGAATGGAATGGAATGGAATGGAATGGAATGGAATGGAATAAACCCGAATGAAATGGAATGTAATGTAATGGAATGGAATAGAATGGAATGGAATGGAATGGAATCATTCGGAATGGAATTGAATGGAATGGAATCGAATGAAATGGAATCAACACGAACGGAATGGAATGGAATGGAATGGAATCCATACGAATGGAATGGAATGGAAAGGAATCAACCCGAATGGAATGGATTGGAATGGAATGGAATGGAATGGAATCTACCGGATTGGAATGGAATGGAATGGAATGGAATCAACCGGAATGGAATGGAATGGAATGGAATGGAATGGAATGGAATGGAATGGAATGGAAAGGAATCAAATTGAATAGAATGGAATGCAATGGAATGGAATGGAATGGAATGGAATAGAATCAAACGGAATGGAGTGGAATGGAATGGAATGGAATGGAATTGAATGGAATGGTATCAACCCGAATGGAATGGAATGGAATGGAATCAACCCGAAGAGAATGGAATGGAATGGAATGGAATGGAATGGAATGGGAGGGAATGGAATCCACCGGAATGGAATGGAATGGAATGGAATCCAATGTAATGGAATGGAATGGGAGGGAATGGAATCCACCGGAATGGAATGGAATGGAATGGAATCCACTGGAATGGAATGGAATGGAATGGAATGGAATGAAATGGAATCAACCGGAATGGAATGTAATGGAATGGAATCAACCCGAATAGAATGGAAGGGAATGGAATGGGACAGAATGGAATCACCCCAATGGAATGGAATGGAATGGAATGGAATGGAATCAACAGGAATGGAATGGAATGGAATGGAAAGGAATGGCATGGAATAAACCCGAATGGAATGGAATGGAATGGAATGGAATGGAATAGAATGGAATGGAACGGAATGGAATCAACACGAATGGAATGGAATGGAATGGAATGGAATGGAATCAACCTGAATGGAATGGGATGGAATCAACCGGAATGGAATGTAATGTAATGGAATGGAATGGAATGGAATGGAGTCAAACCTAATGGAATGGACTGGAAGCGAATCAACCCGAATGTAATGTAATGTAATGGAATGGAATGGAATGGAACGGAATGGAATGGAATGGAATCAACCCGAATGGAAAGGAATGGAATGGAATGGAATGGAATCAGCCCAAATGGAATGGAATGCAATGGGATGGAATGGAATGGAATGGAATCTATCCAAATGGAATGGAATGGAATGGAATGGAATCAACTCGATTGGAATGTAATGAAATCAACATGAATGGAATGGAATCAACATGAATGGAATGGAATGGAATGGAATGGAATGGAATGGAATAGAATGGAATCACCCCAATGGAATGGAATGGAATAGATTGGAATGGAATCAACACAAATGGAATGGAATGGAAAGGAATGGAATGGAATGGAATCGAATGGGGTCAATCGGAATGTAATGGAATGGAATGGAATTGAATGGAACGGAGTCAAGCCGAATGGAATGGAATGGAATGGAATCAACCCGAATAGAATGGAATGGAATGGAATCAACCTGAATGGAATAGAATGGAATGCAATGGAATGTAATGGAATGGATTGGAATGGAATGAAACTGAAAGGAATGGAGTGGAATGGAATCAAACTGAATGGAATGGAATGAAATGGAATGGAATGGAATGGAATCATCCTGAATGGAATGGAATGGAATGGAATGCGATAGAAACAACCGGAATGGAATGTAATGGAATGCAATGGAATGGAGTCAAACCGAATGGAATGGAATGGAAGCGAATCAACCAGAATGTGATGGAATGGAATGGGATGGAATGGAACGTAATGGAATGGAATGGAATCAACCCGAATGGAAAGGAATGGAATGGAATGGAAAGGAATCAACCCGAATGGAATGGATTGGAATGGAATGGAATGGAATGGAATCTACCGGAATGGAATGGAATGGAATGGAATGGAATGGAATGGAATGGAATGGAGCGGAATCAACAGGAAAGGAATGGAATGTAATGGAGTGGAATCAACCCGAATAAAATGGAATGGAAAGGAATGGAATGGAATGAAATGGAATGGAATGGAATCACCCCAATTGAATGGAATGGAATGGAATTGAATGGAATCTACCCGAATGGAATGGAATGGAATCAACCAGAATGGAATGGAATGGAAAGGAATGGAATGGAATGGAAAGGAATCAACACGAATGGAATGGAAAGGAGTGGAATGGAATGGAATGAAATGGAATGAAATGGAATCAACCCGAATGGAATGGAATGGAATGGAATGGAATGGAATGGAATGGAATGGAATGGAATCAACCAGAATGGAATTGATTGGAATGGAATGGAGTGGAGAGGACTGGAGGAGATTGGAGTGGAATGGAATGGAATGGAATGGAATGGAATAGAATGGAATGGAATGGAATAGAGTGCAATGGAATGGGATGGAATCAACCAAAATGGAATAGAAAGGAATGGAATGAAATGCCAACAACCCGAATGGAATGGAATGGAATGAAATGGAAAGGAATGGAATGGAATGCAATGGAATGGAATCAAACCGAATAAAATGGAATGGAATGGAATGGGAGTGAATGGAATCCACCGGAATGGAATGGAATGGAATGGAATGGAATCCACTGGAATGGAATGGAATAGAATGGAATGGAATGGAAAGAAATCAACCGGAATGGAATGTAATGGAATGGAATCAACTCGAATAGAATGGAATGGAATGGAATGGAAAAGAATGGAATCACCACAATGGAATGGAATGGAATGGAATGGAATGGAATGGAATCAACACGAATGGAATGGAATGGAATGGAAAGGAATGGAATGGAATCAACCCGAATGGAATGGAATGGAATGGAATGGAATGGAATGGAATGGAATGGAATGGAATGGAATCACCCAGTATGGTATGGACTGGAATGCAATGGAATGGAGTGGAATCAACCCTAATAGAATGGAATGGAATGGAATGGAATGGAATGGAATCAACCTGAATGGAATGGAATGGAATGCAATGGAATGGGATGGAATCAACCGGAATGGAATGTAATGGAATGTAATGGAATGGAGTCAAACCTAATGGAATGGAATGGAAGCGAATCAACCCGCATGGAATGGAATGGAATGGAATGGAATGGAATGGAATGGAGTGGATTCCACCCGAATGGAATGGAATGGAATGGAATGGAATGGAATCACCCAGAATGGTATGGACTGCAATGCAATGGAATGGAGTGGAATCAACCCGAATAGAATGGAATGTAATGAAATGGAATGGAATGGAATGGAATGGAATCAACTCGAATGGAATGGAATGGAATGGAATGGGATGGAATGGAATGGAATGAAATAGAATGGAACCAACCGGAATGGAATGGAATGGAATGGAATGGAATGGAATGGAATGGAATGGAATGGAGCGGAATGGAATCAAGACGAATGGAATGGAATGGAATGGAATGGAATGGAATGGAATCAACTCGGATGGAATGGAATGGAATGGAATGGAATCAACCCGAATGGAATGGAATGGAATGGAATGGAATGGAATGGAATGGGTTCAATCGGAATGTAATGGAATGGAATGGAACGGAGTCAAGCCGAATGGAATGGAATGGAATGGAATCAACCCGAATAGAATGGAATGGAATGGAATCAACCTGAATGGAATAGAATGGAATGCAATGGAATGTAATGGAATGGTATGGAATGGATTGGAATGGAATCAAACTGAACGGAATGGAGTGGAATGGAATCAACCTGAATGGAATGGAAAGGAATGGGATGGAATGGAATGGAATCAACCTGAATGGAATGGAATGGAAAGGAATGGGATGGAAAAAACTGGAATGGAATGTAATGGAATGCAATGGAATGGAGTCAAACCGAATGGAATGGAATGGAAGTGAATCAACCAGAATGTAATGGAATGGAATGGAATGGAATGGGATGGAATGGAACGGAAAGGAATGGAATGGAATCAACCCGAATGGAAAGGAATGGAATGGAATGGAATGGAATGGAATGGAATGGAATGGAATGGAATGGAATGGAATCCACCCGAATGGAATGGAAGGGAATGGAATGGAAAGGAATGGAATGGAAAGGAATGGAATGGAGTCAATCCGAATGGAATGGAATGGAATGAAATGAAATGGAATGGAATGGAATGGAATGGAAAGGAATCAAACTGAATGGAATGGAATGGAATGGAATGGAATGGAATAGAATCAAAAGGAATGGAGTGGAATGGAATGCAATGGAATGGAATGGAATGGAATGGAATGGAATGGAATGGAATCGAATGAAATGGAATCAACACGAACGGAATGGAATGGAATGGAATGGAATGGAATCCACACGAATGGAATGGAATGGAATGGAATGGAAAGGAATCAACCCGAATGGAATGGATTGGAATGGAATGGAATGGAATGGAATCTACCTGAATGGAATGGAATGGAATGAAATCAACCGGAATGGAATGGAATGGAATGGAATGGAATGGAATCAACCCGAATAAAATGGAATGGAAAGGAATGGAATGGAATGAAATGGAATGGAATGGAATCACCCCTATGCAATGGAATGGAATGGAATGGAATCAACCTGAATGGAATGGAATGGAATGCAATCAACCGGAATGGAATGGAATGGAAAGGAATGGAATGGAATGGAAAGGAATCAACACGAATGAAATGGAATGGAATGGAATGGAATGGAATAGAATGGAATGGAATGGAATGGAATCAATCGGAATGGAATGGAATGGAATCGAATGAAATGGAATCAACACGAACGGAATGGAATGGAATGGAATGGAATTGAATGGAATGGAATCCACACGAATGGAATGGAATGGAATGGAATGGAAAGGAATCAACCCGAATGGAATGGATTGGAATGGAATGGAATGGAATCTACCGGAATGGAATGGAATGGAATGGAAAGGAATGGAATGGAATGGAATGGAATCATCCCGAACGGAATGGAATGGAATGGAACGGAATGGAATGGAATGGAATGGAATAAACCCGAATGAAATGGAATGTAATGGAATGGAATGGAATAGAATGGAATGGAATGGAATGGAATCAATCGGAATGGAATTGAATGGAATGGAATCGAATGAAATGGAATCAACACGAACGGAATGGAATGGAATGGAATCCATACGAATGGAATGGAATGCAAAGGAATCAACCCGAATGGAATGGATTGGAATGGAATGGAATGGAATGGAATCTACCGGATTGGAATGGAATGGAATGGAATGGAATGGAATCAACCGGAATGGAATGGAATGGAATGGAATCAACCCGAATAAAATGGAATGGAAAGGAATGGAATGGAATGAAATGGAATGGAATGGAATCACCCCAATTGAATGGAATGGAATGGAATGGAATCAACCCGAATGGAATGGAATGGAATGGAATCAACCGGAATGGAATGTAATGGAAAGGAATGGAATGGAATGGAAAGGAATCAACGCAAATGGAATGGAATGGAATGGAATGGAATGGAAAGGATTGGAATGGAATGAAATTGAATGGAATGGAATGGAATGGAATCAACCCGAATGGAATGGAATGGAATGGAATCAACCGGAATGGAATGGAATGGAAAGGAATGGAATGGAATGGAAAGGAATCAACCCAAATGGAATCGGGTGGAGTGGAATGGAATGGAATGGAATGGAATGCAATTGAATGGAATGGAATCAACCCGAATGGAATGGAATGGAATGGAATGGAATGGAATTGAATGGAATGGAATGGAATCAACCCGAATGGAATTGATTGGAATGGAATGGAGTGGAGTGGAGTGAAGTGGAGTGGACGGGATTGGAGTCGAATGCAATGGAATGGAATGGAATAGAATGGAATGGAATGGAATAGAATGGAATGGAATGGAATGCAATAGAGTGCAATGGAATGGGATGGAATCAACCCAAATGGAATGGAAAGGAATGGAATGAAATGACATCAACCCGAATGGAATGGAATGGAATGAAATGGAAAGGAATGGAATGGAATGGAATGGATTGGAATCAAACCGAATAAAATGGAATGGAATGGAATGGGAGGGAATGGAATCCACCGGAATGGAATGGAATGGAATGGAATCCAATGGGATGGAATGGAATGGGAGGGAATGGAATCCACCGGAATGGAATGGAATGGAATGGAATCCACTGGAATGGAATGGAATTGAATGGAATGGAATGGAATGAAATGGAATCAACCGGAATGGAATGTAATGGAATGGAATCAACCCGAATAGAATGGAAGGGAATGGAATGGGACAGAATGGAATCACCCCAATGGAATGGAATGGAATGGAATGGAATGGAATCAACAGGAATGGAATGGAATGGAATGGAAAGGAATGGAATGGAATAAACCCGAATGGAATGGAATGGAATGGAATGGAATGGAATGGAATGGAATCACCCAAATGGAATGGACTGGAATGCAATAGAATGGAGTGGAATCAACCCGAATAGAATGAAATGGAATGGAATGGAATGGAATGGAAAAGAACGGAATGGAACGGAATGGAATCAACACGAATGGAATGGAATGGAATGGAATGGAATGGAATGGAATCAACCTGAATGGAATGGGATGGAATCAACCGGAATGGAATGTAATGGAATGGAATGGAATGGAATGGAATGGAGTCAAACCTAATGGAATGGAATGGAAGCGAATCAACCCGAATGTAATGTAATGGAATGGAATGGAATGGAATGGAACGGAATGGAATGGAATGAAATCAACCCGAATGGAAAGGAATGGAATGGAATGGAATGGAATCAGCACAAATGGAATGTAATGCAATGGGATGGAATGGAATGGAATGGAATCTAACCAAATGGAATGGAATGGAATCAACTCGATTGGAATGTAATGAAATCAACATGAATGGAATGGAATCAACATGAATGGAATGGAATGGAATGGAATGGAATGGAATGGAATGGAATGGAATGGAATGCAATGGAATGGAGTCAACCCGAATGGAATGGAATGGAATGAAAGGAATTGAATGGAAGGGAATGGAATTGAAACAACTGGAATGGAATGGAATGGAATGGAATGGAATGGAATCAACTCGAATGGAATAGAATGGAATGGAATGGAATGGAATCAATCGGAATGGAATGGAATGGAATCGAAGGAAATGGAATCAACACGAACGGAATGGAATGGAATGGAATGGAATGGAATCCACACGAATGGAATGGAATGGAAAGGAATCAACCCGAATGGAATGGATTGGAATGGAATGGAATGGAATCTACCGGAATGGAATGGAATGGAATGGAATGGAATGGAATGGAATGGAATCCACACGAACGGAATGGAATGGAAAGGAATCAACCCGAATGGAATGGATTGGAATGGAATGGAATGGAATCTACCGGAATGGAATGGAATGGAATGGAATGGAATGGAATCAACCGGAATAGAATGGAATGGAATGGAATGGAATCATCCCGAACGGAATGGAATGGAATGGAACGGAACGGAATAGAATCGCATCACCCCAATGGAATGGAACGGAATGGAATGGAATGGAATGGAATGGAATGGAATGGAATGGAATAAACCCGAATGAAATGGAATGGAATGGAATGGAATGGAATAGAATGGAATGGAATGGAATGGAATCAATCGGAATGGAATTGAATGGAATGGAATCGAATGAAATGGAATCAACACGAACGGAATGGAATGGAATGGAATGGAATCCATACGAATGGAATGGAATGGAAAGGAATCAACCCGAATGGAATGGATTGGAATGGAATGGAATGGAATGGAATCTACCGGATTGGAAAGGAATGGAATGGAATGGAATGGAATCAACCGGAATGGAATGGAATGGAATGGAATCAACCCGAATAAAATGGAATGGAAAGGAATGGAATGGAATGAAATGGAATGGAATGGAATCACCCCAATTGAATGGAATGGAATGGAATGGAATCAACCCGAATGGAATGGAATGGAATGGAATCAACCGGAATGGAATGGAACGGAAAGGAATGGAATGGAATGGAAAGGAATCAACCCAAATGTAATGGAATGGAATGGAATGGAATGGATTGGAATGGAATGAAATTGAATGAAATGGAATGGAATGGAATCAACCCGAATGGAATGGAATGGAATGGAATCAACCGGAATGGAATGGAATGGAAAGGAATGGAATGGAATGGAAAGGAATCAACCCAAATGGAATCGGATGGAGTGGAATGGAATGGAATGGAATGGAATGAAAATGAATGGAATGGAATCAACCCGAATGGAATGGAATGGAATGGAATGGAATGGAATCAACAGGAATGGAATGGAATGGAATGGAAAGGAATGGAATGGAATAAACCCGAATGGAATGGAATGGGATGGAATGGAATGGAATGGAATAGAATGGAATGGAACGGAATGGAATCAACACGAATGGAATGGAATGGAATGGAATGGAATGGAATGGAATGGAGTCAAACCTAATGGAATGGAATGGAAGCGAATCAACCCGAATGTAATGTAATGGAATGGAATGGAATCAACCCGAATGGAAAGGAATGGAATGGAATGGAATGGAATCAGCCCAAATGGAATGGAATGCAATGGGATGGAATGGAATGGAATGGAATCTACCCAAATGGAATGGAATGGAATGGAATGGAATCAACTCGATTGGAATGTAATGAAATCAACATGAATGGAATGGAATCAACATGAATGGAATGGAATGGAATGAAAGGAATTGAATGCAAAGGAATGGAATTGAATCAACTGGAATGGAATGGAATGGAATGGAATGGAATCAACTCGAATGGAATGGAATGGAATGGAATGGAATGGAATGGAACCAAACTGAATGGAATGGAATGGAATGGAATGGAACCAACCTGAATGGAATGGAATGGAATGGAATGGAAAGGAATGGAATCAACACGAATGGAATGGAAGGGAATGGATTGGAATGGAATCAACCTCAATGAAATGGAATGGAATGGAATGGGATGGAAACAACCGGAATGTAATGTAATGTACTGGAATGGAATGGAGTCAGAGGGAACGGAATGGAATGGAATGGAATCATCCCGAATGGAATGGAATGGAATGGAATGGAATGGAATGGAATGGAATGGAATCAACCAGAGTGGAATGGAATGGAATGGAATAGAATCAACCCGAATGGAATGGAATGGAATGGAATGGAATGGAATGGAATGGAATGGAAAGGAATCAAACTGAATAGAATGGAATGGAATGGAATGGAATGGAATGGAATAGAATAGAATCAAACGGAATGGAGTGGAATGGAATGGAATGGAATGGAATTGAATGGAATGGTATCAACCCGAATGGAATGGAATGGAATGGAATCAACCCAAATAGAATGGAATGGAATGGAATGGAATGGAATAGAATGGAATCACCCCAATGGAATGGAATGGAATAGAATGGAATGGAATCAACACGAATGGAATGGAATGGAAAGGAATGGAATGGAATGGAATCGAATGGGGTCAATCGGAATGGAATGGAATGGAATGGAATGGAATGGAACGGAGTCAAGCCGAATGGAATGGAATGGAATGGAATCAACCCGAATAGAATGGAATCGAATGGAATCAACCTGAATGGAATAGAATGGAATGCAATGGAATGTAATGGAATGGATTGGAATGGAATGAAACTGAAAAGATTGGAGTGGAATGGAATCAAACTGAATGGAATGGAATGAAATGGAATGGAATGGAATGGAATCAACCTGAATGGAATGGAATGGAATGGAATGCGATAGAAACAACTGGAATGGAATGTAATGGAATGCAATGGAATGGAGTCAAACCGAATGGAATGGAATGGAAATGAATCAACCAGAATGTAATGGAATGGAATGGAATGGAATGGGATGGAATGGAACGGAAAGGAATGAAATGGAATCAACCCGAACGGAAAGGAATGGAATGGAATGGAATGGAATGGAATGGAATGGAATCCAATGGAATGGAATCCACCCGAATGGAATGGAAGGGAATGGAATGGAAAGGAATGGAATGGAAAGGAATGGAATGGAGTCAATCCGAATGGAATGGAATGGAATGAAATGAAATGGAATGGAATGGAATGGAATGGAAAGGAATCAAACTGAATGGAATGGAACGGAATGGAATGGAATAGAATCAAAAGGAATGGAGTGGAATGGAATGGAATGGAATGGAATGGAATGGAATGGAATCGAATGAAATGGAATCAACACGAACGGAATGGAATGGAATGGAATGGAATGGAATCCACACGAATGGAATGGAATGGAATGGAATGGAAAGGAATCAACCCGATTGGAATGGATTGGAATGGAATGGAATGGAATGGAATCTACCGGAATGGAATGGAATGGAATGAAATCAACCGGAATGGAATGGAATGGAATGGAATGGAATCAACCCGAATAAAATGGAATGGAAAGGAATGGAATGGAATGAAATGGAATGGAATGGAATCACCCCAATGGAATGGAATGGAATGGAATGGAATCAACCCGAATGGAATGGAATGGAATGCAATCAACAGGAATGGAATGGAATGGAAAGGAATGGAATGGAATGGAAAGGAATGAACACGAATGAAATGGAATGGATTGGAATGGAATGGAATAGAATGGAATGGAATGGAATGGAATCAATCGGAATGGAATGAAATGGAATGGAATCGAATGAAATGGAATCAACACGAACTGAATGGAATGGAATGGAATGGAATGGAATCCACACGAATGGAATGGAATGGAATGGAATCTACCGGAATGGAATGGAATGGAATGGAATGGAATGGAATGGAATGGAATCAACCGGAATGGAATGGAATGGAATGGAATGGAATCATCCCGAACGGAATGGAATGGAATGGAACGGAACGGAATAGAATCGCATCACCCCAATGGAATGGAATGGAACGGAATGGAATGGAATGGAATGGAATGGAATGGAATAAACCCGAATGAAATGGAATGTAATGGAATGGAATGGAATAGAATGGAATGGAATGGAATGGAATCAATCGGAATGGGATTGAATGGAATGGAATCGAATGAAATGGAATCAACACGAACGGAATGGAATGGAATGGAATGGAATCCATACGAATGGAATGGAATGGAATGGAATGGAAAGGAATCAACCCGAATGGAATGGATTGGAATGGAATGGAATGGAATGGAATCTACCGGATTGGAATGGAATGGAATGGAATGGAATGGAATCAACCGGAATGGAATGAAATGGAATGGAATCAACACGAATAAAATAGAATGGAAAGGAAAGGAATGGAATGAAATGGAATGGAATGGAATCACCCCAATTTAATGGAATGGAATGGAATGGAATCAACCCGAATGGAATGGAATGGAATGGAATCAACCGGAATGGAATGGAATGGAAAGGAATGGAATGGAATGGAAAGGAATCAACCCAAATGGAATGGAATGGAATGGATTGGAATGGAATGAAATTGAATGGAATGGAATGGAATGGAATCAACCCGAATGGAATGGAATGGAATGGAATCAACCGGAATGGAATGGAATGGAAAGGAATGGAATGGAATGGAAAGGAATCAACCCAAATGGAATCGGGTGGAGTGGAATGGAATGGAATGGAATGGAATGAAATTGAATGGAATGGAATCAACCCGAATGGAATGGAATGGAATGGAATTGAATGGAATGGAATGGAATCAACCCGAATGGAATTGATTGGAATGGAATGGAGTGGAGTGGAGTGGAGTGGAGTGGACGGGATTGGAGTCGAATGCAATGGAATGGAATGGAATAGAATGGAATGGAATGGAATGCAATAGAGTGCAATGGAATGGGATGGAATCAACCCAAATGGAATGGAAAGGAATGGAATGAAATGACATCAACCCGAATGGAATGGAATGGAATGAAATGGAAAGGAATGGAATGAAATGGAATGGAGTGGAATCAAACCGAATAAAATGGAATGGAATGGAATGGGAGGATATGGAATCCACCGGAATGGAATGGAATGGAATGGAATCCAATGGATTGGAATGGAATGGGAGGGAATGGAATCCACCGGAATGGAATGGAATGGAATGGAATCCAATGGAATGGAATGGAATGGAATGGAATGGAATGGAATGAAATGGAATCAACCGGAATGGAATGTAATGGAATGGAATCAACCCGAATAGAATGGAAGGGAATGGATTGGGACAGAATGGAATCACCCCAGTGAAATGGAATGGAATGGAATGGAATGGAATCAACACGAATGGAATGGAATGGAATGGAAAGGAAATGAATGGAATAAACCCGAATGGAATGGAATGGAATGGAATGGAATGGAATGGAATCACCCAAATGGAATGGACTGGAATGCAATAGAATGGAGTGGAATCATCCCGAATAGAATGAAATGGAATGGAATGGAATGGAATGGAATAGAATGGAATGGAACGGAATGGAATCAACACGAATGGAATGGAATGGAATGGAATGGAATGGAATCAACCTGAATGGAATGGAATGGAATCAACCGGAATGGAATGGAATGGAATGGAATGGAATGGAGTCAAACATAATGGAATGGAATGGAAGCGAATCAACCCGAATGTACTGTAATGGAATGGAATGGAATGGAATGGAACGGAATGGAATGGAATGGAATCAACCCGAATGGAAAGGAATGGAATGAAATGGAGTGGAATGGAATGAAACGGAATGGAATGGAATGGAATGGAATCAACCCGAATGGAAAGGAATGGAATGGAATGGAATGGAATGGAATGGAATGGAATGGAATGGAATGGAGTGGAATCCACCCGAATGGAATGGAATGGAAAGGAATGGAAAGCAATGGAATGGAAAGGATTGGAATGGAATCAACCCGATAGGAATGGAATGGAATGCAATGGAATGGAATGGAATGGAATCAACCGAAATGGAATGGAATGGAAAGAAATGGAATGGAATGGAAAGGAATCAACCCAAATGGAATGGAATGGAGTGGAATGGAATGGAATGGAATGGAATGGAATGGAATGGAATGAAATTGAATGGAATGGAATCAACCCGAATGGAATGGAATGGAATGGAATGGAATGGAATTTAATGAAATGGAATGGAATCAACCCGAATGGAATTGATTGGAATGGAATGGAGTGGAGTGGAGTGGAGTGGACGGGATTGGAGTCGAATGGAATGGAATGGAATGGAATGGAATAGAATGGAATGGAATGGAATGCAATAGAGTGCAATGAAATGTGATGGAATCAATCCAAATGGAATGTAAAGGAATGGAATGAAATGCCATCAACCCGAATGGAATGGAATGGAATGAAATGGAAAGGAATGGAATGGAATGGAATGGAATGGAATGGAATCAAACCGAATAAAATGGAATGGAAGGGAATGGGAGGGAATGGAATCCACCGGAATGGAATGGAATGGAATGGAATCCACTGGAATGGAATGGAATGGAATGGAATGGAATGGAATGCAATGGAATCAAACGGAATGGAATGTAATGGAATGGAATCAACCCGAATAGAATGGAATGGAATGGAATGGGATAGAATGGAATCACCCCAATGGAATGGAATGGAATGAAATGGAATGGAATCAACACGAATGGAATGGAATGGAATGGAAAGGAATGGAATGGAATCAACCCGAATGGAATGGAATGGAATGGAATGGAATGGAATGGAATGGAATCACCCAGAATGGTATGGACTGGAATGCAATGGAATGGAGTGGAATCAACCAGAATAGAATGAATTGGAATGGAATGGAATGGAATGGAATAGAATGGAATGGAACGGAATGGAATCAACACGAATGGAATGGAATGGAATGGAATGGAATGGAATGGAATCAACCTGAATGGAATGGAATGGAATGCAATGGAATGGGATGGAATCAACCGGAATGGAATGGAATGGAATGGAATGGAGTCAAACCTAATGGAATGGAATGGAAGCGAATCAACCCGAATGGAATGGAAGGAATGGAATGGAATGGAACCGAATGGAATGGAATGGAATCAACCCGAATGGAAAGGATTGGAATGGAATTGAATGGAATGGAATGGAATGGAACGGAATGGAATGGAATGGAATCAACCCGAATGGAAAGGAATGGAATGGAATGGAATGGAATGGAATGGAGTGGAATCCACCCGAATGGAATGGAATGGAAAGGAATGGAAAGGAATGGAATGGAAAGGAATGGAATGGAATCAACCCGATTGGAATGGAATGGAATGCAATGGAATGGAATGGGATGGAATCAACCGGAGTGGAATGGAATGGAATGGAGTGGAATCATCCCGAATGGAATGGAATGGAATAGAATGCAATGGAATGGAATGGAACCAACCTGAATGGAATGGAATGGAAACAACCTGAATGGAATGGAATGGAACGGAATGGAATCAACACGAATGGAATGGAAGGGAATGGAATGGAATGGAACGGAATGGAATGGAATCAACCTGAACGGAATGGAATGGAATGGAATGGGATGGAATCAACAGGAATGTAATGTAATGTAATGGAAAGGAATGGAGTCAAAGGGAACAGAATGGAATGGAAGCGAATCAACCCGAATGGAATGGAATGGAATGGAATGGAACGGAACGGAATGGAGTGGAATGGAATAAACCCGAATGGAAAGGAATGGAATGGAATGGAATGGAATGCAATGGGATCAAACCGAATGGAATGGAATGGAATGGAAAGGAATGGAATGGAAAGGAATGGAATGGAATCAACCCGAATGTAATGTAATGTAATGAAATGGAATGGAATGGAATCAACCGGAGTGGAATGGAATGGAATGGAATGGAATCAACCCGAATGGACTGGAATGGAATGGAATGGAATGGAATGGAATGGAATGGAATCAACGCGAATGGAACTAAATGGAATGGAATGGAATGGAAAGAAATCAAACTGAATACAATGGAATGGAATGGAATGGAATGGAATGGAATAGAATCAAACGGAATGGAGTGGAACGGAATGGAATGGAATGGAATGGAATGGAATGGAATGGAATCAATCCGAATGGAATGGAATGGAATGGAATCAACCCGAATGGAATGGAATGGATTGGAACGGAACGGAATAGAATCAAATCACCCCAATGGAATGGAATGGTATGGAATGGAATGGAATGAAATGGAATGGAATGGAATGGAATCAACGCGAATGGAATGGAATGGAATGGAATAGAATGGAAAGGAATGGAATGGAATGGAATCAATAGGAATGGAATGGAATGGAATGGAATCGAATGAAATGGAATCAACAAGAACGGAATGGAATGGAATGGAATGGAATCCACCCGAATGGAATGGAATGGAATGGAAAGGAATCAACCCGAATGGAATGGATTGGAATCTAATGGAATGGAATGGAATGGAATGGAATCTACCGGAATGGAATGGAATGGAATGGAATGGAATCAACCCGAATAAAATGGAATGGAAAGGAATGGAATGGAAAGGAATGGATTGGAATGAAATGGAATGGAATGGAATCACCCCAATGGAATGAAACGGAATGGAATGGCATCAACCGGAATGGAATGGAATGGAAAGTAATGGAATGGAATGGAAAGGAATCAACCCGAATGGAATAGAATGAAGTGGAATGGAATGGAATGAAATGGAATGGAATGGAATCAACCTGAATGGAATGGAATGGAATGGAATGGAATGGAATGGAAAGGAATGGAATGGAATCAACCCGAATGGAATTGATTGGAATGGAATGTAGTGGAGTGGAGTGGAGTGGAGGGGATTGGAGTGGAATGGAATGGAATGAAATGGAATAGAATGGAATGGAAAGTAATGGAATAGAGTGCAATGGAATGGGATGGAATCAACCCAAATGGAATGGAAAGGAATGGAATGAAATGCCATCAACGCTAATGAAATGGAATGGAATGAAATGGAAAGGAATGGAATGGAATGGAATGGAATGAATTGGAAAGGAATGTAATGGAATGGAATGGAATGGAATCAAACAGAATAAAATGGAATGGAATGCATGGGGATGGAATGGAGTCTACCGGAATGGAATGGAATGGAATGGAATGGAAATGAATACACCGGAATGGAATGGAATGGAATGGAATGGAATGGAATGGAATGGAA
Organism: Pan paniscus; assembly: GCF_029289425.2. Taxonomy (NCBI): domain Eukaryota; kingdom Metazoa; phylum Chordata; class Mammalia; order Primates; family Hominidae; genus Pan; species Pan paniscus. The sequence continues at coordinate 63,720,948 of NC_073260.2, read as the reverse complement.
TGGAATCAACCGGAATGGAATGGAATGCAATGAACCCGAATAGAATGGAATGGAATGGAATGGAATAGAATGGAATCACCCCAATGGAATGGAATGGAATGGAATGGAATCAACACGAATGGAATGGAATGCAATGGAACGGAATCACCGAGAATGCTATGGACTGGAATTCAATGGAACGGAGTGGAATCAACCCGAATAGAATGGAAAGGAATGGAATGGAATGGAAAGGAATGGCATGGAATGGAATCAACCCGAATGGAATGGAATGGAATGGAATGGAATGGAATGGAATGGAATGGAATGGAATGGAATGGAATCAACACGAATGGAATGGAATGGAATGGAATGGAATGGAACGGAATCAACCTGAGTGGAATGGAACGGAATGGAATGGAATGGAATGGAATGGATTGGAAAGGTATAGAATTAACCTCAATGGAATGGAATGGAATGAAATCAGCCCGAATGGAATGGAATGGAATGGGATGGAATGGAATGGAATTGAATCAACCCAAATGGAATGGAATGGAATGGAATGGAATCAACCCGAATGGAATGGAATGGAATGGAATGGAATGGAATGAAATCAACCTGAATGGTATGGAATGGAATGCAATGGAGTGGAATGGAATGGAATGGAATTGAATCAACCCAAATGGAATGGAATGGAATGGAATGGAATCAACCGGAATGGAATGGAATGGAATGGAATGGAATGGAATGAAATCAACCTGAATGGTATGGAATGGAATGCAATGGAATGGAATGGAATGGAATGGAATCAACCAGAACGGAATGGAATGTAATGGAATGGAATGGAATGGATACAACTCGAATGGAATGGAATGGAATGGAATGGAACGGAATCAACCGGAATGGAATGTAACGGAATGGAATCAACCCGAATAGAATGGAATGGAATGGAATGGAATGGAATGGAATGCAATGGAATCAACCGGAATGGAATGGAATGGAATGGAATCAACGCGAATAGAATGGAATGGAATGGAATGGAATGGAATGGAGTGGAATCCAACCGAATGGAATGGAATGGAAAGGAATGGAAAGGAATGGAATGGAAAGGAATAGAATGGAATCAACCCGATTGGAATGGAATGGAATGCAATGGAATGGAATGGAATGGAATCAACCGGAGTGGAATGGAATGGAATGGAATGGAATCAACGCGAATGGAATGGAATGGAATGGAATGGAATGGAATGGAATGGGGTCAATCGGAATGTAATGGAATGGAATGGAATGAAATGGAAAGGAGTCAAGCCGAATGGAATGGAATGGAATGGAATCGAACTGAATGGAATGGAATCGAATGGGATGGAATGTAGTGGAATCGAATGGAATGGAATGGAATCAACCCGAATGGAATGGAATGGAATGGAATGGAATGCAGTGAACCGGAATGGAATGGAATGGAATACAATGGAATGGAATGGGATGGAATCAAACCAAATGGCATGGAATGGAATGGAATGGAATCAACCCGAATGGAATGGAATGCAATGGAATGGAATGGAATGGAATCAACCCGAATGGAATGGAATGGAATGTGATGGAATGGAATAGAATGTTATCAACCCTAATGGAATGGAATGGAATGGAATATGATGGAATGGAATAGAATGTTATCAACCCTAATGGAATGGAATGGAATGGAATCAACGCGAATGGAATGGAATGGAATGGAATGGAATCAACACGAATGGAATGGAATGGAATGGAATGGCATGGAATGGAATCAACCCGAATGGAATGGAAAGGAATGCAATGGAATAAAATGAAAATGGAATGGAATATATCTTAATGGAATGGAATGGAATGGAACGGAATGGAATCAACTCGAATGGAATGCAATGGAATGAAATGGAATGGAATGGAATGGAATCAACCCGAATGGAATGGAATGCAATGGAATGGAATGGAATGGAATGGAATCAACCCGAATGGAATGGAATGGAATGGGATGGAATAGAATAGAACGTTATCAACCCGAATGGAATGGAATGGAGTGGAATCAACCCGAATGGAATGGAATGGAATGGAATCAACACGAATGGAACGGAATGGAATGGAAGCAACGCTAGTGGAATTCAATGGAATGGAATGGAATGGAATGGAATCAACCCGAATGGAACGGAATGGAATGGAATGGAATCAACCCGAATGAAATGGAAAGGAATGCAATGGAATGGAATGAAAATGGAATGGAATAAATCCGAATGGAATGGAATAGAATGGAATGGAATGGAATCAACCCGAATGGAATTTAATGGAATGGAATGCAATGGAATGGAATGGAATCAACCCGAATTGAATGGAAAGGAATGCAATGGAATGGAATGAAAATGGAATGGAATCAATCTTAATGGAATGGAATCGAATGGAACGGAATGGAATCAACTCGAATGGAATGCAATGGAATGGAATGGAATGGAATGGAATGGAATCAACCCGAATGGAATGGAATGGAATGGAATGAAATGGAATGGAATGGAATCAACCCAAATGGAATGCAATGGAATGGAATGGAATCAACCCGAATGGAATGGAATGGAATGTCATGGAATGGAATAGAATGTTATCAAACCGAATGGAATGGAATGGAATGGAATCAACGCGAATGGAATGGAATGGTATGGAATCAACAAGAATGGAATGGAATGGAATGGAATGGAATGGAAAGGAATCAACCCAAATGGAATGGAATGGAATGGAATGGAATGGAATAGAATCAACCGGATTGGAACGGAATGGAATGGAATGGAATCAACCCGAATGAAATGGAATGGAATAGAATGGAATGGAGTCAATCTAAATGGAATGGAAAGGAATGGAATGCAATCAACCAGAATGGAGTGGAATGGAGTCAAACCGAATGGAATGGAAATGAATGGAATCAACCGGAATGGGATGGAATGAAATGGAATGGAATGGAATGGAACGGAATGGAATAGAATATTATCAACCAGAATGAAATGGTTTGGAATGGAATGGAATGGAATGGAACGGAATGGAATGGAATGGAAAGTAATCAACCCGAATGGAATGGAATGTAATGAAATCAACCCGAATGGAATAGAATGGAATGGAATGGAATCAACCAGAATGGAATGGAAAGGAATGCAATGGAATGGAATGAAAATGGAATGGAATCAATCCGAATGGAATGGAATGGAATGGAATGGAATGGAACGGAAGGGAATCAACCCGAATGGAATGGAATGGAAGGGAATGGAATCAACTCGAATGGAATGGAATGGAATGGAATGGAATGAAATCAACCTGAATGGAATGGAATGGAATGGAATGGAATCAACCCGAATGCAATGGAATGGAATGGAATGGAATCAAACCGAATGGAATGGAATGGAATGGAATTGAATGGAATGGAATGGAATGGAATGGAATCAACCCGAATGGAATGGAA